>NW_025767093.1:237500-837500 GCF_003918875.1 Haliotis rubra
CTGTACCTGAGAGTACTGTAAACAGAGACCTACAGACCTACTGATTGGTATACCTGCAGAAAGTGGTACATCAGCTGTACCTGAGAGTACTGTAAACAGAGACCTACAAACCTACTGATTGGTATACCTGCAGAAAGTGGCACATCTGCTGTACCTGAGAGTACTGTAAACAGAGACCTACAAACCTACTGATTGGTATACCTGCAGAAAGTGGCACATCTGCTGTACCTGAGAGTACTGCAGACAGAGACCTACAGACCTACTGATTGTTATACCTGCAGAAAGTGGTACATCTGTTGTAACTGAGAGTACTGCAGACAGAGACCTACAGACCTACTGATTGGTATACCTGCAGAAAGTGGTACATCTGCTGTAACTGAGAGTACTGCAGACAGAGACCTACAGACCTACTGATTGGTATACCTGCAGAAAGTGGTACATCTGCTGTAACTGAGAGTACTGCAGACAGAGACCTACAGACCTACTGATTGGTATACCTGCAGAAAGTGGCACATCTGCTTCCACTGTTGAAACTACCAACAGCATAGTGATTCTGACGCGACTGTATAGGACATGTATATCTAATATCCCTGAAGATGCAGAATACTGATCCCGAACCAGATCACACAGCCAACGATGTATGAAGCATCGAGTGAGTGAGTGAGTGAGGACGGAAGCCACATGTCGGCGGAACAAAGAATAGTCGTTCAACTCATAAGTAATCATAAGAGTGACGAGCGGAGGCTTTAACCTCTTGACCATTCTCGCCGCTCTACAATCTGCGCCATCTGTCAAACAACAGTGTCAAACATGCTTGACGTAAAAAGAAAGGACAGAGCCCTATCACTATCCGTTACTGATGATACCAAGTGTTGGCGAAACGAACCTGTCCCAAACACACGCAAAGGCAAGTCACTGTTCCACAACCAAAACAAACAGCGGAAGTCAAATTAGCAAACAACAGTGTCAAGCATGCTTGACGTAATAAGAAAGGACAGAACCTTTTCCATTCAATATCTCTGCTGAGTGTGTTGTACGATTAGGACTGCATCATAAGCGTGTGGTCACTATCAGTTACTGATGATACCAAGTGCACCAAACCAACAGCGGAACGTATATTACAAGTCAAAATAGCGACCCATCGGACATCGTTTTGTGACTGATGTCAGAATTGCCCTCCACTCGTCTACCATTTAACATTTTGAAAGCTTCACTGGGGTCTTGAATTATACCTCTGACCCATGACGATGCTGCTTTAAATCTCCGCTGACAGAGCATTCCCGAATGCATCTGATAAGTTGTGAATCATTATATTTTTCTTTTTCTGTCTCCACTGATATTTGCCGTATTGGAGGTACGGGAAACAAAAGATCAAGTTATGGGGTCGCCGAAACAACTCCAACCTTCAGCAACATGTAGACGATCTGCATAATGAGCCTTTAATGGTTTACATGAATATGTTCATATTTGATCGGAACACATGATATCGCACATTATTTCAAATTATATATTTATTATTTTTTTTAAATTAGGAAATAACAAAACGGCAGAGAATCTGGCGACAGGGAACATGTATTTGTTCCCCTGAGAAACAAACATCCAGTTGATCGCTATGACTGAGTCAGCCACTGCATGGATATCAATATTTCATCAACAAATAAAACCAGCATCAACACATAAACCTAAATACAATTTACAATCCAACTAATTCCACTGGGACACATGCGATACAACCACGTGACAGTCCACGACGAATCACTGCTCCAGGAGTACCGCCACCCACGTTAACAACCAGGGCCAGGTAAAGCACTTAAAATACTAATGACTAACCGTGATTATATTTGGAAACAGTAGAATAATTTCAAGATTCCTTTATGAATGTAGAGTAAGCCTCGTGAGGGCCTACTCTGGGTATTATGACGTGAGACAGTCCATCCACTGTAACAGACGCATGCTTTAAGTACGGATAAAATCCCTACCTAAACAATATATCATAAAAGGATATTAAAGCGTGTATCGCATGACTACCATGCAGCATGTATAACCAATGAAATCACCACCAAGTGCTTGGTAAAGTAGCGACAACATCACGTGAACCCAGTCGCACTCACGTAGCGTAATTCGTTCAGCTTGTCATATCCCGATGTAAAGCCATGCATTCACGAACATTGCAATTTACACCATCCTTTGATATTTTTGAGTACTGAAGTCGAATTAAATATATTAATTTAAATGATCACGCCTAAAGAGATATCATGTACAGTAGACAACAGCCTATTTGCTGTTAATACATGTTGACTGGAAGTAACGACATACCCAACCCTTGTTCAAGTGCTGGATTATCACGTCAAAGGGTCGCTCTATAATTATGAATTATTTCTCTGTCCCTTTTTGATAAATAATTTTCCTCTCATTCGATGAGCTATCACTCTGTGGGAATCTCCCATAAATATAATTAAAACATTCCCTGGGGTTCTGGATAGCTAGAAGATTTTGAAGCATGCATCGTTTCTGTTTGAGAACCTTCCTTGTGAATATTGTATGTCGCCTTAAGTGCATTATCAGCCTAGATCCCTCGCTGACCTTGACCTTCCTACTTCTGGATCAGACTGATTTGTCCTTTATAAGATATGATTCCACCAACAAAATTCCTTAATTATCGTATCTGCAATATGTGCACAGTGTCAAACTTGTCAGTTGATAAGCGCTCCCATCTTCATGTCATCCGGCTATTCATCAAATATGAATATTTATTACCTTTGAGGGAATACTTATATACGCTGATAGCATCGAGCATCTATATGGTACAGAAACTCTACAACTCCACGCATGTATAACAACATACCATCTCTGAAGTTTGGTTATAAAGTGTATGCATTATTTATATATGCAGGCCGATATGAAATGTATGGAATCCCTGTTTGTGTGACCACCATTTGTCCTCAATGCGATGACGTCACAGTTCACAATTAGCTGCACTTCCTGGAAATCGGTTTATTTGGAATTGGTTTGTACCTATGTATTGTTCATACCGTCACAGGTCTGATATGGTTGCAGTGTATGGTTACTGTATTGTTGATATTGTTTCATATCATCCGCATATGCGATATATGTAAAACTTGTGTGATTTTCAGATTGGTGATAAGGAAGGAACTACTTTTGTTATCGAAATACACCATGACAATATACGTGTATTGACGTATCAGTATTGGGCATGTAGTGACGTTTGTCAATCCTGTGCTGAGAATCATTTGTGGCAAACACATTAATATGTTGTTGAAGGTTCTCTGTGTGACAGATCAGTGTATCAACTTACACACAAGTTATGGATAACAGCTTCCTTATTATAGTGTAATAGCACCGTTTCTCTGTGTGACAGATCAGTGTATCAACTTACACACAAGTTATGGATAACAGCTTCCTTATTATAGTGTAATAGCACCGTTTCACTATAGATTCCTATACCGTTTTCACGCAAACTTATAAGAGTAAATCCCAAATGCCGCTGGTACAGCAGAATAATTCAGTTGTTACACAAACAATGTGTCTACTTTGTCATTGAGGAATTTCCAATATATGACCATGAAACAACTGAACTCGCTATACATATATGTGTGTCCATCCATTCATGCATCCATGCATACACACACACACACACACATACACAACACATACACATACATACATACATACAAACATACATACATACGTACGTACGTACGTACGTACGTACATACATACATACACACACACATATATACATACATACACACATACATACATACACATACATACATACATACATACATACATACATACATACATACACACACACACACATACATACATACATACATACATACATACATACATACATACATACATACATACATACATACATACATACATACATACATACATACACACACATATATACATACATACATACACACACATACATACATACATACATACATACATACATACATACATACATACATACATACATACATACATACATACATACATACATACATACATACATACATACATGCATACATGTATATGATAAATATATATAATGTCACATCTAAAGATGCTTAAATGATATAAATGATCTCGAAATGTTTAACATTTAATTTCCAAAATGAACTGAAACCTGACAAGCTGAAAATATTTATTATTCTCAAATAATGTAAATCATGACGTAAATTTGACAGATTAAAAATGATCTACATGTGGCTTTCTAATTGGACAGATCTTCCATTATTATTAAGTATACTTACTATAGCAATATGGCCAGGGTAAATCGCTTACACTTATAGAAAGGGTTTATACCGTGTTCATTATTACAGATATATCAAAGTAATCATAAATGAAACAGGCATTTTTATGCTGCTCAAGTGCACAATATTCAGGAATGTAAAATATTTTAATGCCCACCAAACCATTCACCGACGCAAGACCTTATCTGTATGTAACTGCGCCACGTAGTATTGTTATTATATTGGAATGTAAATGTATATATTGTACATATATATGTATGTATATTACATGCTGCACACATATTTATGTATGAAAGTAATACGATGGACCAGAGTTGATGTCTCACAAACCAACTGTTACACCCAGACAATATAATCGGTAAAACTAAGTGTTTTCCCTGTATTATCCCGCGAGTGCCCGACTCCTGGTCAGCGTGCTGTGGACTTATCGCTATTCATGGTATTCACTGTAATATACACAACCGCAGTCGGACGTCTTCTCATAAAGGGAAACAAATATTTGTCTCAGTCATGTGTTTAGTTTCGTATTTGTTATTGCAATTGATTTCCATTGCAATGGGCAACATGTTAAGCAAACACACGTCATAAGAACGCTTTATGACGACAATCAATATCTATTTTAGTAGTTAAATAGACGCATACTGCGGAAATAGAAGTGGGGTATTTGTTTTCCTACTGGTCGAACACACACATTTCTTTATCTCTGGCAAGATTTGCATATAAATTATGTGTATTGCATCGAATTAAATGTGGCACCTTAGCAATTATTGAATATAAGACAGAGCAAGTTTATGTTTGGTTGACTTTCTGAAATTCGTTGAGTTTTTTGTTTGGATTCTTTAGATGGGCTTGTACTATTATACAATTGTCTCAAGTCATCTCTTTCTTGCATAATGACGTGTTCAATTAAAAATAGAAAACATCAACGCTAGGGAACCGTGAGAATAATTAAACACCGATTTTGTGTTCGCAAAAGTAAAATTATTGGTGACAATTATGAGTAATGTTTTAACTTAATATATTCTACAGAAGACATAATGTGTTAACTGATACACATGAATTATTCTCTAGATTTTTAAAATATTTTATGATACAAATTAGACCTATGCACTTTTTTAGCAAAAGCGTTTGCTCGATTTTTATATGTCCTGTTGATCAAAAAAAGTCATCTATCATACAACTGTGTAGATTTTAATACTATCCTCCGATGGTATATTTGTGTAAGTATTTATCGGTTAATTATGTTTCCAACGCCTACATTATTGTCACAATAACACAGGCAATGGTAAATTTGTTTACAGTTTGACATTCAAACCTAATTTCTATGTGTTTGTTTTCAGTTTTTGAGGCCAGACTGTAGGGGTACTGAGATAGGGCTCAAATTACTCCATTGTGTTTTCAAATAATTCAATTTGTAATCCTGTTCAATGGTACTCCATCTCCTGATGAACCAACATGGACAAATCTCTCCGTGACGCCCGGGTTTTTACATTGTCACAGCGTGCTAGTCACATGGTCATAATTCAACAAGCATATAACTCCGACTTTTACCCTGGGCTACGGGAGTTATCGCTGCCTTGCATTCTGGATACCACCTTTCTAACACGTACAATGTAATACTGACTGGCGTAGCTTACTATTTAAAATGTGTAAGATGGAGTTACTTGCTACGTACCGTGAGTGAGATACAATTTTACATCACAAGGGCAATATCTCAGCCATATATTCAATGTAAAACACGCTAGCGTTCTACATGTATACACTGTGATGGCCCATGTAAAATGTTCGATGAAATAAACACTGGATTTACGTTCTTGTATGTTGAGTGTGTTGAGTGTAATATATATATTACATAAACATATACGTATTAAACAACAACAACAACAACAACAACGTAAATATTTCGAAAAGTGTTTTGATTGTGACTCACAAGGAACAAACATTGTGTACATGTTGCCAAAGCATCACAGAAGTTCTTTACAGTGCTGGTATATGTTGAAACCCATAATGTAGATCAGCCCCACGTGCAATGTTAGGCGCCGACACTATAAAACTCAGTCGGTTGAGACTGTTAGTGGTACACTTGTTGAAGACATCCATCAAAATACCCAGATTATCAGCAGCGGAGCGAGAATGATACATTGGAATGTCGCAGATGGGGGCTTCGAACAGCCATATTGCCGGAACGTTCAACTGCACAAAGCAGACCATCATGAGTCTAATGAGCCGTCAACAAGACTAGCCAGACAGTCCCAGACAGTCCCAGACAGTCCCAGACAGTGCCAGACAGTCCCAGACAGTGCCAGACAGTCCCACACAGTCCCAGACAGTCCCAGACAGTCCCAGAACTGGAAGACCGAGGGCGACCACCGCAAGAGGATCACCTGTGCAGTTTCCATCTGTGTAACCGGATGCTTGTAGTGACGTCATCAGCACCATCATCGTTGGATCAGTAGGGACACAGTGACGAGACGACAGCATGATGACAGCATCCTGGTTAGTATCGGGGCTGTTTGGGGGCATCTCATTTACCCGTCAACATCGACTGAATCGTTAAAAGCGAAACGTCGCAACGTTGCAATTGGGGAAAATGTTTGAGGTGTATGGGAAACACGTGCACAATGTTTGTGACTTGTAAGTGACGACCAGCAATATTTACGTTGTTTTGGGGAAAATGGTCACATTTTCACCACTTGGTATACTTTCTCTCGCACGTTTTGCATGTGGTACCTTAACGTATGTCCAGTCTTATGCTCTGTTACTATATTTGTCTCCAATCTGACGGAACTACCATTTTACGTCCACATTATTGTTTTATTGCTGTATCTATGTGACTATTATTATGTCTTCTCTGCTGAGGATCAAATCTCAATATTTCTATTGTAAAGTGTTTTTATTACGAAAGGATTCCTATTTTTTCCAAAAGTACTTCTACGCGATGGTTGTTTAATAAATTCATATGAGCGATAAAACCATTTCTTCAATAATAATAATAATAAGTTATGAATGATAATAATGATAATAATAATAAGTTACAAAACCCTTTTTCATAATATTACGAAACCTCAGAAAGGCAGTGTTGATGCGGTACTTACCGCTCTATACATATCACAGTTGAACACTGCAAGCTATATTATCAGCACATGGCGCGCCCGGCAGTGTCATTAAAGAGAGTGTAACTGATATTAAATCCTTCACGCAACCTTCATGCTTGTATATTTTACAGTAAGCACAGCCACGCCGCTGCAACAGGAACAGCTGCTGACATCGACTGTCAGTCTGTGGTATAGAGCCATTCCTTGTGTTAAATGAACTGTTAGAATATCAAAGTTTCCAACATATGGCCCATGGAACAACCGACCATTTCATCTGACAATAACTATTTAAAATTTCAAAATATGTTTTTTTATTGATGAAAAGTCGCAAATTGCACGTTTGAAAATGTAGATGCTTTTAGAAATATACTCTTTCTAAAATTCTAGATGATGGGGCATACGACAACTAACGCGAATAAACTCAAATTTCATTCATATACATGCTCTTGTTGTGGTCAATATTATATTTTCATACTTAATATTTATCAGATATTTCAATAAAGTAAATATTACATAATTCTGCAAAATAAATATTGCGAAGGTAAGGATCGCACCATGCTCTACAAATGTCGAATGAATTATGCAATCCTATTCTTCTGTTATTACGTCAACAGATATTTACAATACGTTCGCTACGAGGTATATGAAGCCAGACAACCAGAGTCATATCCGATGTATGGGCAAGTACAAATTCATACCCTTGCAGGGGGAAATAGTAAATGCATTAGGTGAGTTTAACGCCCCTCAGCTCACGAGTTTTACGGCACATGAAAGATCGAAGTAGTGCCAATCTGACCCGTTTACCACTGTGATCATTACCACATGGGGCTGGATAACTATCTTGGTCATGGTCAATCTGGGATTTGAACCAAAATCAGCGGATCCTTCTCCAACAAGACAAGAGATCGTATCCTGACACCACAGGAGCGTCCATATTTATTAGTATACGGAGATGTAAAAAGTAGGAACAGATAAAGACGTAAAAAATAAGCTCTGGTAGAGATGTAAAAAGTAGGAACTAGTAGATTTATAAACAGTAAGATCTAGTACAGATGTAAAAAGTAGAAACTGGTAGTGATGTAAAAAGTAGGAACTGGTTGTGATGTAAAAAGTAGGAACTGCTAAAGATGTAAAAAGTAACATCTGGTAGAGATGTAAAAAAGTAGGAACTGGTAGATATGTAAAAAGTAAGATCTGGTAGAGATATAAAAATTAGGAACTGGAAGTGATGTAAAAAGTAAGAACTGGTAGACATGACTGACTGACTGACTGACTGACTGACCGAGCCAACGCTTTAACCATTAGGCTACCCCACCGCCCTGGTAGACATGAAAAAGTAAGATCTGATAAAGATGTAAAAAGGAGAAACTGGTAGAGATGTAAAAAGTAAGAACTGGTAGAGATGTAAAAAGTAAGATCTGGTAAAGATGTCCATATTTATAAGTATAAGGAGATGTAAAAAGTAGGAACAGATAAAGACGTAAAAAATAAGCTCTGGTAGAGATGTAAAAATTAGGAACTGGAAGTGATGTAAAAAGTAAGAACTAGTAGACATGTAAAAAGTAAGATCTGGTAAAGATGTAAAAAGTAGAAACTGGTAGTGATGTAAAAAGTAAGATATGGTAGAGATATAAAAAGTAAGGACTGGTAGAGATGTAAAAGTAAGCTCTGGTAAAGATGCAAAAAGTAGGAGCTGGCAAAGATGCAAAAAGTAAGAGCTGGTAGAGATGTAAAAAGTAAGAACTAGTAGACATGTAAAAAGTAAGAACTGGTAAAGATGTAAAAAGTAGGAACTGGTAAAGATGTACAAAGTAGGAACTGGTAAAGATGTAAAAAGTAGGAACTGGTAAAGATGTACAAAGTAGGAACTGGTAAAGATGTAAAAAGTAGGAACTGGTAAAGATGTAAAAAGTAAGAACTAGTAGACATGTAAACGTAAGATCTGGTAGAAATGTAAAAAAGTAGGGACTGGTAAAAATGTAAAAAGTAGGAACTGGTAAAAATGTAAAAAGCAGAAACATGTAGAGACGTAAGAAGTAGGAACTGGTTCCAGATTCCGATAAACAATATTCTTGATAATGTTGTTAACGAGTGAACATGTTTGAAACGTACGAAGACAGTACATGGGGTGCTTGGATATATATGTGTGTGTGAAACGTACGAAGACAGTACATGGGGTGCTTGGATATATATGTGTCTGAAACGGCAGGTTGTGAGTTCTTAAGTGACAGAAAAATTCGTGGAATATGAAATCATAACAAGATGCATTCAATATCTTTAGATAGTTTACTCTCGCATTCAGGATTTACACCATTCAGTGACGTCACGGACACGTCATCATCTTAAATAAACGTTATTATGTACAAGGCACAAAATGCTTCACATTGCACTTCCTCATCAGGAGAGATTGTCCACTGCCAGGGTCACAAAGTCACAGAAACTGCTTACGACACATAACCACACTATGACATCTTTGGATTCTATCTTACATCACGTATGTATGACGTAAGCATTACGTATGTATGACGTATGCAATACGTGTGTGTAGTTTATACGTAACGGTATACTGCGCATGCCTGCTGTTGAAAGCAGAATATATCATATATCTTTGGAATGCGAAGCGTAGATGACACCTTAACTGTCCTGTGAACGTCAACTGCTGAGTCGATGACACATGAACGTTTAAATGATTGGAATCAGCAGATCTTATGTCGATTTCCGCGGTGTGCCTTTGCATGACTAAAGTGTTGTTTGGCTCTCGCAGCATTTATACCGAATGAACGTTTATTTCTTCTTCGTCGTCGGAACAGATGGAGAGTTCGTCACTGCTGACGTCAACGATGTTCTCGTCTCCTGATTGGTTCTTTGGGTCGTCACTAGATGTCTCTCCTTCACAGCCGCCATCTTCTTGTCGCGCGTGCACTTTGCGATGACGCTCGAGGTTACTTTTATGACTGGTGGCGTAATCACAGATCGTACACACGAAGTCTTTTTGTCCGTTGTGCACCGAGAGGTGGCGCTTCAAGAGAGCCTTCCTGCAGAACCTCCTTCCACAATAGAAACACGTGTAACCATGGTAATGGAATATCATTGCGTGCTCCCGTAACGACGCCTTCGTCGTAAACAAAATGCCACAGCATTCTAACAGTTTTGAACACGCCTGATGCATTGTCAGCATATGTCTTTTCAGGTTATTTCTTCTGTCTGTGGTATATCTACACTGTGGGCAGGGGAAGATTTTGCGGCCGTAGCCATATTGTGCTGTGTAGGGATCGGACACAGAACCAACCATCCCTTGCAATCCTTCTGATGGAGCAATTTTTTCAGGGAGAGATGCTTGTGTCCTTATGTTGAACATTTCACTCGATGGCAGGGCAAGTGTTCGTTCTGGAACTAGAACGGGTTGGGTGAGTGAGGGAGCTAGCGACGACTTGATATTGTCTAGAACACGGTAGCAGCTTGCATGTTGTCGCCTCATGTGATCAAAGAGGCTGAGGCTGTAAGGGAGGGATGCAAGGGGCGTGGAGGCTGTCTTCCCCACCCCATCGGCCTCTCCCGCCAGTTTTAGAGGCGGTACTCTGCTGCAGTCGCCCCCCACGGGAAGAGGAAACCTGCACCCCACAGCATCCAGAACCAGGGGCCTCTGACAATACACTGGAGTAGGCCTGGAAGAGAAAACGACGGCTGTTAGAACATAATAACACCAGGTGTTCACAGACACGAACATTTACTCTTCAACATACCACAGTATATTCGTATCACGCACTTTGTGATTAATACCTAAAGACTATTACTTCTCCGTTCTGAATAGCTGACACAGGAGGTGGTGCTGATGGGGGAAGGTGGGCTCCGAGAACCCTCTGAGGCGAGTTAATTGGATCGGGAGGTCAAGCGCTGTGGCTTGGTTGACTGCATGTCATCGTACCCGGATGTACAGGTGCTCGTTATATCTATCACTGTTTTGCCTGTTCCACACTCATAATTCACTCGCGGACTTATGAATCCCTTATAAACAAACATTATACAAAGGAATTCTGGCAAGTGCCTGCCACAATAAGTTTGATTTGTGTACTAACGGGACTTAGATATAGTTTTAAAACGAAAAACATAAAGTAATTAATCGCATTTCAGAAAAGAAATCAATATGAGTTTCTTTCTCCAAGACAATCAATCACCTATAAGTGTCACGTGACCCGATATCCTGGGAGGTGTAGTACTGATGTCTGTAGACAAAGCTCCGGGGCTGTGACACCTCGAAGATTAAACCCGGGTGGGGGGCAGACAGATTTAATCAAAAATTTAAAACGCAACAGGGGCAATAACATTAAATCCTAATCCCAAACACTGAACGATTGTTCTGTTTTGAAAAGCTCCCTTCAGGTGTAATATTTTATGTCAGAATATTTCAAAAAAACAAATATTTTCATTTTCAAGATGGAGTCTGTGGATTGGGAGAGCAAAATCGAGCCGTTCTCCTTGAGAGAGGTATCAATTATTGACAATTGATTGAGAGGTGGGGAGTTCCAATTTGACCAAGTTAACCAATCAATCATGGTCCCTCTTTTTCCTTTCCCCAGCTCCAACACAGCAGGGGGGTGTTAATCAGAGATGTAGCTTAGCTCGCGTTTTATCTTCAAATCAATGTCTAGTCGCTCTACGACTGCCGACATATTTGCACGATCTTAGCAACCCACGATGACGTCATCCATTTATGGCGTCATTCTATTGTTTCTTTTATTACTTGAGATATTGACCACAATTCAAACCCTTTTAACCAACGACGTTCAATAGCACAGAGCGCAGAAAGCTTGATTTTATTGGTAATTAAACGCGTCACATGATCTCAGCTTAATGTGACGGAAGAACACACAGCAGAGCATGCGCATTTGAAAATTCTCAACTGTCCAATGAAACCTTTTCAAAATTCAATACAATATTTTTTTTAAAAAACAACCAAAAAAACATGCAATGAGTAATTACTATCCAGTGACTAAAAAATATCCCATCTGTCCACGAGAGCGACAATTTCACTACTTTACTATGTCATCATAAACTACAGAATGTGCAATTTCACAAAAATGTGACTCACATTTTGAATAATTTACACAAAATGTATCTTGTGGTAAGGTGTGACGTCATTATCCCAGCATGCGTTGCATCGGTCCAGATGACGACATAAATAAATGATGAAGTTAGTGTTAACTTTATGGGCCGCTAGTCTCCTCCTATCGCTTCATTTGCACGCCTAATCACACCCACGGCATCGTGTGTTAGAAGTCATCTAAAAATTTTATACAGCGACAATAAATTTAATCTCTGAAATAATTATCTTGTATTTTAACACAAAATAGATGACGCGATATCACCCGATCGTAGGGACATGGCTAAGAGAATACCGCTGTAGAAAATGCGTCACTGTTATAGGGTTAGAGAGTAATACGACAACTTCCGCTGACATGGCGACACAGCTTGAGGGTGATTGGTGTATATTGTCAGTAAAGCTTACATTATTGGTGTAATAACCCGATAAGTACTCTGGAGGACAGGTCGTCAACAGTTTACGACAACAGATTGGTTTACGACCGGAACTGAATTTAACTACGGGAGTTGGCGACTGAGGAATGACTCCTTACTCTGAATGGTGTATAATTCAATAACTATTTCATACTTCACTAGCTTGCTATTACCAGAAGGAATCATGTATACGGATTAATTTGTAAAAAATATGGATGAATTGTTTATAATTGGTCCATCTGCCACCAAAGAATGAGATGTTATTACTCAACATTACAGGTAAAAACGTTTAGTTCAGAGGAGAAAGCCTTTGATGAGTTACGATGTTAATTAAATATATCGACGGAGTAACTGGGGATGAAAATGACGCATTGATACTCCAGTGGTTCATGCTATGCATACTGTACCGGAAACGGAACAAAAAAGAAAAGTCCCAGTAACAAAACCGACAAATATATTAAGTATAAGCAAACAAATCTTCTTTGAGACATGAAGCTATGTATGCTTTAGCCCTTAGTTTTAGTTTGTGTATGCATATAGTTGAGAATTGACCCTCAGGGAAGAAGCGATCATGGACTACACCTTAATCTACCATGAGAAATTCCTTCAATAACATTTTCTTGAATGGTGTCAGATCGTGTTTCTAAGACCTACCAGCATAAATGAAAAAATATTGTACACAGCCTTGATCTACCTATTATATAGGAAGGCCAACCACAACCTAGCCTCGAGATATTTTCATAATAAAGTCTCGAAAAAATTTCTTCTTTGCTCTGTTTTCCTATGATAGATGAAACACATTATACAGGTGAAATCGGAGATCCTTGAAACCCACAGAGAGTTTAGCCCTCCCATGCCCGACAAGATACCTTCTGCATTGAGACGTCCTGTTTGAAGTTTTTTGGCTCTATGGTCGCAGAGGGGTGAAACGCCACACCAGGACCATAAATCACAGAACCAAATGCCATCTTCTTCCTATACCTCTGTACCGATACGGAAATCCTCCCCCCTTGAAGGGAATAATCTCCCCAAACCCTTTCCCCAACAACCAGATCCCCCGGGCGCACAGTAACTCAAGCCATCCATTATTAATTTTCACCTGTCGAAAACGTCCTTCCGACAATTCAGCGCTTTAGAAGGTGATAATCTGGGAATTGGTCAAAAATTCAACAGAGGTGGATTTGTGTAAAACACTATAAACAACTCCAATATAAAGCTTTGGCGCTGGCCGTTTTGCGTTCGGACTTAACGTTGGGGACACTTGGTAATTAGAGACCCTGTCCCAGCTAATCAGGCCATAGGGCCTCGACAAGGAACTCTTCTGTTTCGTTCTCATTTGTCATGACCCGCCCAATCTGTCAACCAACAAACAAGGGACAACTGGTAGAAGATTGTCTGAAAATACACCCCAATAGACTGGTTGGCAGGTGCCCGTTACAGCCAAACACAGTCCTAATGATTCGTCACAGTTTGCCACACTGGGGCATATCAAAGCTTTGTTGTAAAGTGAAAAGGTTTGCAGTCAACAGACAATTCCGTGTGTCTGAAGTTAACATTACATCAAGAACTATATTTCCAGAATCTTGACTAGCGTGTGTTCAGAATATTATCCATCGTTATGAGTATATATTTAGACAACGTTATGGGTTTATTAGCAAATGACGCACTCAATCAACAGACCAGAACTGACGTTCTTTCCAAATAATGACTTCATTTTACAGATAGATGTTGGAGGAAGTCAACAGCAATAAATGAAAGCAGGATCTGATATAGTTTGTGATATGGATGAAAGATGTTATACTGTACTGTTGTATTTTAACAGCTGTGTCAGTGTTTTCTTCTCGTTAATCAACAGTACTCAACAACTGAATTTCAAGCATGAAAAAAGCTCATTTTAAAAAAGAAACGATTATATTTTCTAAAAGATTCGGTCAAAATATCCGTAAAATAGCCAAATGATAAAAATATTGTTTAGATAGTATAAAATGCTGTATACAAAATACTGACATATTTCTTCCTCAAATATACAACTTTCGGAGAACAGTATTGTTCTTGGTTCAAAAACATCGTCTTGTTATCCAAGTCAACACAACGATAGTGAAGAAGTTGTATTTAGAAACAGTGAGAAGGGGATCTAAAAAATGGGTACAACAACAGCCCCAGGAACGTGATTTTTATAACATTGATTTTAGATTTCACAATGGGGTTTACAGCCGACATTTGCAGCGAAACAAATATCATTATTTGAAGTAGTTGTTCACCAAACATAATGAAGGATGACTTGGCAACTGTCAATTCCGCTGGTTGTGATTCCCTTAAGACTTAAAACAAATGACGTCTCTACGTGTTGGCGTCGCCAGGTTGTTTGTGCCAGTTTATATAGACATCAATGCCTTAATAATGCTTCCGCGACAACTATTTATATATCCCTTCCAAATCGGATCAGTTGCTCTTCAAGAAATAATTCATCTCAATCGGAAATCAAGACATATATTTTTCGATCAGATTAACAGTAGTAATTGGACAGAGAGGTATCGATCTGGGTTTTGAGTGGCATCACATGGGGTCCGGGGACAGTATCGATGGTGGTCAACATTGAGAGTTGTATTCTTCTCAATTAAATTATATAAAAATGTGATTATTTTATTATGTTAATATTTTGTAACAGTGTTGCTTCCAACAAGATATAGTTCATTTTCCTGGCTTTTCTTCAGCTTCACTAAGTGATAATGTTTGCCAGCTTCACAGACAATATATAAAGAGATAATAACAAGTTTGTTGATTAAATAAATAAAGTGAAAGTGTTTGCATGAATATAATTGGTTTTCTTATTTTTCCTTTTCGTGTTTCTTTCTTACGCGATCAACTGACTATATTTTCAAAGGTGAACATATGGTTTTACTAACTCATGTTTGCGTGTATGTAGAAAATTACAATTTGGAAGCGTTATTTGGTATCAAAATAACATTATATTTATAGCATATTTTCTCGAACTTTATAGGTACATTAATTCTTTCTTTTTTTCTTCATTGATCTCATCTCATGTCAAGCACTGTTACGCAGATGAAAAAGACATCAAAATACAACATTTTAAAGGGTGGTCTGACCTTCAGTTGTTCCGTGCACTGAGCATATTTTGTGGAGAGAGAAATGGCATTTAAATAGACAAGATTAGTGACTAATACGAGCGAGATATAAGTGATGTGGACCCGTCACTCGTGGCGTCCAAACACGAGACCACCCCTCCTCCCAGCCAGGTCCCCCTTCACCCAGATTGAGATGCTTCCTAGCTAACGAGGGATACCGGAGCCTCCCGAGAGGCGATGTGAGCGAGCTGCACGTGACACATGATCTCCACGTGCAAACATGGGGCGTGCATTTTCACACTTTGCCTCTCATGAATTCATGTGTTGTGTTTTGGGTAGGGGACGGGACAGAAATAATGACCCAGGGAAAATCGAGTGTTTCGCGAATGACCTTCGTATCCCTCTGTATTATTTTTCTCCTACCAGTCTCGTTACAACCGATATTAATCTTTTCCGTAATTCGTTTTAGAAACGAGAAGGCTAGTTTTCGTGACGCCCAGTTGTTTTTCCGTTGTTTGGTAGAAATTAATTTTATTGATTACGTGTTTACGTCTATAATTGATGATATCTGAAAATTGGAGTTTCTGCAAATAGTTTATTTACTTTAGATTCATGACAGATTAATTGAAACTGTTTGAAGTTGAAGCGGACATGATTGGGGTTGAAAGTCATATGGGCACATGTAATCTAAGTGGAGGGGTCTGTATGAGTTCAGTCAGATCAAATTCGGGTTATGATCCTCAAATTAATTCATATTTTTCAAAAGAGTTTCTTTTATATTTTCCACATTTAAAGAAAAAAGATGTAATGCTCAAATGAAACAATGTTGAAATAGCTACCGAATTAATAAGCGGTGAAAGATGAATAGTATATATACTCTGTAAATAATATTTCCCGTCATTCCTCGTTTCACTTCACAACTCATACATGAAATATATTCTTGGTTTCCATAATAATTTCCGCTGTATTTTATGCTACATGGGATTTTCATTGAATCAGTTGACAAGAATGCATGCTATATGACTACCCCATAATTGTGACTATAATAGCCATGTTTTACGTGAGCCTGCACGTGTTATTGGATATTAGTTTGAACTAAGGTTGCATGACTCCCTCCATAATGTTTCCAAGACAAAGACCACTCACCACACGCTATGAATGAGTAATAAAGGGTTAATTGTCTATTAATTGCTTAATGAGTTCATCTCTCTTCCATGTGTCTATCATATCTTAACCCCCCACCTCCATCCGATCCGCAGCCCCCCATCCCCATCCCCTGGCCCTGTTTCGGTGGGCTGTAGACGAAGACGACGACCGGCCAGTATAGCCAATAATATCATGACTAACAACTTGTTCAATTACAGCGCTGGCCATGGAACCAAATCAGCTAATGCTAACTGGAACTTTCTATACAAAGAAAATCGTTTTTATTTCGAAAATATTTATGCCATTCATTATTAATTTTATGTGATCCATCTTCAAGTTCCAATTCATTAAAAATAAGAATAATATATGCCAGTTATTTACTCCCCAGATTCATTTTGTCGTCTTCAAAAGAGCAGAGGTTATGATATCATACAGAATCTCCGGTTTTATGGCATATTAATTCAATCAGGATGTATTTTAATGTTAACTTGTAGTCTGTTTCGGAAACGTGGACACTGAACGTGACGACGAATATTTAAACTGAAATAAATTGTGACGATACCGGTTGATTGATTAATTTTTTTCCGAAATACATCAGGATAAGCCATATTTCTCCCAGAACTGACATTTTCTTATATTTAAGAATAGATGTAGTAATATTTAAACACGTATAAAACATAAAATAAAAAAAAGGTGTGTGTTAGCAATAGCCTTTTTCAGTTTGGGCACACACCACCATGTTAGTTGTTAGAAGGTATAGATATAGGTTGAAATATTAAAACACTTCAGTAGATGCAGCAATGTCACTGTTATCACTTAGACAATATAATGTTTCAACATTCAGGCAAACATTTGTATAAGTAGTTTACATAGTCGGGAAATATTATTGCAGGAAACATTTTCACACGAAGACTACATACACCGGGTAGTGTGACCAGGAATTATCTTAAAATGGGTGATCATACCTGTGTATCCTATACAGTGGGTATGGATGTACACATTGTTTTGCCAAATTAGACATTGACAGTCAATATAGCGGATGTTTTGTTTCACTAGCGAATCCTTTGACCATTGACAACTGACCTGCTCCATATGCAATCTTCAGTAAACTGAAAATGGCTTTTAGACAAAGACATATGTGTTTGTTTCAGTTCAATTGATAATTTACGGAATATATCTAACTCGAAAATATAATCTTTTTCATGCATAAATATCTATAATTAGGAAATGAAATGCCTCTAAAAATGTTAAGTTGCATAGTTATCTTTCTGAAAGAGAATTAAATGATTTAATTGTACTCAGTACAAATGTATATTTGATTTGCTATATGGGACGTGTCATTATGACCTGTCTTAAGACTCACTTTTTGTTTCATTCATGGTTTGCGGTTTAGATACTAAAGTCTAATTCGCATCACCTACTGAAGAATACGTCATTTTAATTTGGCATGGGCTATTTTCTAGTCTTCATGCTATCCTAAAACTCGTCGCTGTAATCTAAAGAAGAAGGCTCTGGACCCGTGTCTGTACTCCTGTGTGGGGTTTTATTCAGTTGTGCACTTATTGTATTTGGAGAGAAAATCTTTGGTGCTATTCTCTATTTATGATTTTAATGACAGCACAACACGAGTATTTTGTGTTTACATATTTCCGTTTCTGTCAACAGTCAATGTTAGGAAGGAAACATTTAATAAATAAGTTCAAACTAGTCACTATTGATGTAGCTTCCTGTGCTTAATTCATGTCAATATTGCTGGTGTTTTTATTGTTTTAAAACTCGGGGATATATGTTTACTATGTCAACGATAACTAGCGTGAAATAAGGTACCGATGATTGCCATAGTTTATTAAATATATTTCGAAAATGTACATCAGTATACAATATTTTTCTTTAATTAGCGGGATCCGTGTTTAGATAAAATATATTTAATTGAAAGTACTGCTCCAACCATTTCATCAGAATTGATATTAATATTTAGGAATATATTATGAATTCGATTTATTCATATGCTAGGGGGAGTCTGCTTGATGCTGTTCATCATCAACATGGCGGTTTACTTCTTGCCGTGCATTCCAAAATAATTTTATCGTCAACCTATATGATAAAGAATATATTGCATTGTACTAGATTAGGGCCAAAATGATAAATTCAGAAAGGAATTGGATAAAAGAATATTGCTAGTAAAGCACACTTTCAAAATGCGAAAAGACGAGAAAGGACATTTTAAAAAACCTCATTCCTATATTCTTAGAAACTTGAGTAAATCTACTATGAAACAGTTTCCAATTCCCTTTTCATATTTCTTTTTATTTTGATGTTTCTTGCCCCGAGTTTCCTTGGTACCGAAGTGCCATTAATCTGCGTCCATGTCGGTCCCTGGTCACCAGTGTTGTAGGGCTCAGAACGTAACCTCAATGGGGGCTCAAAAACGAACAAAATAAAGTGGGTGTCACTGTTTGAAACTCGAGCCTCGAGGGGGATTTCAATCTCTATCTGTCTCCGTCCCAAACTTTGTCCACCACCCTCTCATTCTCCCCGCACCCCTGGGGCAGGTTTGCTCATTTGTCAACTGTAATCTCACAATGACAAAGTCCTCTGTCCACGGTGCTATGACGCAAACATACGACAAAGCTCATTAAACTATTGGCGCAAAGCTTCATTCAAATCTTAAGTTATTTGCTTTCAAGTTCCCCAAAAGCTCACTTGAACCGTACGTGAATTTATCTCGCGCCGTTCCGCTTCTTCTCCCATATCTGACTATGGACGCACATAAAGATTCATATAAACTGCAAATTTATTACATAGTATGTGTGTTTGGTTGATTATAAAGAAGAGTTAGTGTAGCAATTTCTTTTAACGACTGAACATATATTTGACATTGTTCCCTAACACTACCAACATTATCACAGCACCCCTTACGGGGGACTGAGGGACGGGAAGTTTTTGCCAGCTGAGATACAGATTACTTTGTTTTATCAGCAACATAATGTTGTACGTATTTTGTTATCGAATGTTTCTTCAATCTTTGTCTCCAAGTGTTCTTTAAATCTATCACAGACATGTGATGGAGGCATACATGAAATATGCCAAAGTTTATTATACTTTGACTGTCTGGTTTTAAATATAATATATAACAGGGATATAAATTCCTGAAATTCGTTGAGCCTGTTCTGGTAAAATGTCCATTTCCCTGCGCTATGAAGTACACTGAAGATATATTTGCCGAAGACGTTGTTGTTAACTTCGAAAGTGCTTTGTAACCAATAATACACTGGTATTCAAACCACCATTAAAAGAAAATGCAAAATAAAATAAAAAGAGTGAATCATTTAGTAATTCCTTCAATACAACAATTACTATAAAGTTGATGTTCCAAATATGAACGATATACTTAGCAGCGATGTAAACATATTTTCTATATTTCCTTGTTTTATTTATTCATTTTTTAACATAAACTACCCAGTGATTGCTACACTAAACATAAGAATAAGATTCTCTGTTGCTTGTGTACTATATCAAGCTAAACTGTTTGTGGGGTGTATGCACCCAGTAGACTGACCATTCCACTTGCAGGAAGCGTCCGTCTTGGCAACCATGGCATTATCAACATGATGACATTACTTATGTAGGCATAATCCTTAACAAATTGTTGTTACAAGGAAACAGCAGTTTAATACTTCCTTTTTCCCCCTGCGAACAATTAAAACTGACTCATCTATACGTTACGAGACCGGGAAAGTAGAGTTCTCTATCCTACGGCAAATCAAACCGATGTTACCTCAATTTCTCATATTTATCACAATGCAATACAACCCTGGTGTTGGTATTTAGCCTATTCTTTTGCAACAAATACAATCCAAGAGATATATTTAGTTAAGCAACACGATACCCACATGATTAAACCGCCTATTCATAAATCTCGCCCCTGGTTTACAGACAGTGGTTCCTGGAGGTAGGGCTAGTTAACGCTCCCCTGAGAACAAAGACAGTGGTATGTGCCATTCGTATATTTCACTATATCACATTGTATCGTGCCCAAACCGTGTAATTTACTTAAGAAGATTTATTTATATATAAATAGCTACAACGCCGCGGATAGCACACCGCGGCTATGGTGAACGAAAGGAACATGGAACACATGGATAATGAACAGACTTATCGCCCGTAACATGGGTTTCGGCGCCACATATTATTTCAATATCACTTTCACATCACATCTAATATAAATACTGTGCTAAAATAGTATCCATTTCTTTAAGGGTTGAGTATACATTATGCTTAGGACGAATTGTTGTTATTATTCATTGTTATTGTTATCTGTGATTATATTTAACATGGAAACAAATATTATCCTTATGATCGTTCCAAGCGTTAAAATTTCCTACATCTGTATGTGAAACTTGTACTGGAAATAACATTGACAATTATATTTGGTTGCAATATTCACTGTTTTGAAGAAAAAGGTAGTCCTTTCCATCTCTTTCAACCGCAGGCCACTAGGAGACACATTTTTTAAAAAAGTATGCATCAAAGGGTACCTAATTTTAAATTCATATTTCCTTGTTGTCATCAAATTAAAACGATATAAATTTTGATATAACTCCAAATTAAGTTTTTATCAAAGATCCATGATAATTGCTTTATGTAAACAAACAAAGGAAGTGCGTTCATTTTTCATTAAATTTCAATAGGCAAAAGTCACAGTCTGCTGGAATGAGTGACTCTCAATATTCGGTCTACTGCCTCTGTTGTGGTTAGAACATTAAACTGTCTATAGACCATACACTACCATGGCGAAACGTCTATCTTCCATAGAAAATCAGTAAAACATGCCTTAAAATCTATAAAACTGGCGTCGTCCCTGTATTTCTTATTGTAGACTGATTTAATCGGAGTGTCTCTCGCAGTTGAGGTTATATATTAGCCGACTGCGTGTAATGAACTTTGTCCTTTTTAATGCTTCTCTTAAATTTGTACTAGAATATTTTGAAAGAAGAAGTCATCAAGGAAATGCTTCTCGAGTTTAATGTTTTCTACTTCCTTTCCCAAAATATGATTGACAATATTTGATGGTAAATTTATCATAATTGAACAAGCACAGTAACCGTAAGATTGACATAGTTGTATCAGTCAGTGGAAGATTACATTACAATGCCGAAGTGCCTGGTAGCTTGTAAACAAATAACGTTACTATATACGATACTGCTATACGACACACTATCATCACTAATTCAAACTGATTGCCATAATTACTTAAAATATTAGACCCCATATATTGATTATAATTAAGTGTCATATCTAACCATTTCTAAAATATTTATTTATGCACTAGCCAATGTTGAAATACACAACTATATAAAATATTATCTTGTTAACAGATGAGCACGTTTAGTTTGTCAAACAGGAAAATACTAAACTGTGTATCAATATTATACCATGACATAACAGTGCGTGAAAACAAACGCCTATTCCGATCAAAAAGGAATAGATACAAACATAAGGAAATACCGTGTTTGGATTCTTACCTGCATGGTACGTGCATAAACAAGGGTCCGTCCATCTGGGTGTCTGTTATTATGACCAGTTGGTGCCGTGTAGTCAGTCTGACAACATTACAGGGCTTCGAGCAGGGGTTATCTATCGCGGGTACAGAATTGCTGTGTGTATGCCTCACTGTCAACACCGTGACTTATCCACAAACTAACACAATGTTAAAACACATTCTGTCCAATAGGAAGTCAGATTGAAATCACGTGACTCGAAACAGAGGCTGCACGCGCTACTGACCCCGGAATGGGCGGGACGATATCCTGAATACGTCAATCAATGTTACTGAGTCCTTAATGACAACATTTGGTCATGCTTGGGCAGCCAGTAAATATTTGGTTGCCGGACTAAGAGTTTTGATATGGAAATCAACTTCATAATTTACCGATATGATTGTGTTCACGATTAGTCTGTGAGAGGGACATGGGTGTAAAGACGATTGTTAATTTCACTCAGAGATTAGGACGAAGCGTTCAGTTCGTTGACTGTTTTTCTTCCTTCCCTAAAAATCGAAGATCGCACGTGTTGAGATCAGGGCTTCGAACAACTGCCAACATATTTTAAGACGACGATTGAATTGGGATTTATTCGAGATAATAAAATCACGGTGTGTTTTTCTAAACTGTTCACGGGGTTTCGGAATCAGTATGTCAGTCCGTGTTGCCCAGAGTTTGTTAATGTGTCACATTGAATTTCTTTTTCCCCAACTGTTGAGAACAGGTACGGATTGTCTGTGTTTTTATGCTATATTTATTTAGTGTGCCTCATCAGTAAATGAAAACACCAACGTCGAATGTTGAAATCAGCTACAGCAAATCATATGAGGAAATAAAAAACTACGGTTATTCGATTCAACCCGATAGGAAATATAGTTACAAAGAACTTCCCATTAGAAATTAAGAAAATAGAAATTTCTAATTAACATAAATACTCATTAAAATTGTACTAAAATTTATTTACCATTTAAACGGAAATGACATTAATTTCCGTATGGCCCAGCGTGCTTAAATACAGGACCGAGGGTCATTACTGACTTGAAGGAACTAAGTATGTATCTGTCTTCTCTTTGAATGTTGTGTCTTTGTTTAACACTTCAGGTACATCGTCGTCGTGAAGACGTGGTTGAGATGTTTGAGGTGATGCAAATGTCATCCTCCCAACCACCACATGATATTTCCCTGTCAGGAAAAACTCCAGCAAATACATTCATCAGTCTCTCCCCTGCTTTCGATTTAACATGAATTAATCATTGTAAATGGTGAATGGATGGACGAAAAGGTTCATATGTCTGTCTTTGTAAGACAGAACATCTGTGGATAATTTTCCATCATTGAATTAATTAAAATAGAAGTAGTTTATTCTCAATGAAAATCATAGCAATTTGCGCTTCTGTTTGGAGGTTGGCTAAATTGAATAATAGAGAGAAAATTAATTATACTTTAGGTAGCCTTATATGTTAAACTGATAAAAGCAAAACATTTTTACTGTAATTTCTAAGCATATATATTATTTTGAATTTCTGACGGAAAAATACCTAAATAAATACAGGTTAACAATGTTTGTCTACCAAAATGTACGATAAACACCAAACAATCACAGTGCTCATTAACAGTACTATTAATAATATTGGCATTTAGTTTAATGGCAATGCATTCACATGTGAAAACAAGTTTTCCTTGGGATTCAAACAGTAGTCTCAATATTGATTCTAAGCTGCTCACCCCTTCAACAAGTAATTGAGGTTTCCCCACTTCATGACTGCTGGTGTGTTGGCTGCCTCCGAGCCATGGAGAGATCATGTTGAGAAATGTGTGTTTTACATCTGATTTCTGACGCATTAAGTCAGCCTGGCCTACTTTCTTTAAACAGGCACAGAGAAAAAAATATGAAAAATACATTTCAGAATTTTATGGTGCATAAAGAAGAAAAATGTATCACGCAGAAATTCTGCAAGTTTTTACACCTCAATGAAACGACATATAGACGTTTCTAATGTACAGTTTTCGCGAAATAATGGCTATATGAACTTACTTTAACCATTATCATATCTGGGCAATACAAAGTACATTCATCAAGAATGGATTGAATTCAGGTATAATGATAGTCAAGCACGATTGTGGGGGATTAGTGTATATTTGATAGCGTTCTCTCCGACCCAGCTCCTTGTATATTTGTCTCTGCTGATGGGGTGAAGACAACACATACTACACCGTGTGCAGCGGCACACACTCAGGCGTTGAGTCCGACTACACACCCGACAGCGCTTGGTGCAAAACCATTACAGTTGCATTAATGAAGATGACAATGATCACTTTAGGTTTAAAGTAAATTGTTTAATTTAAATCAAGGATGAACTCAGTACAAGTTAAGATTACAATCTGTTACATGGCTTGAAATGACATAAAATACTTTTTCCCCCAAATTATTCTCTCATAAATACATACATATATTTTTCATGTTTATGTGGTATTGGGAAATATGTATTTTTCATTATACGAAAAATGTATATTACGTATGATAAAAATGTATATTTCTTATGATAAATGTGTATATTTCATATGATAAAAATGTATATTTCATGTTGGAAATATGCATTTTTCATTCAATAGATATCAAGATTTTTGTTGCAAAACGTGCCCAAATACAGATATTACTTTTGTTTAAACCCAGTATGTTATTGAATGCTATCATAACAATGGCCATTTCACAACTTATCTAAGGATAAAAGCTGCTCGGCAAAGAACACGCTTTTCATGACAGTACTTGGGTTTTTTCAGCAAAACAGTCATTCCGATTCCCAGCAGTTTTGGTCACGCTGTATGAAAAGGACAATCGGGGGTCCATCAATTGCTATGCTTGGTTGACAATAAATAAAGCCTAGCAAACATTTTAGTGTCGGACAAAGCATTAAGCTCGAAGTCCTCACAAAACCGCTGATGCCTAACCTGTAATATACACGCCGCCCATTGTCCATACCAATTGCTTTTTTCACCTAAGTTGCAAACAAACTGATTAACTAGGGGTTATAAGTGATAGGGGTATTTAATCGAGAGTGACCAACGAGTGACCAGCGAGTTCTACATGATAAGTACCCCCTCCAGCAGTCTGGCGCTAGGTCCCTCCTCTCGTTGAAAAAACGATTGAAGTTTCTGTGGTGTATTTGCTTAGACACTCAAGGCAATGTAGGTTAACAGGGATCAAATCTGGTTACGGTAATTAATAGGTGCAAGATGACCGCACCTACAGTCAGAGAAATCCTGTGAAGATGGTAAACTGTTTTCCCACTAGCTATACAGAGCCGTGTGTAATCAGACAGATTAAGGTAAATGTTAATCCAGCGTTCAATAACTAGCTGACAATAGACATGTTGATATATTCAATCAGCCGTCAACCCGTTATCTAAATCGGTCTGATTTCGTCACCGTGGGAGCGAATTGCTCACCCCGTGTTGTGTTAAACCACTTATACTTGTTAGCGAAGTAGCGCCCTCCAATTTAGGTTTACCTTTCACTGATCGTTGACTTAACACGGATAAACACCTGCTGGATAAAACACTGAAACGTAATAAAATCATTTTAAAAAATGACACATATTGCAAGAAAAGCGACGTTTAGGGACGTATTGTATGGTAAAATATAGTCTTCTTACAAAGTTTATTGTAAATTATTGTTCGGTGTTTGAATGGCATTTAGAAGTGATACACAAAAGGAGGAGAATGTTCGGATGTCAACTTCTTTATTATAAGGAAAACAACGTTTCAGAGTCTATCATTACTTCTTCATCAGGCGAAGATAATTATTACGGCTTATTTCCATGTGCTTAATGTGAATATACTGCTACTAAATTGCCAGGCAAAATAAACAAAAAACTTGAGAGAAAAAAATAATACATGCGTTATCAATGCATTACTGGGCCGAAAACGTCGAAACATTGAAAACATATTTCCCAAAACACAACTGTGATCTCCGGACCAAATACATTTTGTTGGCTCCATTTTGTCCACCATCAAAGAGGATTGAATAATTTGTGTGCACGTCATTGTATCTGTAACTTGATTGGGATTTGAATCTTCATCGAGTGACTGCCAAAGTGTTAGCAGAACGTAATTCCTATAACGTAAAACGTCATATTAAATAATAGCTATACTTACATTTCAGGTGATATTATTCAAGCGAGTGCGAATATATATCTCGAAACAGTTTGCTTTTAGCCTTGTTTCTTGGAGAATCTTGTGATCAAAAACTCAAGTTCAAGTTAATTTTGCACAAACCCTAGTGAACCCCTCATGGAGGAGGATGGTACTTCCACTCACAGGATGGGCTACAGGGGCTTCTGTTGACGTGCGTCTTGTTTCTGTAAAATGACTTTAAAATAATTAAATAATTTTACAAAATATTTGATGATATTTTGTTTTCTTTGATAGATACATTTCTAGGTCTCCCACATTCTGGATACCCTCTTGAGGTCAATACTACCAAACAACAACGAAATCAGCAGTGACGGTAACAGCAGCAACATCATCACCAAGAACAACTGACAGGAACAACTCCCTGTATAGAAACATGAGTTTCAGCATCAAATCTATTGTATTATTACCTTGTCTTGTGACCAACTGACGTCTCTAGTATGGAACCATTTCAGTCCCTGTAGGCCTCCGTTACATCGTGTTGTACCTCGTTATAACCTTATTCTATTTATTTACTGTTTGATAATTGGGGGAATTGGAGTGATTTATCATAAGTCTCACGAAATGAAAACTATGAAATACACAATGAACAACTTTGTTTAAATTTAAATTGATTAAATATATATAAGAGTTCATAATAAACGGGAAAACGGAAGAATGTATCGTTGTTTGACGGTGACTAAACGTGAATGTGTATGTGTGTGTGTTGGCGTGTGTGCTTTGGTGTGTATGTTTGGGCTTGCGTGTGTGTATGTGTGGGTGTGACTTTACTGTCAATGTTTTTATATAACTGTGATATTTGTGTCATAGGCCATATGGCCCGGATGCCTTTTTTAAACCCCCGGACAAATGGCATGTCTTTTATTGTAATTCAGTATGTGACACAGGAATAAACTATGTTTCTTCTTCTTTTTCTCAATAATATGAAGCAAGCAAGAAATGGTTATTCGATTGTGATGTATTCGATATGAGTAGTACAGTTTTACTGTGGACCTATTAGCTAAAGATGTCAGCGACTGTCTCCAGTCTATAAAAGTTATGCCAACGTTCGTATTTCTTTGGTTCAGTGTTCAAGTTTACTTTATTTTACCCAATGTTCACCAACGTTCTTGAAGAATATCCAGAGGTATTTAGCTTCCAGATTTTATGAAGTAGCTATACTTCATTTATAACGGATTGTTAAAATAGCCACCCATTAAAAAGTCATTTCGGAATAAGCATGAAAGTATGTAATCCTGGGCCTGCTGATGAAGAGTGCACGGACAGATCAACAGGGTGTAGGAAGGTATTGCATATTGTATAGGGTTGCGGTTAATTATGGCCAATTGCTATCATAAACCGTACTGCTGCCTTTGATATTACTCGTTATCTGTCTTGTAAAGAGGGAGGGAATTAGGAGCGATTGGAATTAGAGGTCTAGGTAACGAGACCGACAAAGACGCACGGCGCCAGCAGTGACTGAAGAATGGTCGACGGTAGTAAAAATGCTGGAAGTTTTAAATATCTGATTTGAATCGATGAAAGAATTTGTGTGGATAATTGAGAATGTTTTAAAACTGTTGCATATTTTATTGATAGCGGATCAGAGCTGTTGCAATTGTGGCAGTTTTTACAGGATTTGTCACAGGGAGGCGAACTGATCTGTAAGATCTCAGGAGTTTGTAGATAGTATTTATGTGTGTCTCGACAAACATTTTCAACGGTCTATAATTACAATAACACAACATGCTGTTTGATTTTATCTGTATGATATTGTGAAACAGACAAAACGAATATTGCAAAACCTTAAAAAAGAAGCTGAATTTTGTTCAACTATTAATAAACATATATGCTATTGTCACCTATGTGCAGAAATATACATACATTGTAGATTGTGGCCCTGATTCACGGTATTGCCGATACATTGTTTCAGGTCTTTGATTATTTTATAACTTTTACAAAAAATAAAAATACATAAGCTCAACTCCAGAGGACCTTCAGTCTCGATTATCTGCCCGAAAAGATTCCACTGTAAAACGTCAACATATTTCCTGAGCATTTTGACTGGATCATTGAAAATGTGTGATGACGCCGTGTTCATTAATCGGGTGGGCACGTTCTGATTTACGGGTAGCACCCGACACTCCCACAAAACACATGTTTGTTGCAAGTTTGTTGTACACTGTTACCATAACTGTGGACTGCAGAAGTTATACGTGTTAATACAGTCTGAGAATGTTTAATACTATGAAAGTACACAAATAACAAGAATAATATATGTTAGCATGCATGTAATTACAATTCATTTATATATGGTATTGTAACAAAAGTGTGTACTGCTACGATTCATTATAATGCTACGTTGTAAAATGTGAAATATATAACATAAAAAAAAGTAAAATACTTTCACATCAGTTGAAAAAGTAATTGTTTTCCCCACCCGAATGTGACGAAGATGTTTCAAACTTTATAAATCGGGTCACGGTTTGTTGATGAAACGTGTGAGTTGTGTTAGATTCAGGTTTTGACCACCGTAAGTCAACCGATCTCGATATCAATGTTTGTTTATTATAAAACTATTTCTGTTATTAACATATAATTATGTACAACATTCGTTTCAAGCATTATATCTTGATTTGTTTTCTCTGTTTCAGTAAGTTTTTCCCGATTCACTCAACTTGGTCATGTGTTCATAAACACTATTGTTATTTCATTGTTTATAAACAAAGAAGGCTAAAATCAGATTAACAATATCTGGAAGGAAAGAAAACTATTACTATCAAACGGAATTTAATCTAATGCGAGAGACACTTGAGGAGTTATCAATTACATTTATTGTCCGCCAAACAACTTGACAGAATCTTTGCAAATCCTTAGAATAATGTTGATTCTTCCACCGTATAAAATAACATAAACAGTCACGACTGTATTTTCCCTTATTAGGATTTAACACCTCAAGAAGCTTAAATGCCGCCAAGATTAATGACCAATGTTCTATTTCTGTGAAGAAAATAAAAACTATTTGCCATTTATTATATCATTAAATAATTATCCTACCCGGATTCGTTTGCTCATGGCGTGTTATGGTAATGACTTAAAAACGGACTTTTCAACAAGTAGTTTAGTGTGGGTAATGAGATAGGGGTCACTTGAGCACAGAGCGGCCTTTTTCCGTTTCTTGCAAAGGTAATCATGTTAAATTTGAATTTAATTTCAATCAAACACTTCCAAATTATTGATAAATTATCTATGATATGTGAAATGAAAAATTTACTTTTTGACTTGTGTAAGTATAATGGTTTAGCGCCCTCTTGATAATTGATCACGTGTGTTTGGGTGTGTAAGGGAGAGCGCACACGCACGTGAGCACGTGACACATTGATTGACAAGAGAGGATGTGAATGAATTGCAAATGGCAGCTCTTAAACTGAGGATACCGAACCTCTGTCTGCTGCTATACGGGCAGTAGCAAAAGTAATGCGCACAGACGACCTGAGACATTCATTAATAATACTTGATCGGGGCTGCAATATTGAGAAACATAGGCCATATCATGCATCCACGTTATATGGACATTCCTATTCGTTGATCGTCACGATAGTATCAGTTGTATAAAAAAGCTATAACACTGATGTATTCTTTAAAAGAATGCTACCTGTGTCTTTCCGTTGCATTCTAAATCACGTGATTAGAATGTTTAAAATTGAATCTCTAATGTGTCCCCTGTGCAGGGAATGATTTAATGGCTTCATGACTTTTTAATCCGACTGCATCATGCCCCGCCACTTTCCCGTATGGCGTTCCGGTCTCAGCTATACCCATCAGAACAATCACATTTTTAACTCTGCAATAAAAACGTTTTCAGTTTCTTATTTTAAGTTGTAAAGAAAATTAAAAGTTACTAAAACGACACAGCAGTAGGTAACGTTATCAGAGTGAATCCTAATAGTTTCCAACACGGTCACTTTTTTCAGTGTCCCCGTGAACAGGTGAACACTTGACTCGCATTTGCATGTATTTGTGACAGGTTCTACTGATAAGGCAGGAGAAAAACGATATCATTAATGTACGATAGTGATTCATACATTTATGCTTGTCATGTAATCGGGACAGCACAATGGACTCTCCGTTCAGCAGATGCTTCTATGACTATTAACTCGTCTTGTCGCCCTTTTAATTACATACTATCCCAATAATATTGCGCAGAAATCTAGTATAATGGACACATTTGAGTGAGACACTCGTTGAAGTATATTCTCTGTTATCAAATGTCACTTGTTAAATATACCATGTCTCCGAGCAGACACTATTACTAGTTTCTAGTCTTCGTGTTATAAAATGATAGACATGAATTACCAACTCAACATCTCCATATCCGCATCCGAGGAGATGCCTGTTGCCGTGTCTGTCAATCTGTGTCTTCTCTAACTTCCCCTTATTACGTTGTCAGGAAAAATTAAGAAATTTTCAGATCATCTCTTTGCTGTGTTTAAATTACCCAGCGAATCGTGATAAGAATGAATGAAGTAGACATCATACTTCGCTCTATGCAATAAACAAGAAGTTCGTATCCATAACGTCTTCTGCTTCGTTATGACATCTTGGTTCTGAAATGAGCCGGTATTGTCACGTGGAGTACGAGAGCCACAATGGTAAATAAGCTCAAGTGTCTACAATGTGTGCTGAGATGCGTCCCTTCCCCATAGCAGGATCCTTCCATCACATTATTCATCCGAACACGATGTCCGACCAGTGGTCTTCTACAAAAGTGGTAACAAAATTATTAACATCGTTAATTTGGGCTTGCTTTCGCTCTCAAAAGTATACCTTAAAAAAAGGAATGTTTACACCAAAATCGAGAAATATGTTTATGATGTTTTCAATCATATTATTCAACAAATTGGCTTCATTGTAATACTTGGTTCAGTATATCAGACACAAGTAAATAAAGCGCTATCTTATTCTTCTTATAATAAACATTGTATCAATATATTATTTATAGAAAATGAATGTTTTCATGTAATGTATCCGACCAGAATACACCCAGTATTCACAGATCGTTGATACAATTTTATTCCAATATTTCCTGGTGAACGTGCGGGTGTGAGAGATGATTATCTAATTTCAATATATTGTGGAATCCTTATAAATTAGGATTTTCAGCTAAAGCTTGACATATCTGTAATTGCTTGTTAATGAATCTTTAGTTGTAGTGGTAATAGGAAAAATTGTTTATTTGGATTCGAGTGTGGAAAAAGTGCACTTGACAAGAACAGTAATTCCCATGACACCTTGTTTGTTGGTAACACCTGGAATATAATGCCGCAGAGTCAACTCCAGAGTACAATCGTGAACAATACCGAGTTCATAATTCATAATTATCTCCACCAGAGCCACATGTGTGCAAACCAGTGTTTGCTAAAACCCGCTGGTGTATGCATATATCAGAATGAGAGACAGCACTTCTAGATGAATCTCCGGCTGTACACATAAACAATAAAGGGTTTATCTCGGGGAGGAAATTCACGCAGGAAATAAATTGATGTTCAGTTTGAATTTTGAACTTAATTTATCATGCATTTTTGAAAATATTCACGCGTTAGTTTTTAAACAGACCAAGCAAGCTAACACAAGGGACCGAAACCTTAATGGCATTCGTAGAGCTGGAGGGAACTGGTATATTTCTTTTTGTAAGAAAAGACTACTCGTGGCTATGATAATAGAAGACAGGGAAAGGAAAATAATTTATTTTCACAACCATAGGAAGGAATTATTATAAAAGGATTGCGGTTGGGAGATTATATAGAGAATTTATTTTTAATTTTTGTTGCTGTTTACAAGATATTCCACATTAAAAGGCTGAATAAAATAAGGACTGGCTAGTGAGATTTTAACGTCAAGTTTCCAGTGTTCATACACTGGGTGGTTCAAGTAGATATTCTACATTCAGACATCAGTTTGCTAATTGTTGACCGATAGTTTCACCCGAGTTTTGTATGCGAGTAGATGCTAAAACGATAAGGGCCTGCGTTAACCCTCCTGAAGTGGATGAAGAGAAAAGGTTGAGGGTATTCACGCTTTTTGACGCGCTATAGATTGTATCAGACACTACCGAAATCTGTTCTTTCATGGCAAATTATACACGGCCAGCTTTCAATAAGGAGCGACAACACATAAGTGGAGGAGACGCTCTTGTCGTCACGGGTCGCCGGAGTTTGTCGAGCTCGCGTCTCGGGTATCAGAATAAATGGGGTGGTTGGCAAACTCGGATATTGGGGTAGAACACACGGCAAGTAGAGAGCAATAGCGAGCTAACCCTTCAAACACCTGCCCCCAATACGCTCACAAATGTCGGACGATTAAAGGAAAAGAGCAAGACTGGTTAGTCTCTTGTTGGCGAAGTGAATCAGCCGTAGGCTTGTTGGGCTCCGATTGCGTGCATGGAAGCAGACAGGGTTGTCGTTTCTTTGCCTTTGTTTTTATGCTTGAGGAAAAAGCTTTGAGTTTGAGACACAGGGTGCTAACATAATGTTCTGGACTCTTGTTCTCGCACCTCGGGCTATAAGGATCCGCCGCCGAGGCTCATTTAGACTTAAATCTCAGGAGGAGTCGCCTTGGATGCTGTAGGGAGAATTAGGACTCGCGTTACCTTTCTGTTTGTCATTCATTGTTGCCGGTCGACGTATTAATTGTAAAATAACATTAATCTGTTTGATCTGTGATAAGTGTTGTGATTAGTCCGATGGTATAAATATAATCTGTTACGGATAGTCGCAAAGGAAAATAAACAGATTGGTTGTCCAACAGGTTGGATGACGGTTGTTGACGCTCGGATGAAGGTTTAAGCACATGTTACAGACTCTTAGTTGTGACACCCGGTGCTATGTGCTATGCTATGTCAGTGTCTATTGAGTATATATTGACATATACTGGACAAAATAAGTTAGGGATATTGGTATTTTTATGATTGATATTTTATCAGTGTGTCAATTAATAATAGATCATTATCCATAATTTCAAAATTTACATATATCCCTAATTATTTTTGTCCAGTATATGTTTTTTCATGTTTTATATTGTACTTTCCTATTTCTAGAGATATTTTAAAGGATTGACATTCATAAATAATTTGTTGTATTTAAATCTATTTTTAATTTATAATTTGTTTTAAATTACTTAAAAACAAATCGTATCAGATGAAATGAGAGATTCTTAAACGGGGCCTATTATTTATATTTACATGTAACACAGTCTGATACAAAACTATAACAATCTGCAAACAAAATTATCCTCGTCAAGAGAAGTGTTCATAAATAAATACAATTCACAGAGAAAGTGACAAGTGCATGTGTGTATATATTGACCAGAATACACTTATACCAACTCAGACGTACTCATAGTTAATGATAACCCACTCCAGCTACATTCTGACTGGTTCCAGGTTAGTGGAATGCTGACTCAGTTATCTGCCCCCGAATCAGATGGTAAACACCAGCTCCAAAATCCCCAAGTTACATCCTATATTGTCATTAGTTTCAGTAAACATGCGGACAGTTTATCAAACTATCATTTTACATCATTAAAACTGGCTGTGTGTAAAGCTTCCAAACACATTACTACTCTTGGATTTGAGCCACAAAGGTTCAGGAAAACCATTAAAAATGTGTAGGTTTTATCGCAAGACTCATCTAGTTTCTATCTCTTCCCCATCTCCTTCTTTACTCCCTTCGTTCTCGGTGGTCCTGTGTTAGGCGTTCCTCCTTTGTCCCCCTCGCACCTTTTCATAGCGCTTGCCCTAAACCGTACTATTAAGCTGAAGATAGTCACACCCAAACGCCATAAAGTTAAACCTCGTGTTTACTCCCGTGGTCTTCCAGGGGTATTGCTGATTGTGATGGGCAGAATGTAGAGATTGGAACGAACCACTGGAATGGTGTACACTGGATGGGATGAATGTTGTACACTGGATGGGATGAATGTTGTACACTGAATGAGATGAGTATTGTACACTGGATGGGTTGAATGTTGTACACTGGACGGGATGAATGTTGTACACTGGATGGGATGAATGGTATACACTGGATAGGATGAATGTTGTACGCTGGATGGGATGAATGGTGTACACTGGATGGGATGAATGTTGTACACTGGATGGGATGAATGTTGTACACTGAATGAGATGAGTATTGTACACTGGATGGGTTGAATGTTGTACACTGGACGGGATGAATGTTGTACACTGGATGGGATGAATGGAATACACTGGATGGGATGAATGTTGTACACTGGATGGGATGAATGGATGTACACTGGATGGAATGAATGTTGTACACTGGATGGGATGAACGATAGGATACACACTGGATAGGATGAATGTTGTACACTGGATGGGATGAATGTTGTACACCGAATAGGATGAAGATTGTACACTGGATGGGATGAATGTTGTACACTGGATGGGATGAATGTTGTACACTGGATGGGATGAATGTTGTACACTGGAATAGGATGGGATGAATACATTGTACACTGGATAGGATGAATGTTGTACACTGGATGGGATGAATGTTGTACACTGAATAGATGGGATGAATGTTGTACACCTGAATGGATTGTACACCGGATGAATGTTGTACACTGGATGGGATGAATGTTGTACACTGAATAGGATGAATGTTGTACACTGGATGGGATGAATGTTGTACACTGAATAGGATGAATATTGTACACTAGGATGGATGGGATGAATGTTGTACACTGGATGGGATGAATGTTGTACACTGGATAGGATGAATATTGTACACTGGATGGGATGAATGTTGTACACTGGATGGGATGAATGTTGTACACTGGATGGGATGAATGTTGTACACTGGATGGGATGAATGTTGTACACTGGATGGGATGAATGTTGTACACTGGATAGGATGAATGTTGTACACTGAATGGGATGTACACTGGATGGGATGAATGTTGTACACTGGATAGGATGAATATTGTACACTCGACGGGGATGAATGTTGTACACTCGATGGGATGAATGTTGTACACTGGATGGGATGAATGTTGTACACTGGATGGGATGAATGTTGTACACTGGATAGGATGAATGTTGTACACTGGATGGGATGAATGTTGTACACTGGGATGAATGGGATGAATGTTGTACACACTGGATGGTTGATGAATGTTGTACATTGGATGGGATGAATGTTGTACACTGGATGGGATGAATGTTGTACACTGGATGGGATGAATGTTGTACACTGGATGGGATGAATGTTGTACACTGAATAGGATGAATGTTGTACACTGGATGGGATGAATGTTGTACACTGGATGGGATGAATGTTGTACACTGGATGGGATGAATGTTGTACATTGGATGGGATGAATGTTGTACACTGGATGGGATGAATGTTGTACACTGAATAGGATGAATGTTGTACACTGGATAGGATGAATGTTGTACACTGGATGGGATGAATGTTGTACACTGGATAGGATGAATGTTGTACACTGGATGGGATGAATGATTGAATGTTGTACACTGAATGAGATGAATATTGTACACTGGATGGGATGAATGTTGTACACTGGATGGGATGAATGTTGTACACTGGATGGGATGAATGTTGTACACTGGATGGGATGAATGTTGTACACTGGATGGGATGAATGTTGTACACTGGATGGGATGAATGTTGTACACTGAATGGGATGAATGTTGTACACTGGATGGGATGAATGTTGTACACTGGATAGGATGAATGTTGTACACTGGATGGGATGAATGGTGGGATGTACACTGGATGGGATGAATGTTGTACACTGGATGGGATGAATGTTGTACACTGGATGGGATGAATGTTGTACACTGGATGGGATGAATGTTGTACACTGAATAGGATGAATATTGTACACTGAATGGGATGAATGTTGTACACTGGATGGGATGAATGTTGTACACTGGATGGGATGAATGTTGTACACTGGATGGGATGAATGTTGTACACTGGATGGGATGAATGTTGTACACTGGATGGGATGAGTATTGTACACTGGATAGGATGAATGTTGTACACTGGATGGGATGAATGCTGTACACTGAATGGGATGAATGTTGTACACTGGATGGGATGAATGTTGTACACTGGATGGGATGAATGTTGTACACTGGATGGGATGAATGTTGTACACTGGATGGGATGAGTATTGTACACTGGATGAGATGAATGTTGTACACTGGATGGGATGAATGCTGTACACTGAATAGGATGAATGTTGTACACTGGATGGGATGAATGTTGTACACTGGATGGGATGAATGTTGTACACTGAATAGGATGAATGATGTACACTGGATGGGATGAATGCTGTACACTGGATGGGATGAATGTTGTACACTGGATGGGATGAATGTTGTACACTGGATGGGATGAATGTTGTACACTGGATGGGATGAATGTTGTACACTGGATAGGATGAATGTTGTACACTGGATGGGATGAATGTTGTACACTGGATGGGATGAATGTTGTACATTGGATGGGATGAATGTTGTACACTGGATGGGATGAATGTTGTACACTGGATGGGATGAATGTTGTACACTGGATGGGATGAATGTTGTACACTGATGGGATGAATGTTGTACACTGGATGGGATGTTGTGAATGTTGTTGTACACTGGATAGGATGAATGTTGTACACTAGGGAATGGGATGGGATGAATGTTGTACACTGGATGGGATGAATGTTGTACACTGGATGGGATGAATGTTGTACACTGGATGGGATGAATGTTGTACACTGGATGGGATGAATGTTGTACACTGGATGGGATGAAATGTACACTGTACACTGGATGGGATGAATGTTGTACACTGGATGGGATGAATATTGTACACTGGATGGGATGAATGTTGTACACTGGATGGGATGAATGTTGTACACTGGATGGGATGAATGTTGTACACTGGATGGGATGAATGTTGTACACTGGATGGGATGAATGTTGTACATTGGATGGGATGAATGTTGTACATTGGATGGGATGAATGTTGTACATTGGATGGGATGAATGTTGTACACTGGATGGGATGAATGTTGTACATTGGATGGGATGAATGTTGTACATTGGATGGGATGAATGTTGTACACTGGATGGGTTGAATGTTGTACATTGGATGGGATGAATGTTGTACACTGGATGGGATGAGTGTTGCACGCGTCACACAGTTTTATAACATCTATTTGTATTTCACATGTCCACGGGGAGGCTGCTTCACGTTGTACTGTATGGGCAGGCAATCTGTACTGGGTTATGTAGATATGGTTGTGTTGTGTTTGTTTAAAGGTATCTCCCCTTCAGAGAGTTAAACAGCAGCTGTTTGTATTTCACAGTCAGCACACAAGGGCTTCTTCCCATTCTTCTCTCTACACTGCTCGCGTATTACTTGTTCTGGGTTTGTATGACGATGTGTTCATGTTATCAGTGTGATCGTGACATTTCATGGTTATGTTTGTGTCATGTCATGGCAATGTGTGACGTATTGTTTATCTCTCTATTGTCACTTTGACCTACTGTCATTCGTGAGATTCACTATTCCACCAGAAATCAGTTTGTAGTTGTACTTGTCTATATATTTTGTTTGTATTTGTAATAGAAATATAAACCCTTAGTCAGTTATGAGAAAGACAAAACTTGTTTTGGGCACTGTTAGCATGTTAGTGAATACAGTTCGTATAACAAAGGACATACGACGTACAACATGTTTAAAATTATGTATATATTTTGTTTTAAAACAATAAAAAGATAAATTGAGGAAATGTTTTCCTACAAAGCATTGAAATTAAAGTTGTTTTATTTTCATCGCTTCCATATGATGCCATCTCCATCGATCTTACTAACCTGATGCCTTGATATAACATTCCAAGCACTTCACTTATACAGCGCCACATCACAGATGGAACTATTGAGTGGGACGGTAAACTAGAAAACACATCTATCATCAAAACCTGACTTCCATTGGTGGTATCATTTGTGAGATGAAGGCCATTGTGACGGCATCGGTTACTATGACGTCATAATTGGAGTATAGCTTTTAGCTGAACATAACACATTCATGTCACTGTTTAAACAGAACTAGCAAAGGGTGAGATTATTAGATGTATATCCGCTTCTAGCAATATGTCAGCAATATAATCATGGAAAAAGAACCAGGGCCCTTATTCTCGAAACGTTCGTAGCGCTAAGAATTTCTGAACTTTGATCGTAGCCAATGTGTTAAGAATGGGCTTAAGAAGTTCGTAGGGCTACGAACGTTTCGAGAATTTCTAGCCAAGTCAGAATTCGTCTTCAGCAACCCTAGTCTGTCGTAGGAAGCGACTAACAGGATGGGGCGGTCAGACTCGCTGACTTGATTGACACATGTTATCGCATCCAAATTGCTTAAATCGCTGCTCATGATTTTGATCACTGGATTGTCTGGTATAGACTCGATTATTTACAGACCGCCGCCATATAGTTGGAATGTTGCTGAGCGCGGCGTTAAACACCAAACAAATCAAACCATGGAAGACACCTGATGTTCCCACGTGAGGAATCGACCCTGTAGTGTCGGTGCGATGAACGAACAACAATCTACACGGAGCGTCCATACTTTGTTAGTTTTAAAAAATAAACATTTCTCCTCTTTCTTTGGGAGGCATTAGAAGTTGCGCACTAAAAAAGGATAACAATATATGGCTGAACAACTTCTTTATTGCTGTGAGAGCGACGTTTCGGTGTAGGTTCGAACACCGTTATCAGGCAAGTAACAGAGTATATAACTCTAACAAGCCTGTAGTATAGGCGTGGAATGAGAGAACGGAGAACTCCAAGCAGCTATCTACATGAAAAGAATCCAAACATCAATCAACCGTGATTAAGGCTATTACATACCTCCAGCTGACCACTCTTTTGTTCATACACAACTGCAGACACAAACACACAGACGCCCGCGCGCGCGCACACACACACACACACACATACACACCTAAGATGTGGTTGAAACATGTAGAAGGGATATTATTTTGCGGATGTCATCAAACATGGACTATTGTGTACTGCTGAACTTCGCCTCGTTCTCTTCTATCTCTCTTCCTTCTCTCTTCTCATTCTTCTCTCTCCCTATCTCTCTATCTATATATACATACGGATGCACAGTTCCGTATTTAATACTCAGGTTATAATACTTATAATACAAGCGAAGATTCTGATTATAATATATATAACAAAGGCAATGAACCAGTGTGTCATAATGTATATATGGAGATATCAGCGTATTATTGAAGATATTACTGTTTAATAATTTTACTATGTTATTACAAATTGTTTAATAAAATCGCGTGATGCAGGACGTATGACGTTGAAGTGGTTTTACAGTTATGACGTCACAATGCCTCGGTCACAATAGTATTAGACCTTGTTTGACTCTCGGAAAGTTGAGAGTCATCACACTCTTTGAATTCTTAGGAAAGAATTACTTTGCTCGATATTATTTTGCTGATGTTGGGTGAGTAATAAATAAAATACTAAACGATGACCCATGTAATACCATATTTATTAAACTCGTGAATGGTATTAGTATCTAACACGCTTACACGGGACATCGTTTAGCATTCTCTATGTTTGTAACATTTATGTTATTATACGTACAATAGAGTGCATTATATTCAATACCTATGTTATAATGCATGTATCTGCTGTAACGGGTTATATTAAATATCGACGTCATTATATGTGCAGCAGAGGCACGTTATACTACCTAGAACAGAAACACGGTATTATTGGATACCTGGGTATAGCGGATGTCTGTCCTACCTGTCTTAAAATACATTCATTTGTGCATATGGGAAAACAACTAAGTTGTAATCCATATTAAGTATGGGAATCACAACCGTCTTGAGCACTCATCGCTTCGTGGAATAGGTCACTGGAATGAAATTCAGAGAACCAGAAGGTCAGAAAACAATTCTACTGATTCTGTCAATTCTACTGATTGTGTCAATTCTACTGATTCCACTGGGTGTGAAGGGCAACATGTTTACTGTTACTTATAAACAGGCATCAATAATTCATTCTTTGGAGGGCTCAACATTAAACCACAGGATGTATGTATGTATGTATGCATGCATGCATTTATATATATGTGTGTGTGTGTGTGTGTGTGTGTGTGTGTGTGTGTGTGTGTGCAATTAGATGTACAAATAGACTATTCTGAGTCGACACCCGGTGAGGGGTTCACTGAGGCTATACTATCGTACACGGTAACCCCGTCTACAGCTACCCAGACCACGGTATGATACTTCCAAGTGAAGTAGTAAAGGTGCCCTCACACCCACAATAGTCCACGATGTCTACCTGTTCCCTGATCGATTAGAAAAGTGGCCACCGCCGCTGCACAGGTGTTTAATTGGGGACAATCACAATCCTCCTCGCGTGTTAGCCACCGTTTAGTGGTCTACCTTACACCAAACCGCGAGTATAAAAAATGAGGAATTTATTAGGAAGGTAATTTTTTATTCCGCACGTGCAAGATGAAACGTCAAGCTAGTATATTCTGCTTCGGATCGCGTGAAGGCATATTGGAGGCCGCGAACCCGACACCACTGTTAGAAGTCCGAGCGTCAGGTGATGTTACAAACATCTGCACCCTTCCCAACTACATGGGGGGAGATATCACAATAAATACAAGATTCGAAAGGTGGTGAATTATAATTTAATATTTTGATTAATATCTAAATGGAATATATACGAATATAAACAAATTTAGAATCCAATTTAAGACAAACTGTCAAATATGTGGATTGAGATGTGTTCATGATACCGGGGACAGTTGGTTGTAATGGTCATTGAGGTGCCCTGTGGGTTATGTCAACAGTCGCAGCGCTCGTTGTTTCTATGATATAGTGTGGACGATCTGATGGTGTCGTGTTATTTTAGAAGTGTCGTGTTATATGGAACGTGTTAGACATGACTGAGATACTTGTAGAGATAGTTTATGTCCGGAGGTGTCATGTGGCTGGGAATGATTTATTTACGACTGAAATGACGCAGAACATATTAATGAGACATTACGTTCAACAGATAAATATCTATAAAGAATAAAGTGGCGATTTTGGAGATAGGGTGTCCATATCATGTTATCAACCCTTACGGGTCATGGAAGAACTACAAATCTTTATTTATTTATTTATTCCGAAACAAAACAATTAACAACAATATCTGCGGAATATTTAATGTTTGGTACATCCGTTGGGAAGTTGGTTACAAGTGGTCTGCAACAAGGCATTGTAACATCTGGATGCAGTTATATAGAAATATAATATACAATAAAAGAAACGCATAGGCGATTTGTTTTCTTAAAAAGCTATTAATTACCTATTGTGTTCTAACAATCGTCAAAATATGTAACAGAAGTGTTCATAACATTATTTTACACAATTTCACAAGTAAAAAATCGATTTTACCTGAAAATGTTGATTTTGATGAGATTTCTTACAAATCGTACTGCCATGGGTGAGAGCACAGCTGCCAGGGTGCTTGGACTTCGGAGGATATCCGGTCAAACTGTACGGAACAGGTTGAAAGAGATTGGTCTGACAGCCAGGAGACCCGACGTCGGGACCGTGCTACGTGGTCACCATCGCGCTCAACGTCTCCGTTATCTAAAAGTATCCACTTGGTTGTATAGACATTACCTTCTTCTAAACTGGTGTAAAAATTCATGCACTAAAGTCTTTTTGTGGACGCGTTATACATGTTTGAAAATACAACATTTTCGCAACAGATTTCTGGCCTATGCGTTTCTTTATTGAGATAGTATAGAAGCGACAAAACCCTTCCCACACCCATAAGAAATCTCTGCTGAAAGCAGTGTCCACTGTACAGCTGTAACTATATCCTGAGTATATATTTGTTTCAGCTGTATTACAGCTGTATGATGTTGTTTGTTAAACATTAGAGTCTGGTCCAGACAATCCAGTGATTGTCACCATGCGATACGATGACAGAGCATGTGTTTATGAATCACTATAAACTAGTGATGATACACGTGTTCGAGAAAAGGTGAGCGTATCCTGCCCCACCATTGGCACCCGTCATGAACATAATTGTTCACCTGAAATAATTCGGGAACGAATGGTACGGGTACGGTATATGTCACGGAAACCATGGACACATCCAGTTCCAGAGGTCGAGATACTGAAGCCCTAAAGACAGGATGTGGACATTATGTGTCTGTATATAGATATACAGTATTACTCAGTCAGTGAGAAGGGACTAAAGTTGTTTGTTTGTTTATTTGTTTGTTTGTTTGTTTGTTTGTTGTGCAACGCACTCAACAAATGTCCAGCTCTATTCCGGCTTGTCAACAACAGAGACCAGTCAGTCAAGGTACTGAATTTATGTACGCTCAGTCGATGACATGCAAGAACCAATTTCCCGAGCCGGACCAACCGATCCTATTTACAGCTTCTCACGACATTGGATGCTTAGACCAGACTTAACCCGGATCTTTACTGGGGAATTTTTAATTAATTCAATAAATTGTTTTGAGAATCTATCCAAACACATGCTAAGGTAAGTCAAGTCTTCGTCTGAAAAAATCCCACAAGGTACAAATACAAACTGCAATTGCCTCGTATCACTCTGTTCAATGATGCGTCAAATGTCAATGTCTCAAACACGGCTGTATCATTAAACGTTTACTGATGTATTGAATGATGTAATCAGTTCAAACAGCTTGTGAAGAAGACATAGTATGCTCGTCTGTACCTCCAAAGTTGTGAGGTGTTGACCCAAAGAATGGAGCTGGTGGCAAGTCTCCTTGTCACACAATCTTGTTGATAGCTTGGTGTCGCTCTGAATATCTATCAGATCTAAATACAAAACAAAGATGTGACATCGATATAGCTGAAGCCAATAACAAGGTAATCTTACCAGAGATTCAGATTCGTAAGCAAAACAAAACAGATCAACAAAGAGGTGAGCAGAGTTGGTGCTCCTCATCCACTGTAGATTTATTTCGACTGAAATCTCACAGGTTTGGCGTTCTGATAATTTCCCACATTTTGAAACGTATTTTTTTCATTTTTCTTCTCAGTGACATTAAGGTCTTCAACGCGCCATACTTTACTTAATGCGCTCTTTGGGCATTTGAAATTTAATGCACTGAAAACGGCAATTTAGGCTTACGGGTTCTAGACTTAAGTTGTTTAAACGACCGTAAGAAAGTTATTCAGAAGTATAAATCGTTGATCAGCTGACACCATATCTTAACTAAATTTACCCTGAGAGAACAAAACTACGGAGGTGTCCTTGTCACAAGTATAACTTGCTCTCACAAACATGACACATGGACATTTATTCTGAATGTTGTTCTAATTTATCCGGGGTGTCTTCAGTTGTCGTCCACCCGATACGTGTATGACTCAGTACGTCCCTTGCTATTGGGGAGAATGAATATGTTCATGAATTTAAAAGCCGTGATAGACAAAGGTTTTGAGAAGGATGAACTTGTCCAAGTGAGAGCAGGGACGTTGTAATCCCAGTAACGGAGCGGTGTAATTCCTTGCTAGACCTCCAGATTACGGGTATTGTAACGTGAGGTTGCCAAGTGTAACACGAAACCTCGATGGAAGAACAGAATTATCGACATATGTTTGTTTAAACTTTCAAAACACCATACTAAATACCTCTTTGTTGTGTTTAGTTTGTTTTCAGGTAGTGTTTCATTCTTTCTCTGAAACGTGGGGGCAATAAAAATATTTGCATCCAAAACATGAATTTAAAAATGTATAGCATTTTTCCAGCTGATTTTTAGTGTTAAATATACGGTAGATTCCTAATAATCAAAATATGCTATTCTGCTTCGAACACAATATTGACATACATACGTACTCATGACATTTGACTAATGGTATAAAAACAATTACGTAGGTGCAATTTAAAAACCAGACGCCTGTCGAAAACACACATAATTGCAAATAGCCATTTCTTGTTTCACACATCATACAAAATATGTCCGTTGAATTAAGCTTCTTGTATAACAACGTTTCAGTAGAGCTGCGACACTTGTTGCACTCATGAAGTCTTCTAATGGCATTTTGGAACACCTACTGCCAAATTAAAGCGCAACTAGAATCCAGATCAGATTTCAATATGCAATAATTAATATTCGATTAATTTTGTTCATGCTGTTCTTCATGCATGCTGTAAAATATGAATTATTATGACAAATGGTGGATTTACGCTACCGAGGCAAGCAGAAACACATAGATATTAGAATGTCAAAAGATATTTTTACAGTAAAATGAATGCATGGTACAGTTGACGGACTGTCGACATTGTCTCACGCGAACAAAACAAACTGACTTTGTGTGTACACCATTTAAACCAGTTGTTAAGAAATGTTAATTTTAGGTTTGAGTAATATTGATCACCATCACAATGTACATGAATTCCAAGTAAAATATTTTTACAATCATTTTCATTTTAATTCATTAGATATTTATGTTTGTTTAGACCATAAATAAATATAGTGAATATGTATTCTGATAAACTTCTATGCAGAAATTAAAAGTGTTGTTTCAAGAATATAATCATATTATCTGAATCTCACGTATTTTGTCTCTAAAGCCTAACATTTGAAAACAGTTTGAAAAGATGAATGTTACACGAATCTCTACAAATAATAAATTCTCAAGAAGCATGAACCCATGTAAAGCCGAAATAAATATTTTCCGATTTTGAAATATTAAAACTCCCAGTTTAAATAGAATTTACAGGACGTTTATATTTGTCAGCATAAGATGTAAACCAGATCTTTATCTTTAACTTGAGGTAAACAGTTAATTTCCCGGACCAGATGTATGGTGAGAAGCAGATATGTAAACAAATACTTTGTAATATCTACTTGTGCTGATTGAATGATGGACCATACGGTTATATAATATTTGGGTATTTATCTATTTACCCAATAAGCTGTATAAAACATACACTTGTAACGGACGGGTAGAAAGTGACATTGTTCAAAAGAAACATATCTAAGTGTGATGTACACCAAACAAGTCAACCTTTTATTCATTAAATAAAACCGACACATCTTTTCGAGTGCATTATACGATTCCGTCTATATCATCATCGTGTGTTTATATGCCCGTTTTCATTTTATTGCCCCCACAGTATACCACTTTATTGTCTTCAGTCTATGTTTCTATAATTGGTTTACATAACTAACTGACACAGGTCAATTTCAGACAAACGTTACTTCATGTCAGAAGATAACTGATAATTATAATACACTGAAACTATTCAAACTCATAAAACATACCGCTTACGTCAGCATTAACACACCTTGACTCAGAACACGAAATATGTACACCACACAATTTACCTTTACTGCCCGTCATTTTATGGTCGCATAATCCAGTTTATGAGAAAACGTGGTTTAGACATACCAACGAAGGTCCTCATTACATGACTAATTGTCGCAATTGTTCACCAGCACTACCGCAGCCTGGGAAAGTATTGCCTTGTTACCTGTCTGTATTAGGGGACAGGTGGAATCATCAGGTAATTAAGGGGAGGGGAGGAGCAGGGGATTAAGGTAGGTGACCACAGACGGACATTCCAACGCTTGCAGGTTCGTCGTGTAATTGCTCCTTAATAAAAGCTTGTCTTGAAATGAATACCTGTCAGATGACACGTTTAATGAGGACGTTTCAATTGTCCAATAATGTGTATCTCACTCTTCGTGTGGAATTCGCGTCAAGAAGTGAAAATAAATTCTTTTCAATTTCCAAAAGGCAAGATTTTATTTCAGTTTGGCAAGATTTTATTTCAGTTAGCATCTAACCAGGACGGAGATCGGTTTCCGATGAGACTGTTAATGACAATTTGGATGTCTGGTTATACACTTCCAGAACTGGCAGACACAGAATACCGTCTTTAGAATGACAAATGTTCATGTACATTGGCCTCGTCCAGGAGCTGGCACCGTGCACGAATGTATGACAATAGCGGTTTGGTACAGTACTAGAACTGACCTGGAACCGCCACTGACTTTCCCTTACAGAAAATAATCATCAACCTTGTTTACCCTACTTGTTAATGTGACCAACAAAATATTTGTTGGTATCATTCAAAATCTAAAAGGGTTTTCACAGATCTGAGTGATATTAAAAGAAATCAGTTTCTATGCATATGTGGTAAATAACTAAACATTCTTACCCTGGATGTAACCAGCGTTAGGAACATAGCATTTATGGAGAAGCATGCGAAACGAGCAGCCCCAAAAAGCACAGACATTCTTCAAACATTACTTCCATTTTATTCGGATGGGAGGTTTTAAATATGTTTCAATATTGTTAAAGTGATATCGATCAATATATCACATTAACATTCACAGAAGAAAACATTTGGCACCCCTATATGTGTCTACGTAAAGCATAAGTCAAAATTTCGCAGATAATAAATATTAATAAACGATAAAAAACACATGGCCATGCAAAATCAAGTTTAAACTTGAAAAATTGGTTGGATTACAAAATTACAAACATTAGGAAAACTGTCCTAGGTTGAAAACAGTCGTCAAAAAAATAAGCTCGATGGCCAAATATCATGGACCATCCATTTAGTTATCCATCGACAGTCACGCACTGGGCAGTTTATCAGGGCGCAGAAACTGAATGTGTTATTGAGCATTGGTGTTACACAGTATGATGTATGTATGGTTTAAACATATTTTTATTCAACTAAAATTGAATAGGGATCGGTGAACAAGATGTATGCAGTGAACGGAGGTCGTGCAAGAACGAAACACGCTGAACGGTACATATACTCATGCAATGAATAACTAAGAAGTTTATCCAATTCATATTTCACTTCAAGAATTATGTCATATATAGACCATTGTAACTAGCAAATATACTCCTCCCTGTGAACTGCGACAGGTTTCCTATATTTCCATTCCTGAACGTAAAACAAATTGCAGTAATATTTAGCCATGTGTGATATTTAACAATAGTTCGAATAAATTGCATTTGTCTGATGTAATTTCAAGGTACTGCTTTGACACTGAACATATGTGACACATTGGGGTGATGGATACAACGTCAAACGTCCCCAGATTACAACTTACGTGTAATATATAACACTCTTCACACCTATTTTCATGGCATGTTTCGAAAAACATAATACGTCATTTAAATAAATAGATTGTTTCGATTCAAATCTGCTTTTAATTCCAACAAAGGTGATACATATATTTACATAAACAATACCCATTTGGTCGACATTGAAACACTCGTGTATCATGTAATGTAAATATTATTTATTAGACAAATGATATAATTGGCTGTAATTAACACCTGTTTAACAAAATGGTAGATAAATTCAACCTTTTGAAATATTTATGAAAAATATTATTTTAAAACCGGTATAATGTATACTGTGTGAGGAAATCTATATATGTACTGGGAACGATAGATTATGTACATGTATTCCACATGCAGGCGGTAACTAGTATGTTGTCCTCAGAAAAATGGAGGACCACACTTGAGGACGAATAACCATGATATATCAAGCAATGTTATTTTACAAGCACCGCGTCTGTCGTTACATGATGCAAATGAGTCCTCAGTGACTGACGTTTCATCAGTGTCAAGACTGGGAGCACCAGAATGGACTTCACACCTTGTATCAGTGTGGGGAATCGAACCTGGACGCGATGAGGGAACGCTTTAACCACTACGCTATCCCACCTTGTTTTATTGCTCACATATCTGTGAAGTAGGTAACGCACACTTACAATGCACAGTGGTAGTTTGTACGACTCAGATTGAATACATACGGTATCTATCTGATTGAAAGATTTACTCCCATTAGTTAGACATCCCAATTGTCAGACACTGACTGGACTAGGGATTAATTAGGGCAACACCCATATGTAACTGGGAATGTCCCAATTAGATATTTCAACCAGTTAGTTGAACCTAAGGACAACTGTTATTGTGTTTCTCAATTAAACTTTTTGTTCTTTTATATGCCGACGACACAGTCCTCTTAGCTTAATCAAGGGTTGATCTCCAAAAAGCTATTAATCATTTTGAATTTTTATAAATATAAAAACACGAATATTCTTGTACTTGGTGGTAATAGAAACGATATGAGTAAAGATACTTTTCTTCATAATGTTCCTATAAAATATGTTAATGAGTATAAGTATCTTGGAGTTATTTTTGTTAGAAAATGTTCTTTCAAATTATCTAAATCAAATCTCTGCCAATGAGCTGCTGATACCATGTATTTTGTTTTACGCAGAAGTCGAATGTTAAACTTATCAATACAGTGTCTCTTTCATTCAATGGTGAAACATATCTTATGGTTCGGTTGTGAAATTTGGGGATATGTTAATTTAAAACAAATTGAAAATATATACATATATGTTTCATGAGAAAATTATCACCTGTAAAGAAAAATACCCCATTGTATATGCTTTATGTGAATTAGGTAGAGTCCCGATTTCTGTTGATGTTGAAACTCGTATGTTGACTTTCTGGTCTAAAGTATTTACAAACAATACATCTAAGTTATCTGCAATCTTTTATTCTATTGCATATCATCTTCATAATGAAGGTATTCACAGCTGTAGCTGGATTTCATGTAGAGAGAATATTTTTAATAACATTGGTTTAAGTTATGTAGGGCTTTCACAGTCTCCTATTTCATCTTCCTGGATCAAAAACACAGCTAATTAAATTTTAAATGCCAATGCTATTCAGATCTGGAGATCAGAAGTGGACAATTCCAAAAAAGGTCAAACATATTCTCTTTTCAAAATCTCAATTTGAATTCGAAAATTATCTAAAGTTCCTACCCTTTAACACAATTATCTCCTTACTCCATTTTCGTGCTTCATGCCACCATTTACAAGTTGAAAAAGGAAGATAAAATAGGATACCAACAGATGAAAGAAAATGTAAATTATGTTGTATGAATGATGTTTATATTCTTAAATGCACATATTCTAGAAAATATTTTTTCAAAGTTTATGGGCCATTCCGATTTCATTAAGAGGTGACAGGCAGGGGATTAGCTGTACACTCAACCAGATGGTTTGTTCTTTTAACCATTCTGACTATTGGGATGTCTGACAAATAGGAGGATACCAATTAAAAACGGCCATACGTGTTTATAGAAAAATGTATGAAAATATTCCAGAGTGACATTGTGACAACTTTAAAGCACGAGGTAGGACTATGGCCCTTTTGGCCACGGATGAGCTGTCGAATTAAAGTTAAAATAATTGATTTATTGGTAAGAAAATTGTCGAAATTGTTAATAATTTTATTTTCTATGTCTTACGATTTTGAATTCCTTAAAGTGACTTAGATTAGTGAATAATAACGATGCAAGAGAATATAACTGAACAAGTTTTGACATACATTTTCTACACAGTTTGGTTCAAAGATACTTCCTTTAAATCTCTACAATCTACTTTTGCGACATACGTCAGCATTACCACATTTAGGATCAGTCCAATAGGAAATCTCCATTGTCCGTCGTACGATTCGGAATATACCACAAGCATGTTTGTCAACCATCACCGTATGCGAACACATCATATAACGTTCATAAAGATTTGTAAAGGTTTCTTAATTTCCTAAGATATGGTGATAAAAGGATCTTTACCGCACCTTGTACGTTTTGGAGTCTGATTGATCAAGAAAGTAAACATATCAGTGTACAGCGAATCTGTGTTAATATGTAGGGGAGAGTTCCCCTATCACTTCTAATTATAAAAGATCAAGGTGCGACAGCCTTTTTAATATTGATATACTTGATCGTAATTTCAAGACAGGTCTACCCCAAAGTGACCTTTTCCATCCATACCCATTACTGCAACCAACGTAGATAAATACTACTGAGTTAATAGGTAGGGGCTTGGCTTTAACACTGATACATTTGAAGTCCCTCTGAAGATAGCTGGCCTTTGATAGAAGCAAATAAATTAACAGCATTAATCGTATTACACACACACCTGCAACTCCGATCACATGGAGGTGTTCTGTGGACCAAGTAGAGGCGGAATTGATACCGAGCTCACAGCTTGACGAAATGGCGTTTTGTTCTCGTGATACTGGGATTAACGTCTGCATCTGTTACTCATACACTCTTTCACTGTGTGTGTCTATCTTGAAGGTGTTATATGTATTTGAATGCAAATGCACAACATAACGCTGAAAATCCTCACGTTTAATGAGGTAACATTTGAATCTGTTGTGATATTGAAGAGGAAAGTGTATACTTAATCACTGAATATACTAAACATATCATTCTCAGAAAGCACATCTTTCATTAGCCAGCCTTCCCAATAATCTTGTTTGTTTGGGGGATTTATTTATTTATGATTAATAAAGCTTATTATTTGGTTGTTGATAATCTAACACTGAAATGGTGAATCGTATTTTTCATGACCTTCTTAACACTCGTGGCATCCATACTATCTTGTAACTGCTGAATAACAGAAGTTCTTGTATAGACCAGGAGGCCTGAAGTACAGTTTCAGCGCTACAATCTTTGAATACACAATTTTTACTTCCCTATATCCATGTGGTAACATGCACGTTGAGGTGGCGTATTCATTTAACAGTTCTCAAAGGTAGCAGTCACCCATTGTAATTGATCAAATCATGTGTTTTTGGTGCCATACATATCCTAATCAAAAGGTAATCTAAATTAAAAAATACTACTACTACTACTACTACTACTACTACTACTACTACTACTACTACTACTACTACTACTACTACTACTACTACTCTCTCTCTCTCCTTTCCCCTACTACTACTGTTGCTTCTGTTACTACTGCTGTTATTACTACTACTACTGCTGCTGCTATTATTATTGCTACTACTGCTGCAACTACTATTACTACCAATACGGTTCCTGATTACAACTCTACACACAATGCCTGCTTAATGCTCACAAAAAGGATTCAGTTAAATCAATGAAGACCTGATAATATATACTGAATAACAATGAACACCATTCACTTTAAGATAACATATACTCAGCGCACACCCAGGTTAAATGTCGTAAAGTAGGGCAGTGGGGAGCAAGAAGAGTGTTTTATTGTCATAATTGTCTTACTGCTTGTATGCATTATAACTGAGTCACATTATAAAGACACGACTGACATAACTAAGAAAATAACTAATTGTTCACAAATGACAATACCTTAAAATGTATAAAGAATCAAAAGAAAGAATATTGTACAGCCGATGATATTTTTACTGCATCGAATAATATTTATGATTAAAGGCACGATCACATACTTAAGTATCAACAGTGTATCTATTTAATGCACGAACAATGTCCCTATCGTAGGCTACAGGAAGTTCCATTGTTTAACAAAAAAGATGCGCCAACATGCAAACTATCCATTTTGCCACAAGCCCCCTCCAGTCTCTCTATCAATGCTTGTACGAGCCTCCCCAACGAGTCCTCTATAAAAGAGAGGGGTTAACATTGAGGGGGATGTAACTGAATCCAGCGTTCGGGAAAACTGATATTACCCCCATCGGGTAGGTGACACGCCAGAAGGAGCGCGGGATAAGGGGGGTTTCAGCAGATCACCTTGCTTCACTGCAAACTGTAAACAAACAGTGAATGGGAGGAAGTCACTCCCCGGCGTGGGATACTTCATTTACAACAAACTTTAAACAAACAAATTCCAAAGAACTATCAAACCCTTTGGACATTGCCTTGGGCATTGTGGTTTTGGCTAACAAATAGTTGGCATTCTTGAAGTCAGACAGACTTCATTTGGACTCCATTATTGTCAATTTGATACAAGGCTCAACACGAGGGTGTATTTCACACTAACTCTTTTGTAATTGGATTTATCAATAATTCGTTGGTTGAACTATTAAGTTGTTAGCTTTTAATATAATTTGTACATAAAACTTAGATGATACAATTGGAAAATAAAGAGTAAGTACTTGATTTTTCATGATTTTCAATTGGCGTCATCACTTATTTTCAGTGATCCATTCGAATAATTTCTCACCTATTTTTCCCTTCACACCAGATTTCTGAGGAGAGTCAAGACTGGGTGTTCTTTGGCACCGACCTTCTGTGTGGGAAATACGGGAGGATAGTTGGTCTCTGACAATCCGTATTATTTAAGAGGAACTTTCGGAACCTGCAGAATTAGCAGGTGGCCACAGTGTGATAAGGATCCAATATGCAGTGGGTGTGTGACTTGGGTTAAGTGTTGCTGGGTCTCGTGAGGGTGGGGGACTTACAATAACGCAGTGTGATAAGGATCCAATATGCAGTGGGTGTGTGACTTGGGTTAAGTGTTGCTGGGTCTCGTGAGGGTGGGGACTTACAATAACGCAGTGTGATAAGGATCCAATATGCAGTGGGTGTGTGACTTGGGTTAAGTGTTGCTGGGTCTCGTGAGGGTGGGGGACTTACAATAACGCAGTGTGATAAGGATCCAATATGCAGTGGGTGTGTGACTTGGGTTAAATGTTGCTGGGTCTCGTGAGGGTGGGGGACTTACAAAAACGCAGTTTGTCAACTTCTACTTGGGTGCAGTCGACAGGCCCAACTTTGTTAGTGGCACACAAAGGAACATTACTGGGGCAGATTTAGGAATCGAACCGCAACACATAGACTCGAGATATATAGGAACCCTATACTCCATAAACACACATTGCAGACAAGACAGATATACGTTGACGGGGGCACCGCTGATCGTTACATTACTTAACATTATGGCTAACTCTTCCACATATGAGTATCGTAACTTATGTTACACCAGACATAAATACGTTGATCATTTCACATATCCGGTGTATTCCCCCAACTGGTATTAAGATCGATGACAGTAAATAGAAGACACAGAATAGCTGATGCGGCAACAGGTATCCCTTCAGATGCGGACATGGAGATAATGAGTTGTTCTCTAATCATATTTAAAACACGAAGACTAAACGATTATGTCTATTCGTAGTTACTTCAACGAGTGTCTCACATGTAAATGTACTAACAAAATCATATTTCTCAGCACGAATTTTTGGCACAAAATATACCGATAATACAAGCAACAAAACCACTGAAATTGTGAGTCTGTTCACCTTCATTAATAACAAAATATCTGCTCAAAAGCAGATTTTAATGTACGATTCCGACTATATCTCAAGCATGTGTTTCTGCGCGAGGTCCTGTGCCTAGAGCTCAGGACACGAATCAGTTGAAGTTAAGCAACGTCGAGCTCGGACAGACAGTCCTTGGATGGGTGACCGTGTCGGACAGTCCTTGGATGGGTGACCGTGTCGGACAGTCCTTGGATGGGTGACCGTGTCGGACAGTCCTTGGATGGGAGACCGTGTCGGACAGTCCTTGGATGGGTGACCGTGTCGGACAGTCCTTGGATGGGTGACCGTATCGGACAGTCCTTGGATGGGTGACCGTGTCGGACAGTCCTTGGATGGGTGACCGTGTCGGACAGTCCTTGGATGGGTGACCGTGTCGGACAGTCCTTGGATGGGTGACCGTGTTTGGCAGCTACACTCCTTAGTGTATCTTGGACTTCCGTCCTGCCCCACAATGAAGCACATGTGATACATGTGGTCTCACCTTAGGCAAGTGAGTTTGTTCAAACTGCCTCTGTCCACCCAGCAGAAAATGGGTACTCGGTTGGATAAAGTCATGTGACTATAACCTTCTAGCGCCTAACAGGCAGCTTGGGTTATCCGGGGTAATAAGAATCGGATTCTGATTAAGCGCCGCGAGCAAACACTTTGTGTTTGAAGACTGTGCGCTATAGAAGATGATTTATTATTCCGACTCATTATGAAATACCGATGATATCAGGTGTTCACGAGACGGTAACGGGACCATCGTGCTTACTGCAGGTACCCGTCAACAACACACGCAAAGGCAAGGCAAACACTCACGTCAGTGGTCGTATCAGCTAGTATTGATATCATCAACAAAGATCCACGCCGTAGGGGACGACGACACGACATCACGACGACGAGCCTGACCACCCAATCCATTAAATCGCCTCCTGTAACTAGCAAAGGTTAGTAGGGACAAGTCTGAAACGGATACCCAAGAGCTTTCATGTGTTTCAATGGAATCGTGAAAGAAATTGAAATATGTGAATAAAACACTTGTCAATGACAACGTTAAAAATAAATTTACAAATATATGTATAGAAAACGATGTCTAGTAAACATATAATTTAAGTACAAACAATTTGAACAAAATAATTCATTAATGTCAGTATAATGTTTGAAATACAGAGAAATGTAGTCAGTATCCTCCTTATACGTACCACTACTTGTACAAACAGGAACTCGTTAAACAGGACACATCAGGGCTATCGTTCTATGTGCCTCTCAAACAACACAACGCTGGCTTGGTTGACATATGTCATCGGTTCTCAGTTCCGCAGATCGATGCTCATACTGTTGCTCACTGGACTGTCTGGTCCAGACTTGATTATTTACCGACCGCCGCCATATAGCTGGAAAATTGCTGAGTGCGTCGTAAAACAAAACTCACTCACTCACTCAAAAAATCGAACTCACAGAGCTGTTAATACTGCGAAAGATACTACTCAGTAGCTGGGTAGTATCTCCTCCGGGCATGGTCGGATGGCCATGCTTGGTAACTTTGTTGCCATGGCAGCAATGGTGTGACAGGACCATTGCTTGGTGTCGAGATAGGTAACGTCGTACTAACAAACACTTATTTTGGGGTCTTACTTTTTAAAGAAGAGTTGTGTGAGTAACGGGTGCTACCTGTAGAGCAACGTTGCGCATTTCACAGACACCCGGTGTCTCCATTGATTTCTAGAGATTCCCTTCTATAGATTTCATCGCTGTCTTGACTCGTACACCTAATGGAATCACGCTTTATATCTACCAGCTGTGAATTAATGTGTATTGTATTTCTTATGTTGTATATTCCTTCAAGTACGTCCTTAGGATTATGTGATTCATTTTCTGCTTTCCGCAATCAAACGGTGAAATACTTATGTGGAAATATTTTCTCTGTTTACTGATCCTCTTTAAGCAAGAACTAAAAAATGCACACCATTTTTTTATAAAGGGGTCTGTGTCGCGCCGACCTGACCTGTTTTAATCACTTAATAACGAGGGCCAGGAAGGGTAACAAAAATTACCATTTTTAAAGGTGTTTTGGTAAGAACCACTGACCTTTCTGAGGTATCACGAATGAGTTAAGGGATACCCTTAGCCGAGATTCATGTGTTTCACATTACTTTAGCAACATGTACATCCGGGTTTTTTTCAAAGTAAAAGGTATTTGTGCTTTTCGGAAGCCTGGAATAAGACTTCAATAGATAAAACAGGTTCGAACCTCATTGAAATATTTTGTATATATCATGACTTTTGCAACGTCGACATTCTACGTATCGGAGCATTACTAAATTATTGTAACTGTGTGTCAGCAAATAATTCCGCAAAAGGTAACGGCGACCTTATACAGATGTTAATATAACCATATTCGAAATATAAATAAATCATTGAAAAGTCATGAAAAAGAGACCTATACTTGCGGGGTTTTCATAATTAGAAACGCATGTACAACATGATCTTTTGAAAAAAAACGGGATGTATGACATATTTGTACTTAAAATTATGAATTTTCAGTCCTCTGTATATGGATAAATAGACATGAAACACATGTAGTAGAACTCGTTTGCCATTTGAACTTCACGGTTTTCACGAAATGCATAACAATTTCTATTTTGTGCGTATTTGTTACATAACATGTAAAATCTCTCGTTAGAATTACTTCACATCAACAACTGAAAAAAAAAATTCGATTTGTTGACAATTGCTTCCAAAATGATAATTTCTTTTTTTTAAATAAACATTTAGGCTTATAATTATAAATAAATATACACTATATGAATTAAAGCTTAAGATTAAAATATACATTAAAATATACATAAAATATACATTATGCACGTACATAAAAAAACATAAAATACAAATTGTGCTGTAATATCCTTTAAGAAACACCACAACAGTAACACTAAATAAACCCCAACATACAAGTGTTTCCTAACCGACACAACCCCTATAACATATGTTATATACTCATGCCAATAATGGTTGCCATCCCCTTCCCCACCCCAACCCCCACACACCTCACACACCCAACCCACACCCCCTCTCCAATTAAAAAAATTGAAGGGGGTGACAACCATTATTGGCATGAGTATATTTGGGATTACACTTTCTTAGTAAAGTACAAATTCTAGTACTTTTTTGAGTTGAGCCCCATCCTGGATTCGAACTCACACCCTTAGAGTCAGGCACCTAATCGCCAGCACACAAAGTCAGCCGCCCCACCCGCTCGGCATTGCGTAATCACGATACAACCCCCATTAAAACCATTCAACCTGATATTCTATTCACTTTTAATAATGACTCCGAAAACATGTATTTAACTATCTAGCTTCTCATCTTTAAGAAAATAATCTGCACATCATCAAGTCCTAACCAAATAAAGACTCTATTTCATTAATCACAGCCCTTCGCTCTGGCGATGTTGTACAAACAACCAGACAAATCCTCCAGATTTGAAAATCAGAAATTCACCAAGAATTTGATCATTCTGTCATCAAAACGTAAACCCCATGTAAACCGAACACCGAGGTCACACGGCAACAAATCCCGCCTGCAGCAGGCAGACGCTTTACTATAGAGGAGTTTGTCATGAGGGGCCATTTTTTAATCGGATCTAATTTTCTCGTAGAATGCCACACTTCCCCACTGCATTGTCTGAGCGACACGGAAGACTATCAGCCATAATTGCCGTCTACATAATCGGATGTAGATGTTAGGAGGCGGCGATAGGGGGTGGACAGTTTCTGAGAGCGCGACTCGGAGCAGGGAAGGGTCACTCACTGGATTTTCTGAGGAGGTGAGTCTGACAGCTGAGAAAATAACGGCCGTCGTTGCCTTCCCGAGTTTCACCCGCATTGTTTGCCAATCAGGCAAATACGTGTTTTCACCCAGTGACAGCTATGACAAGCTACCTCGTTTGAAAGCATGGGAAAGCCATCAGTCTGTTGTGTATAGATTGGGTTCTGTGGTGGGCGGAGAGTGCTCTCATATACAAATTGTCCCTTGAATAATTTCTGTGGAGAAATTACGGGTCTGTCGTGATCGTCAGAGGGGGTCGCGGTGAGCGCCGTACTGGAGGAAAATGATATATCGAGGTTTTTCTGTTGCTCGGGGGCTAGCATCTCAAACCTGACATATCTGTTAAAATGATAAGATCAAATTTAAGAACAGATTTAGTTCGCTTGACTTTGTTAAGAACCTACATGTTAAAGGTCGTGGTTTTGATTGACAGCTGGGACGGGTGGAAATACCAAATCACGGTGCTGTGTACGGAGTTCTCGCTTGGAGAGGTGTGATGAGCACAGGGATAGTTTATATTGTGATTCAATATCGGTTCGATTAAATTACTTTCCACCTCAATTGCTATGTGTACTGGTGTGAGGAAATATCGTATGGTTAGCATACCAATCCAGACACCGTATATGGTTCAGGCTCAAGGTAATAACTCCATTTTAAAGTATCTTCTTCGTTCAATTAACCTTATATTTATGTCAATGAAATGCGATAGGTAGGCTGTGCTTGTGACTGACGTGGAATACACCGGCACACACATCTAGGGGTCTTAGATTACTAAATAGATGCAGCCTGGTTACACTGGGAAATAATAACACTTAGTTTTATCTTTCAATCCGTTCATGGAAGTACTCAGGTATCTGTATTACAGAGGGACAAGGTTTGACTCAAACCATCTGCATAATTTTAAAAAGAAGGAACCTTTTAGACTTTTTTCAGAAACTTTAATATATTTCCGATAAGAGTCGTTCCGTGAATAAACTGTAGACACTGTTCTGTATACTAGGTCTCTAAGGCTAGAGGATAACACGTGACCTTGACCTCTCTGTAGAGGGATTTTACCAACCGTTTTATCAACCCAAGATGGTTTTCACTAGAGATGTGGGCCAAAATAGGTTGTAAATTAAAATTGTTAACTGTCTGACTGACCGACTGAGTTTAGTTTTACGCCGCTTTTAGCAATATTCTAGCAATATCACGGCGAGGGACACCAGAAATGGACTTCACACATTGTGCCTATGTGGGGAATCGAACCCGAGTCTTCGGCGTGACGAGCCAACGCTTTAACCACTAGGCTACCCCACCGCCCCAAAGTTGTTAACTGAAGCTGCAAAACTATTTCCATAATCATAAGAAATATCTGCAAAATCCAGAATTCATCTCACAGCTTTGCCCACACCATAGGCATGTGTATGAGTCACAATCACATGAAGAAACCATCTTGGGTCACTGGCTTACAGCAGTATTATCTGGGGAAGGAAGCGTCCCTTGGTCACGTCACCAACCCACCACTGAGGGTTCGGGAAGAGAGAAATGGGCTTCACATTGTACCCATATGAGAAATCGAACCCGGGTGTTCGGCGTGACGAGCCAACGCTTTAACCACTAGGCTGCCAAATCGCTTGGGAATGGGTCCAGCACGCCGCAGCTGGTGGAAGGAGGCCAGTAAATGGATCGGGTGGCGTAGTTGCATTCATAACATCAGCCACTAGTTACAGACTGCTCTCTTCACAGGACACCGTCATTCCTGGAACATGTTCGCTGTGGCGATAAACAACAACTAAATACAGAGCATCTTTTGAAGAACGACGTGAAAACAACATTATAGATACAGACCACAGCTTTAGATGGAGTATTTTCACAACCTGCTGAGTGTGTTGACCTTGTGGCTTGAAATACGTACATCTTGACGGATTGATGTGTATAATATTTGTGACAACATCACTCGGTTAGTGAGGGAATCACAGTGAACAGCAGCAGGTATATCACAGCGACGAAATCTAGTTAAGTGTTAAAAATGCGATTTTTCCGAGCAAACAAATAGAAAACAATAGAGCGTCATTGTGTTATGAAAGTGAACATGTGAGTCAGTGAGTAAGTGAGTGTGAACGCCATATATATCGTGATATCTTGTACATTATCTTGGTCAGATAACCCTTTGGTTGAAAAATGTCGCCGGGATTGCATACCAGAATTGGTCCCAAGCAGACTCAGTCCACGCCCAAAGTTTGACACATGTGGTAAACTGACGCCACATCTCAGAGAGTGTAACAAGCATAGGTATCTTGCAATACTCGAAGCAACATGGGCGTTGGGTGGTAGCCTCCTGGTTAAAGTGTTCGGTCTTACCGCCGAAAGTCAGGGTTCAATTACCATCGTAACTACTATCTTGTGAATCCGATTACTGGTGTCACCCGCCGTGATATTGCTGGAATATTGCTTAAAGCGCCGTAAAACCACACTCACTCACACGAAGCGACGTACAATACACCGAGAGGCCATCCTATTAAAAGGCGTCAAGTGCGCGCCCTCAGAATGGGCGTGGTCAGTTGGGTGTAGGTGTAGGTTGATGATGGATGAGAAGGACGAGACTCCGATTGCTCCCGTCGAGTTTTAATCAGGAGTGTATTGAATCTGCAGCACGTAATGTTCAGCCACGTGGCTGACACGCCAGGGTTACAACTACCCTCGCTGGAACACTTGCCCAACGATGCTGGAGCACGACTTGCTTTGGGGAGAATTCATTGTTGTCAATCTCAGTTGTATAAGCCATCTGGATAGGTGTCGATTGTCACGCCGACGGAACGAGACAGCGATTGGCTGTACATTACAGCGACCGCGTGGGCCCATTGACCTTTGAGTTTTTCGGTTTTGTTTTTCGGGCAAAGTACATATATTTTCTTTTAGCACGACGCTGCATACCAAGTGTCGTCACAGTCGCCGTAGAAATGCGGGTTACAACAAATGAGTCAGAGTTCGAATCTCAACATGCGATCGCTGCGTGAAAGTGGTGCAAAAATGTCAGAACAATATTTTACTTGCTTGAGAGAAAGGCCGTGTAAAACCATATGCTTGCTGAAGGGCGTCTATTGAACGGAATGATGACTTAATGGCTAACTCTCCCACACAGCTTACCACTATGAGGAACCAGTGGAAACCGTTGGTTCTTTGTCCTGAATATTCACATCAGACAACCGGTGGTTGATAGCATGAATAGACTGTATGCCACGCCCACCCCAGTTACAATAATGGTCATACGTTATACCGATAGATATAATGAGCTGGGTTGTATTTAACAGTTTACTTCTGTCTAAGGCCATATAGACAGACAGACAGATAGTTTATTTGAGTCTCACCTCATGTATACAGTTAAAGTACACGTAGAATTGGAAAAATATAGCAGTATAAGGAATATATGAACCACTCTATAAGAGTTACGAGAGACTTGTATATATGCTAAAAGTTTACACACACACATATATATGTATATACCATAAAAAAATGATTAAAAATATGCATAAACATATCATATGAAAATAAATACATACAGAATACTTAAAAAGTAAAACATAGGCATACAAAATTAAAACATAATGAATTTATACGATCAAAAGTATACACTCTGAAATGAGTTTTAAGACTATAGGAGATTAAAACAGGCATTGACACATTTAACCATTAAATGGTTAAGACTTAGAATCGCTGTGAACTTCACACTCTCTGGCCACAGATGGAAGTCGGTAAAGAAAGAGCTGGCTTCTTGTATCAGATCATATCTTAGATCGTCCTATACAGGATACTGTAGTAGGACGTGACGCTCGTCTTCGATACAGGGGTTACTGCATATGGGACATAGGCGTTTGTCTGGGGGAAGGTTATCGTATCGGCCTGTTTCTATTCTAATTGGAGCAACTTCACACCGGAACTTGGCGATAGCCGCGGAAATAGCCGGCTAGTCGTGTTAATACATAGGATTCCGCTCCATGGGCAGTTTTAAAAGTGCAGTATGTGCGTAGTTTTCCCGTATTTGATTCAATTCGCCGGCACCAGTTTGTAGTGTACTTATGTTGGAGGTTTTCAGTTAAAGTTCTTATTGATGATAGCTGCACCTGGCCAAGTGATATCAGGGATTCACAGTTGTTCTCTCGCAGGAGTCTGTGGACTCTAAAATTCCAATTCTTGAAACGGAACGATGCCAGTTTCTTATCCCATGGAAAGATACGTTTGTTGAGTTTCTCATCCTTCATATATGTAAATAGTCTTGTTTCTCATTACCACCCGACCCCCAAAATCGACCAGAACTTTTTAATTTTTTACACTAGAGAAAATGCATCTTTGACTCTCAAAATGTGCACGAATTTTTCACACTTCTAAGTTTGGATTTTCTATCGGACAGGTGTAAATTTCAACAGAAATCAAGGGGTTTGGGACAAAAACAAAATGTAAAAATACAATCCGCCCGACCCATATATTTTTGAAAAAGTGATAAGAAACAAGAATATGTTTTATGTGGCATAAGCATCGGAAGATGATTGGAAGATGATTGGAAGATGATTGGAAGATGATAGCAAGCATAAGGAGCGGGGACAATTACTGTAATATTCTGTGGAGCAAACGAAAGTATACCGAGTGTGTTGTATGTAGTTTTACTATGTCCATTCAACCAGCAGTCCTTCCTGCCACACGTTGTAGTTATATATAAGCAAAAAGCAATCTGTGGATGAGTACGTTTTGAGTGAAAATAAATTTGTTCACTGAAATCTGGGATATGATGACCTTGCGACAGTATGATCCCTGTTCTGTTTGGAATGCAGTGTGTTTATGCCGAATGTATATTAAGCAAATATTTGATTTCCAAAAAAGGGTTTAAATATACACAAAACCAGTGTTGAGTGAGGCGATTTGTTGATTTACTCTATTTATAAAAACCAGCAGTGTTCTTTGACTGCTAAGTGTCATTTCATTGTTCAAGAGCGGAAACCTGACCTGAAAATCAAACATCTGATAAAATTAGCTGAGAGGTGTAGTTTCTGTGCCATTCAGTGTATAACGTTTGTAACTATGAAAGGTGTTGTCGTGTAGTTTCTGTGCCATTCAGTGTATAACGTTTGTAACTATGAAAGGTGTTGTCGTGTAGTTTCTGTGCCATTCAGTGTATAACGTTTGTAACTATGAAAGGTGTTGTGGTGTAGTTTCTGTGCCATTCAGTGTATAACTTTTGTAACTATGAAAGGTGTTGTCGTGTAGTTTCTGTGCCATTCAGTGTATAACGTTTGTAACTCTGAAAGGTGTTGTGGTGTAGTTTCTGTGCCATTCAGTGTATAACGTTTGTAACTCTGAAAGGTGTTGTGGTGTAGTTTCTGTGCCATTCAGTGTATAACGTTTGTAACTCTGAAAGGTGTTGTCGTGTAGTTTCTGTGCCATTCAGTGTATAACGTTTGTAACTATGAAAGGTGTTGTGGTGTAGTTTCTGTGCCATTCAGTGTATAACGTTTGTAACTCTGAAAGGTGTTGTGGTGTAGTTTCTGTGCCATTCAGTGTATAACGTTTGTAACTATGAAAGGTGTTGTGTAGTTTCTGTGCCATTCAGTGTATAACGTTTGTAACTATGAAAGGTGTTGTCGTGTAGTTTCTGTGCCATTCAGTGTATAACGTTTGTAACTATGAAAGGTGTTGTGGTGTAGTTTCTGTGCCATTCAGTGTATAACGTTTGTAACTATGAAAGGTGTTGTGGTGTAGTTTCTGTGCCATTCAGTGTATAACGTTTGTAACTATGAAAGGTGTTGTGGTGTAGTTTCTGTGCCATTCAGTGTATAACGTTTGTAACTATGAAAGGTGTTGTGGTGTAGTTTCTGTGCCATTCAGTGTATAACGTTTGTAACTATGAAAGGTGTTGTGTAGTTTCTGTGCCATTCAGTGTATAACGTTTGTAACTCTGAAAGGTGTTGTGGTGTAGTTTCTGTGCCATTCAGTGTATAACGTTTGTAACTATGAAAGGTGTTGTGGTGTAGTTTCTGTGCCATTCAGTGTATAACGTTTGTAACTATGAAAGGTGTTGTGGTGTAGTTTCTGTGCCATTCAGTGTATAACGTTTGTAACTCTGAAAGGTGTTGTGGTGTAGTTTCTGTGCCATTCAGTGTATAACGTTTGTAACTATGAAAGGTGTTGTGGTGTAGTTTCTGTGCCATTCAGTGTATAACGTTTGTAACTCTGAAAGGTGTTGTGGTGTAGTTTCTGTGCCATTCAGTGTATAACGTTTGTAACTCTGAAAGGTGTTGTCGTGTAGTTTCTGTGCCATTCAGTGTATAACGTTTGTAACAATGAAAGGTGTTGTGGTGTAGTTTCTGTGCCATTCAGTGTATAACGTTTGTAACAATGAAAGGTGTTGTGGTGTAGTTTCTGTGCCATTCAGTGTATAACGTTTGTAACTATGAAAGGTGTTGTGGTGTAGTTTCTGTGCCATTCAGTGTATAACGTTTGTAACTATGAAAGGTGTTGTCGTGTAGTTTCTGTGCCATTCAGTGTATAACTTTTGTAACTATGAAAGGTGTTGTGGTGTAGTTTCTGTGCCATTCAGTGTATAACGTTTGTAACTATGAAAGGTGTTGTCGTGTAGTTTCTGTGCCATTCAGTGTATAACGTTTGTAACTATGAAAGGTGTTGTCGTGTAGTTTCTGTGCCATTCAGTGTATAACGTTTGTAACTATGAAAGGTGTTGTCGTGTAGTTTCTGTGCCATTCAGTGTATAACGTTTGTAACTATGAAAGGTGTTGTCGTGTCACGTGACAGACATTTATTGGCATGAAGTCAGCAAAGAGTATCACAGATACATCGTCACTACTTTCTAACAACCTCATTTACTCGTCACTACCTCGCATCAACCCCTTCTAGTCGTCACTTCGTCGTAACAACCTCATGAACTCGTCTCAAGCCCTTTAAGTTGTCACTTCGTCGTAACAACCTCATGAACTCGTCTCAAGCCCTTTAAGTCGTCACTTCGTCGTAACAACCTCATGAACTCGTCTCAAGCCCTTTAAGTCATCACTTCGTCGTAACAACCTCATGAACTCGTCTGACCGCCTCCGTGGTGTAGTGGTTAGAGCGTCCGCCCGGAGAGAGGAAGGTCGCGGGTTCGATCCCCGACCGCGTCATACTAAAAGACGTTAAAATATGGTACTTGTTGGTCCCTGCCTGGCGCTCGGCAACCTCATGAACTCGTCTCAAGCCCTTTAAGTTGTCACTTCGTCGTAACAACCTCATGGACTCGTCTCAACCCCTTCTAGTCGTCACTTCGTCGTAACAACCTCATGGACTCGTCTCAAGCCCTTTAAGTTGTCACTTCGTCGTAAAAACCTCAGGGACTCGTATCAACCCCTGTAGTCGTCACTTCCTTTTAACGACCTCATTTACTCGGCACTACCTCGTATCAACCCCTTCCAGTCGTCACTTCATCGTAACAACTTAGTCTTTTCCGGGAAACAACAAGAGGCATCTTCCCTGCCTCGGAACAACTCATGAGACATTGTCCCAACTTCGGAACAACGGTGGGGCATCGACGATTCACAACACGCTACCTCGGAACAAACACATTGACAGCCATGGCTGTCACCGTGGAAATAAGCGTGGTGTCAGTACCAGCCTGGTGTAACATGATAAATGAAGGTTGCTATACAGAACGGGAAGCACTTACTTAGCAAGCTAGCGGCCGTGATTATTCCCACAAGGGAATGAAGACTATGTTCACCCAGGACTACAATAGTCACTCTACATGGGGGACCAATTGCTTCAAGGTTTTCATTACCGAAATCTCCCCTGTGATGAAAGTCGTTGTCTAAGTTACCCTCCCTCAAATAGCGTTTAAATTGCTCCAGTTGTCTCCCCTGCTGAGACACGTAGGGAGCAATCATTTCTATTGTTTGTGTGGGAGGTGTTGCTATTGTGAAGTCAGGCGAGACAGAGCAACAACTGCTCCCCAGACTCGGGATACCACCATCTTGAAACATCCTGCACAGTGGTGAAGTGGCTAATGGCGTTATTTGTAATTTGTCACCCTGTCCCCGGAAATATAGCTCCCACTTTTCACACCCTGTGTTGTCGTTTCCAGCGACGCCTAATGATCCTGGTAACGTGACCTTACCGTTCACCTAGTCACCTATCAACATGTGTTCGTGTTGCCCAAAGCCAAACTCTTTACTGTTTTTTTTCTACCTGCACTCACATCCAAGACGTGTGATTGTTGCCAGCACATCCTGACTGACCACAAGGCCGACACAACAGATTAAACAGACAAGTCGCGGTAGTTGATGTCGCACTGTGGGATTCTTCATCGTACCCAGCAACGACATTTAAAAAATAAGTTTTCGTGTATGACAAATATACACACATAATCATAGGTCGAGTGGTCAATTGCCACTAACTCCTGATTACGAAATATTACACATTTTCTGTAATATTATCCATCCATATTTATTGTTATATTTTTCTTGCCTGGGAAACAGGTATTTTTCAATGGTAAATACTGACAAGCTCTTCATTTGATATATAGACATCACCTTCACACTGTGTGGCTACATATACCAAATTGTTGGACAACAGTCTTCAGTCGTCCCTTCATGGGCTGTTTTGGGGTAACTGGAATTGGATGGATGACGTCGACGCAAGGGAACAACGTATTGGTGACGGAGGACAATCTATCTGACCACTCTATGGTAGCGCCCTCCCCAGTGAGACTTTCTAGTGATACCACTATTATGACGTCAGAACGTCCATTGTGACGCGCAACCGATATGACGTCAGAGTCGGAGATTGGAGCACCAATATCCATTGTTTCCACAGTGTGCAATACTCTCGCCACATTAATACCTATTTCCCTAGTTTGGCTACAATAATTTGACTCATGTTGATATCGTAACTTGCACCTTTCAGGTGTATATATCATTTATTTTGTCAGGTAGATAATTCTTGATCGTGACGTTACAGCGTCTTTTATACGACATAAGACACACTCAATGTCATAAATTAACAATTTCTTTCAGGTGTTACCAGAATAATGACATGGCCATTATTTTTTGTTCGTCAAAACGCCGATTCTGCTTTTTATAAAGAATTAAGACAAATATGGTGTCCAGGAGGTTTTCTTCCACCACTTCATCTCATTTGTCCAGAAAGGTTAAATGACCAAGTCCGTTTTGTAGCTAGCGTGTCCGAATGCCTTATACAGTGCGTCACCATCGCATTAATATTATGCCAAAATAATAACACAGACTCTGTTTTCAAAACCTTAATGACCTTATGTTCTTTCATTCATTGATAACATTTTAATGCTGGTGGATGTGAAAATCCGCGATAGTATATATTTTAATGCTGGTGGATTTCATGCTTGTCGTTATTGGCAACTAACAAAATCGGGTGGCCTCGGTGACACGGTTGTGGTATTTCAGATGGGATGATCGACGATGCTCATGATGTCAATCACTGGATTGTCTGGTCAAGGCTTGAATATTTACAGACCGTCATCATTCAGCTGGAATATTGCTTATGTTCGGAGCTAAACAGAAACAAACAGATGTTACGTGATATGGGGTCTTGGCCGCAATCGTCGTGTCAAGTCACGGAAGTGGCGGTGTTCGGATCAGTGGTCTTCAAACGGCTGGGACATAGGTGGGTGGATTTGGATTGGAAAAGGGCCACGGATAGTGTGTGTGTGTGTGTGTGTGTGTGTGTGTGTGTGTGTGTGTGTGTGTGTGTGTGTGTGTGTGTGTGTGTGTGTGTGTGTGTGTGTGTGTGTGTGTGTGTGTGTGCTGTAAGGATATGGGGGGTGCAGTTCTTGAAAATTATTGCAATTGTTCCGGGGTGAGGCTACGAAGGTTGGTTACTCTTGGGAGGGGTGGCCAAAGGGTGGATCACGGAACATTTCAGAAAGATACATTCCCTCTAGTTTTGAACAGATGTAGAGATGAACACATTATCCCAAAAAAATCAAGCCAAATATTTTCTAGAACTGTGAAAACACTTTAACCTCGATTTAACATGTGTCAGCTGTCGAGCAGAACAATGCTTGGAACATTAACTCAAATCAATAGCAGCATTAGAAAATATTTATGATGATTACAAAATCAACACAAGATTAAAGCCATGTAAAGAGTGGTGCCCATGGAGAAGGAAATGTGAGTTCTACAGGGGGCCAAGCAACACGTGAGTTAAACAGGACCACCCCGCAGTCCCAAGACGCCATTTGCACATCTCTTTATGATATACTAAGCAAAGGCATGTCACGTGTGTTAGCTACAGTGATTAATACTCGTCATTATTGCATCTGAATCACTTTTCACGCCTTAGGCGACGATCTTTCAAATCATACTGTAGTAACAGTTGCAACGCCCGCGGGGGAACTGGCGGCAGCCATCTTGAAATACCCAGCCGAGAAGAGTAATAACATAGTGCTCCAATCAGTCGTGAGAGATCCCTACGACCTGGCTGTGGGACGATCATAAGGGGTCATATTGTTAATCCTGCCGCGTTAAACGTCCATGCCTGCCCTCCTATTCTGTCTTATGGTCAGTGTGTCCAGAGGTGTTTTTTAACAACCGTGGACAATGGCGCAGTCACTGATCACAGCGCCACCTACCGAGTTCCGCTGTGAGTGTCGTCTGCTGCACGCTTTATATCGTCTGACCAGGTAGGACATGTCGTCTGCTCACCACGATACATTTGGGGAGCGTTGCGAAATTGGAAATGTTTGATTTATGAGGAATCTGTCAACGATCTGGCACCCGTTTCCTCTCTGTTGTGTCTCGTACGTCAACAGTGACCTTGGCTTCTCCTCGAGGACGCTGACACGGAGGAGTGACGTACCTGTGTCCGTGCCACTCTCAGACCGGAAGCACGGACAGCAGGACAAGATATCAGAATGGCGCATCCACATTAATCACACCTGTCTGTCCGTGAGATCTTCACGTTTCACAAATCAAATTCCTCTGTCACAGAAACGGGTGCAGATTTTGAAAACGGTGTCTCTCAAATGAAATTCTACTCGTACTATTATTGTAATTTAAGAGTGAGTGAGTGGGGTTTAATACCGGCGTGTCAGCTCGACCCGGGAGGACACCTACACCACCACAGCCCGTACACGTTTACCAAACACGGGTTGGTGCTAACATACAACGAGGACGAACAGTGGGACACATCCTGCGACAATCTGATCCGGGCACCACAAAGGGACTTAACTTATTAGGACTAATTAGCGCATAACCCTTGCTCCGTTCCTCTTCCCTGTTTGGGAATTTAAAATAAAATAAGAGTGTAATATGTGTTGTCGAGACAGCCCTCCGGGACACATAGTCACCCTAAGGTTGGCCTAGTGGTTAAAGTGTCCTCTCGTCATGGCATAAGCCCGGGTTCGATTCTATACTTTGGTACATTGTGTGTATATTTCTGAAGCGGCGTAAAACAAAAAGCGGTCATCCTATGATTGTCCTGAGACCAGTTTGGGGATCGCTTGTCTCTAACGTGTGCCTAGCGTGCCACCTTACGGCGTGGATCGGTCCTCCAATAATTCATGGTTTCGTTAGTCCAGGCTCGATCAGGGTTTTTTGTTTACGAAGAACCGAGAAAGCCCCGGAGCGTGCCACAACATCAACTCTCTCAAAAACAGCAACATCAAGCTTTATTGTTACATTAATTATGGTAGAGTCTATAAATATTACAGATATGTTTGAACAAAAACCCGTTTCACACACAATATTCACAATTTCGTTCATTTCGTTAGCACAAATACGTACTGATGATATTCACTTATCCGTCACCGGCCATGTTTTCAACACAGATAACGAACACGTTGATACGATCCCCACCAATGAAGCCCGAGCTCGGAGATGAGTTTTTTTTATTTGATTAATGTGCCACAATACGAGGACCTCTCTGAGTTGGAGCTCCAATTTTCAAATAACTCCGAGTTTTACAGTCGGCCATAACATCCCCTCTCGCCACTGATCCCAGGCGGGACCCGGCGCCCCCTCATTAACCCTTGGCCTCTCGCTGGGTTATGTCTGATTATTGACACGATATTTTTTAGATGACGTTGCGTCCCAGTCGGTCAGCTTTAATCGTGAAACTTGACCATGTTATAAATGTTCGCGATAAAGCGTCTAACTTTCTCTTTAAATGTCACCCGAGGTCGCTAATGACCCTCACAAAACTTTATGCTTTACAACTTCATACACAGAAATAAACCGAAATGGGTTGTCTTGTTTGAGAACGCTCCAGAGATCTATAAAATACAAGGTGTTAGAAATTTTATAGCCAGTTATGAATTAAATCCCTTTGTTTTGGCATCAAAGGTACTTGCGATGACAATAAGGGTTTTTAAATATCGTGGGAATGTTTCTGTTAAAATAACTGAATATGATTAATTTCTGTTAATTAATGAGATAAATTTGAAGCATTTACAAAAAGGTGTTATACGTTATAGTTTTGTTGTTTACGTACAACAGCAGAACTCCACACATACCGTCATACACCCACTTGGGTACGGAAAATGAGCATGACCGAAACGTGTATGTGTGTGTGCGTGCGTACGTACGTACGTACGTGTATGCGTATGTGCGCGTTACTTGTTATTATGATCAGTTCAAGTTCAGTTCTGGACATGTCTCTGTGTAAGATTCGTGGTGTTCGCTATGTCTATTTCTACTGATACAGTCCGAGTAGTTTCGGCTCCTGACTGATCAATGCCTTATATATGCCGTATAAAAACTGTTTCTCATGACACTGGGGGTTACTTTTATCCCGTTTGTAACATGTCGGACATAAGTAAACTATTCTCCTCCGTCTGCAACCATTTACAAATAACTTAGTGAACAGATTTATCACCACCCTTCCCATCCGGAAACATCACCACCACCCGTCCCATCCGGAAACATCACCACCACCATCCCATCCGGAAACATCACCACCACCCGTCCCATCCGGAAACATCACCACTACAATTCCATCCAGAAACATCACCACCACAATTCCATCCGGAAACATCACCACCACAATCCCATCCGGAAACATCACCACCACAATTCCATCCGGAAACATCACCACCACAATTCCATCCAGAAACATCACCACCACAATTCCATCCAGAAACATCACCACCTAAATTCCATCCGGAAGCATCACCACCACAATTCCATCCGGAAACATCACCACCACAATTCCATCCGGAAACATCACCACCACAATTCCATCCAGAAACATCACCACCACAATTCCATCCAGAAACATCACCACCACAATTCCATCCGGAAACATCACCACCACAATTCCATCCGGAAACATCACCACCACAATTCCATCCAGAAACATCACCACCACAATTCTATCCGGAAACATTACCACTACCCGTCCTATCCGGAAACATCACCAACACCCTTCCCATCCGAAACACCATTCCATCCGGAAACATCACCACCACAATTCCATCCAGAAACATCACCACCACAATTCTATCAAGAAACATCACCACCACAATTCCATCCAGAAACATCACCACCACAATTCCATCCAGAAACATCACCACCACAATTCTATCCGGAAACATTACCACTACCCGTCCTATCCGGAAACATCACCAACACCCTTCCCATCCGGAAACATCACCACCACCCGTCCCATCCAGAAACATCACCACCACAATTCCATCAAGAAACATCCCCACCACCCGTTCCATCCAGAAACATCACCACCACAATTCCATCAAGAAACATCCCACCACAATTCCATCCGGAAACACCACCACCACAATTCCATCCGAAACATCACCACCACAATTCTGTCCGAAACATACAACTACCCGTCCCATCCGGAAACATCACCAACACCCTTCCATCCGGAAACATCACCACCCCCTTCCATCCGGAAACATCACCACCATAATTCCATCAAGAAACATCACCACCACAATTCCATCCGGAAGCATCACCACCTAAATTCCATCCGGAAACATCACTACCACCTAAATTCCATCCGGAAACATCACCACCACAATTCCATCCGGAAACATCACCACCTAAATTCCATCCGAAGCATCACCACCTAAATTCCATCCGAAACATCACCACCTACAATTCCATCCGGAAACATCACCACCACAATTCCATCCGGAACATCACCACCTAAATTCCATCCGGAAACATCACCACCTAAATTCCATCCGGAAACATCACCACCATAATTCCATCCAGAAACATCACCACCTAAATTCCATCCGGAAGCATCACCAACCTAAATTCCATCCGAAACATCACCACCACAATTCCATCCGGAAACATCACCACTACCCGTCCCATCCGGAACATTACCACCACAATCCCATCCGGAAACACAACCCACCACCCGTCCCATCCGGAAACATCACCACCACAATCCCATCCGGAAACACAACCAACACCCGTCCCATCCGAAACACAACCAACAGCCGTCCCATCCGGAAACATCACCACCACAATTCCATCCGGAAACATCACCACCACAATTCCATCCAGAAACATCACCACCACCGTCCCATCCGGAAACATCACCACCACAATCCCATCCGGAAACACAACCAACACCCGTCCCATCCAGAAACATTACCACCACAATCCCATCCGAAACACAACCAGCCACCGTTCCATCCGGAAACATCCCCACCACAATCCCATCCGAAACACAATAACACCCGTCCCATCCGGAAACACAACCAACAGCCGTCCCATCCGGAAACATCACCACCACAATTCCATCCGGAAACACAACCAACACCCTTCCATCCGAAACACAACCACCACCCTTCCCATCCGGAAACATCACCACCACCCGTCCCATCCGGAAAGATCACCACCTAAATTCCACCCGGAAGCAGCACCACCAAAATCCCATCCAGAAACATCACCACCACAATCCCATCCGGAACACAACACCAACACCCGTCCCATCCGGAACATCATACCACAATCCCATCCGGAAAACATCAACCAACACCCGTCCATCCGGAAACACAATCATCCCATCCGGAAAATTCACATTCCATCCGAAACACAACCAACACCCGTCCCATCCGAAACATTACCACCACCCTTCCCATCCGGAAACACAATCAACTCCCATCCAGTCCCATCCGAAACACAACCACCATTACCCACCACACCAACCCTTCCCATCCGAAAGATTACCACCACCCTTCCCATCCGGAAACATCACCACCACAATTCCATCCGGAAACACCTCCAACACCCGTCCCATTCAGGAGTAAACCCTTCATCACAATGGGGGGCGGCGGGGTAACCTAGTGGTTAAAGCGTTCGCTGGTCATGCCGAGGGGCGGTGGGGTAGCCTAGTGGTTAAAGCGTTGGCTCGTCGCGCCGAAGACCCGGGTTCGAATCCCCACATGGGTACAATGAGTGAAGCCCATTTCTGGTGTCCCCCGCCGTGATATTGCTGGAATATTGCTAAAAGCGGCGTAAAACCAAACTCAGTCAGTCAGTCAGTCATGCCGGTGACCCGGGTTCGAATCCCCACATGGGTACAATGAGTGAAGCCCATTTCTGGTGTCCCCCGCCGTGATATTGCTGGAATATTGCTAAACGCGGCGTAAAACTAAACTCACTCACTCACTTCATCAAATTGGACTTCCCCCTTGAAATCCCTCCAACACTGAACCAACACGCTGAAATACTGTTCACGTCACAGACTCACTGTGAACCATTGTGACGTCATAGTCCCACCAAGGATCATCTCGAGTCTGATGGTTTATCGAACGTTCCCTAATTACCTCGGCAATCGTGTAATCAAATTAGCAGCCTACACTAGTATTATTAATTTCAGCTCAGAGGTACTTGGAACATGCCTCAGCGTTTGTCCTCAGAGAACCGACCTGGGGATGTTACATCAGATCCCAGTTTCGGCCCTCAGAAATCTGACACGGGGTGTTGCATCAGATCCCAGTTTCGGCCCTCAGAGAACCGACCGGGGGATGTTGGATCATAACCCAGTGTCGACCCCCAGAGATCTGATATTGGGGTACATGTTGCATCAGATCTCAGTTACGGCCCTAAGAGAACCGGGGAATTTTGGACCAGACCTACCCTTAAACGTTCTTCGCTTTTCAAAATCTCAGATCTTCCCCTAAATGTATACAACTTTAGACTTTTTTTTAGCAAATATACTTTCTTAATGACAATATCGTTTATAGATTCATTAAAAATAGTGTTGCTCCAAAGAATTTAATCTGTTCTGAGTTTATTAAAATCATTGAACGGTATCAACTCGCACTCAGGAACTGGATGAAAATGGCCCCTCAAGGGTACATATCCCAGGACCCTTTATCACCATAACAACGCCAAGACGAGGACGAGGCATTCCAACAGACCCCTCCGCCCGCCAACATGTCGCCAGATCCGCAGCCGGACCGCGTCAGGTTTTATATGAAACCACTTGCACGCGCTTTTCCCTGCGTCCATTTACGATGCTCCCTGCGACGTTAAAACATAATAGCATTGTCCTAGGGCTGATAATTTCAATTAAGATTCGTTTACTTGGATCATTCGCTTTGAAATGCAGAGTTTGGTATTCAGCGACGAGAGAAGTGTCTGGCTCTTATTAAAGCTGATAGCGATACAATGGCAGGGTGTCGGGCAAATTGCCCCGTGTCTATAAGCGTTTAGCTGTGATATAGATCCAACGCTAGTGCTCATATAATATGAGATAAACATGGCGGTAGGTGGCGCTTCCGACAAAACGATATTGTGGCAAACGGTTGGTAGATTTCTAGCTGTGAGAGGTTCGTCTGAAGCCAGTAAGGTGGAAGATGAGTTGATTACCATTTCCGGGACATCAATCACTTTTAACGACGATTACAAGCAAAAAAAACGACAGAAAAACCGTGCGACCCTTTGGGTCTTAACATGTTTCACTGTTTTCAGCGGTCATTGTTGATCCCAGATTCTGCGCCCGGTTTGGACAGTGTCTTGGCATTCTTGGTATTTTTCTTTAAAGGGGGCGGTGGTGTAGCCTAGTGGTTAAAGCGTTCGCTCGTCACGCCGAAGGCCCGGGTTCGACTCCCCTCATGGGTACAATGTGTGACTACTACCACTGCTGCTGTTTCTACATCTGCATATATTACTGCTTCTACATATACAGCAACTACCACTACCACTACTACTACTACTACTACTACTACTACTACTCGTAGTCGTTGCCACTTCCTACTGCTAGTACTATTACTCACACGTTCTGTCATCCAATCAGGGCTGATGACGTGGTGGATGCACCTGCCTGAACTGACACCGGGATGGCACCTGTTTTAGACACCATCATGGTTCTGCGAACATAAGCAAATAGCTGATCCAAGGAGATAATCAATTGCATAATCAATTACAAAACAGCTGTATGACGGCAAAGCATGGAGAAAACATCATAAAAACAGACTGATTTATTTTCAGGCAGAGGTGGGGCTCGACTGGTCCTTCATTACCGGAAGTCGAAACAGAATGCCTGTTCAAGTGACAGAATCTTAGAACACTGCTTCAAGATTTGCAATATTTTTCTCTGAAAATTGCTCGTAATTCTTCCAAGACTTGTACCCTGTTCCGTGAACTATATTTTACATCGTTACGTGTTGATGTCCAAGTTGAACATTTTTAGTTAACTGGGAACCAGTTGTGGAACTAAGTGTACAACCAACACACAACAAACAAAGGTGCTGTAATTAACATTTTGTATTCCAAATTAACCAGGTTCACAAATCAATGCAAGCCAATACAAGTCAGTACAAGTCAATACAAGTCAACACAAGTCAAAACAAGTCAATACAAATCAATAAAAGTCAATACAAGTCAATACAAGTCAATACAAGTCAATACGAGTCAATACAAGTCAATACAAGTCATTACAAATCAATACAAGTCAATACAAGGGTATCACCATGTACACCAGTACAACATAGAGTTGCAATACAAAGGTAACATTAAACAAGAGCAGTGATTATAGAAATATATACAATGGTGATAATACTCACCTCTCAGCAGCTGTGATCCAACTTGAAAGAAAGGGCCAGGCAGAGAGTGTCCAGGGTATAGTGACCTTCACATACACTGCTGGTTTTCTTGTGACTTGAGATGTAATATGAGATGAGGGGCAGCAGTCAGCTTCCATTCCATGCACAAGAACAAGACGGTAGAAAGTTCTACAATACTGTCTAAGGCAGATGGTTATGGATTAAACTCCTTGCAGCACTTTTCAGATCATTCTGTCTAATGACATTCCAAATTTCAATTCCAGTTTTTGCTATGATTAGACTGCAATATGTTACAGTTACCATTTTAATCCGCGGAATGTTGTTCTCAAAGCATATAAAACATGCAGTGTTTTTCTACATATGTGCAAAATAAGTGGGCGGTGCTTGACTAACTGTGTCTATGAGTGAGTAACACATTACCAGCCAAATGTTGTACAGATATTAAGAAGAAGAAGAAGAAGAAGGAGAAGAAGAAGAAGAAATATAGTTATTAACGTGTCACATGCTACAGTTCATTAAAAAAGACATTATATTATTACCAGGATTTAAAAACAGCATCCGGTCGTATGGCCTATGAGACACAGATATCACAGTTGTATCAAAACATTGGTAATTAAATCACACCCACACATAAACACACGCAAGCCCAAACATGTGCACAAACACAAACACATGCACAGACGCACACGCACGCACGCACGCAAACACAGACATTCACCTTCTTACGCTAAAAAGCATAAATTGTGTAAATAGCAGACATGTTGAGTGAATGCTGACCTTATTAATAAAATAGATTAGACTATTCAACGGAAATATTGCTGTGTACGAAGCTCTCATGTCATTCAGCCACACGCTGTTCAGATCTTTTTCCGGTACGAATGACACCCAATGAGACAGATGCCTTACAGTTTAGGTTGATGAAGTTCTGACAGATGAGCAATGAAACACAACCAGTAATATATTGTAGTGTAATGGTGATGATGATGATGATGATGATGATGATGACAACGACATTTAAATAACTCAATACGGGCATGGCAAACGAGAGGCTGATAGATTGAGCAACCAACTAATTACGTCACGAAACAATCACAGTTCATGGAGGCTTTATCCTGAACCAGAGTTAATCGGTGTAGTTTCCATCGCTGTTTATGTCTTTAAGAAGTTTTCGCTTTTTTATTTCTAAATGCCGAAACCGCTGATGAGTGTTGAGGCAGAAGGTCTAGTTATATTGGATCTGTTAATAAAACAAAAGGACGGAGGAGCGCTCTCTGTCTTACAGCACCACCCAGGAAGACTCGCGTCTAACTCAACAAGCCCAGGCGGCATTGACGCCATTAATAATAAACCAACTCCATCGCAGCGACGGTGACAACACCCCGGTTCAGGAACTATTTTCACCAGCGGAAGGATAATGGTCTGAAGATTAAATAAATAGATTTGCTACATTCTGCTGGTGCGAAGTGTCTCTACTTTTCTCGCAATCTGTTGCAGTTATGCCCGACTATAAATGGCACTTTAAGAGGATGATGCTAGTTATTGGGGAATCAGTCCCGTCACTTGACCAATCAGTCTCTTTATTGGATTGGCCGTGGAGAGAGGCTGAGGCGATGTACACTGAAACACACGTCATGTTGTACAGCTTTTTCGGGTAGCTTTAAAAGCAATTGCCTGGATTTGACTTGCTCCCCTAATGCGTTTAGTTGAATGTAAGCGAAAGGATGGTTTAGAGGAATATTCTCTCGATGAGATAACGAGATAAAGCTCCTGATTCAATTTAGCGAAGCGAAGGTTTAGATAGTCAGCAGAAGATACATCCTAAATAGACTTCAGGGCCCCTTGTCCACAAAGGAACGCTAAGATGATCGTATCTCCCACGCTTTGTCACAGACGTACGAGGGTCATGGAACTTCGGACGCCTTGTGGGACGGAATCCTTGTTCGGTTTCGAGTTTTGAAAGTTAGTTTGTCACAAGTTTGTCTGAGTAGTTTTGGCTGCTCATAATGGGTTCTGTACAAACCAGTGCTTGATATCATGAATGTCAATTCACCAAGTTACGATACCACGTCATCCAATCAACTAAATCAAGGGGTCTGACATATAGCCGCCCCCTGCGACAAGGATACGACCGACACTACTGACAGTATCCGTCCCTCCCACACCTGCCCCTCAAACACCACCCTAGACATCCACCCAGGTATCCTTCTTCACACAACATTTGCGGCTTTGAGATCGCCTAGTGGTTAATGCGTTCGCTCGTCACGCCGAAGGTCCGCTAAAACAAAAGCGGCGTAAAACTAAATTCACTCACTCACACAACATTTGATGTGCACATATTCACACACAAGTCACGTTTACACTGATATATGTAAATAGATACGGTACGAGTTATTTCGTGGTGTTGGTTAGCACTGCAATTGTTTTTAGTTCCTCATACACTTACATAATCCCGAAAACAATTAGGTCACGCCCATAAACTGAAGCGTTCATTATTAACGAGCTTGTGTTATTTCACTGATGTGTTGTCAGTATGGTGCTGTTCTCTGTTAATGTCTTCAGTAAATGGTTAAATGTGTAGTCTAGGAAGACATTATTTCATTATTTTTTGTCCACAAGGCTTACAAGCATGCAGTTTATTGTTTACGGTCTACAGAAACTACCCGTCTGAAATATATTCCATTCCTATGTCACGTGAACGATTTTAAACTATATTATTGGTTCTCTCAAAACAGGAATTTCTATTCGTAAAATGCATTAACAAGTAGCCAGTAAAAGCAAGCAGAATTAAGAGGTACAGTTCGCTGTGCCCCAATGTACAGTGTAATAAAGTACACTTTGGCCGTCAACTATTGTAGCTAAAGTTCGAGGACGATTGCTTCCAATTCGAGCTGAGACATTTATCCGTCGAAAAACCTACACGTAATGTTTCCACCAGTGACGTTAGCCGAGTTGAACAGCTGCAAATCAGTTTACTGCAGGAGGCTGTACGAGGCGACGACATCTGACATCCATCGTGACGTCTGAAGGGTACGTTTCATTATGAAAGGGCAGACGAGAATGGCGTAGTGACGTCAATACAGTGTGACGTAATCCAGAAAAGTGTACTTTTATCGTCTGATAAAGTACTGTCTTTTAGCGAAGCAACTTAGAATACATAATTAAAAACAATTGACCCTGACTCTTTCCATTTTCTGATATATAATTACGTAACATGTTTCCGCACAAAAAATGTTACTGGAGTATAAAATGTTAATAATCTGTCCAATAACCTAATTTTCAATAAGCATGGGGGCTAAAGCTGATCAGCTAAACTTCATGTATAACCAGAAATACTTGCACGTGCACACTAACGTTATGACGTCACAGTGGTCCCATGACGTCACAGTTCGCGATAGAGTATCGCTGGTGTAATGAAATTCAAAATACACTCTTTTAGTTGAGTTGAGCTCGGTTTTACGTCGCATCAGAATTATTTCAACACTCTATTAATAATTAACTAAAACGTATTTATAACATGTACATGTACTATCTGCAGTAACTGAACCTCTTTTAAAGGTCACATGCAACCCAAAAATCAAACATAATTAAAACACAATTATCACTTATTCATGACATATAATATACATTGCTGGTTATGAAAAAACATATAAACAAAATTATAAGCGTACAATCGCTAATCAAAAGTGCAATATTGTGTACTTCGGTTTACTTCCCAAGAAACGAAGCAGCCGGGATACCGAACCCAGTCAGAGCGGGTGGGTGTGCACTCAAGTGTAACGGCTGGTTCATTTGCAGATGCCCTCACGGGTCATTGTGTGTGTATATATAGAGATGTTGGGTTTTGTAAATACATGCTCTTTTTTGTGTATAACATTTTGCAATCAACAAACATCATAACATGTCATGTGTTCAAGTATCACACCTGCCTGTCTGTGTAATTACATAATGTGAGAGAGACCGAACTCGGGCCATAAATCAATGCATTTTGTTTATGGTGTACAGCCTGATTGGTGTTAAGTTCAAATTGCATGTGGTCAGTGATAGCAGCTGTGTATTGAATATTGTCATTAGCAGACAGGCAGGCAGACACACAGTTGTCAATAAAACAAGACATTGAGTTTTGTCTGTGACAACGACATATCTATATCACAGTTAGAAATTCTGTCAACGCTAAATAATGGCATTGCTTTTAAGTATCGAACTGAGAAAGTGACTCGGTAAGAAGAACGTGTGGTGAAATAGACAAACGAAATTATATAAACAGTTAATTTACTGTCATAACATATAAAAAGCTCGCGCCTGTGAGATATCAACAAAACATTAGAAAAATAGCTCACACCAAAGCCTTCACCGAGTATTCACCGGACAACCGCTTCCAAGCTGCGCGAACCTACTTCACTGCGCACGTGCTATAAGCGCAGCCCAGCTGTTGAAACCCGTTTTCCCCAGAAAAGTCTGGGGAAAATTAGTGAAACGTTTGAACTCTGATTTCGCGCGTTTTTTTTTCATCGCGTTATATTTCAACTTTATAAGTTGAATTTGCATTTTTTGACGATTTGTTTCGGTAAGTCCATACCGAAAGGTATCAGAATCTGTAAAGTTGTGTTTTACGTTGCATGTGACCTTTAAGTAAAACACAAATATTATAGATGACAACTTCTTTACTGTATGTCACAACGTTTCTGGGGTATTCCTTGCCCCTTCGTCAGGTGAATTGTAACAAGCAAGATACATCAATGGGTATATATACTAAATGTACAAGAAGTCAGTGTTGCACGTATATACAATAAACTGGATAAGAAACAGGAGATGAAAGAGTGAGATGTACAGATAATGGGCATTGTTGATACAAGAGAAGAGTTTATACAAGTGATTAGCAGATGCGGGTAGAAGCCAGAAATGACCTAATTGACATATTTGAACATCTTTTGCTGCAATGCCACCGTTGACAAAATTCTGATCAAACGTAAATTCTAAAATGTCATGAAACAATAACTGGCAAGGGTGATAGGATTTAGGATCGGCCTGATGATGCCAGCGCTTCCTGTTGGCAAAGGAAGAGTTGTATTTAAGTCCTTGCAGGTTACAATGAGGACTACAACAATATTAGGAAAATCAGTTTTCATTGCAGAAATTCTGCAAGTGTTCCGTACATGTTTTGATCTGAAACGTAACGACTCCATAAGCCTTGACCTTTTAACATAGAACACAATAAATGACTTGCTATAGTCGTAGCGCTTGGATCGCTTCATAGAAGTAGGCCCTGAACCAGACAGATTCCAAACACGTCACAATACCCTATGATGTAATTTGTGAAACCATTGTTGCCAAAGGAACCGGTGAAACAATGCCTCTTCTCTTCAGCTTTGACAATACCATTGAAACAGTGAGCCATAGAGACAGAGTTCGGTTGTTTGTTTCTGGTTGTTGTTTTTTTGTTTTCTTGGTGTGTTTTTATTTTATTTTATCGTTATATTTTTATTCTATTCAAACTTTTGTGTAATCATATCACAATTTTGTTTTTGATGTTGGATCTTTTCAACTGCTTGTCTGAGGTGTTTTCTTAGGTGTTGAAGCTAGGGGGACATTATGCTGCTGTAATGTGCAGTGCATCTGTTAAACTATGAATGTGTTTGAGCAGACAGCTGCGGTGTGACGTTAACACCTCAGATACCATGTGTCGTTAAACGAGCAGTTTATGGGAATCGGCCGAGTTCCTAAATGTTTGCATTCAAGCATAATGATGAGACTGACTCTCCCATGTGATGTAAAAAAATCGTGTCAGTCAGCTCAAGTAAGTCTAATAATCACTATATAATAGTTTGGATACAATGTTACTGCCTCACAAAAATACTTTGTTATTTTCATTCGTCGTGTAAGATGACGCAATCATATTTGCAGAGTTGCATCCCTTGGAGGGGCTAGAATCTTATGATCGTGGGATCAGATCCTATATTCTACCCAAATCCCTTTTTAGGTTTGTGAATACCAGACCATCCTCGTGGTCTTCACCAAAGTGGTACACGTCTTGGACCTGGACCACTTCAGACATTTCTAAGACACACCGTCAGGTAACTGAAAGCGGCGTTAATTCCTCCTCACTCACTCATAGTCTCACTCGACCCCGTTCAACAACGTTGCAAGAATCACCTTTCGAATGCCGTAAAACGAACAGCCCTAACATTGGTGTTTTTTGCATGATTGAATATACAGGGTCTACCAATGATTTGAAAAGTTTTTCACAGGTGTTGTAATCATACACATCAATGACCCTAAACGATAACATGTATACACATAATTCCATAATCTGTATTGAGGGTAGACGCTTATCATCATCATCACCATCACCATCATCATCATCATCATCGTCATCGTCATCGTCATCGTCATCATCCATCACTATTATTATTGTCGTCATTATTATTATCATTATTGTTATTAATAGTTTACGTATTGTTATTACTGATATTACTATTAATTCAAATATGTTCCACTGTTGTTTCCCGGCAGCGATGTTTCACCTCCAACGTCTCCTCTGACTTTCAGTGACCAATCGGGGCGATGGTGTAGCCATGTGGTTAAAGCGTTTGCCGTCACGCCGAAGACCCGGGTTCGATTAACCACATGGGTATCATGTGTGAAGCCCATTTCTGGTGATTTTGCTAGAATATTGCTAAAAGTGCTAAAATCTATACTCACTCACTCACTCACTCAGGGACCAATTAAAAGTAGTTGAGCATAATGATGTTCCGAACACGTTCTTTCATTATGCCTGTCCAGAGAACAATATATAATTGTAGAGGCCCAGCCCAGTGCCCCCTCGCTACTGTTCTACAGCTGACTGGTCCACGCCGTTATTCCTTATTTGGGCCCAGGTTGTCAGATACACGTGATTAACGTTCCACGCGCGAGGTAGAACGTGTTTGAATCCAATCGGACAGATCTTCTTGTAGAAAACATCATTCCTGATTTTGTCACGTGTGCGGGATGTTTGCAGCCTTTCCCCAAAACAATGGCGTCTCGCCGCTCCAGTGGAGGGAAAATCCGTGAGATGTGGTATCAAACGAACAGAACTCGCTTGTCAAAATGTAGTTTGGCATTCAGGAAACATCGTTGATTTAATGTTCTGTGTCTGGAGACTGAAAATTGTTAAACATCGCAGTTATTTCCTGTCTTGTCAGGTTCTCGGCTGAAGCAAGTTGTTTTGTTTTTACTTGTAATTGGTCAAGTATGAAGTCACGGTAACAACGCCCTTAGAATTTTCGGTTCATTTTACGAATGTTTAATCAAACCCTGCAGTATCGTACCGCTACCTCAAGAATTTATAATTCTGTGATAGCTATACTAGCCACATAAAGAAACTGTGCATTGTCAAAATATTATCCGAGTTGATCAGTACGATAACAATGTCAAAGGTACATATAAACTTTAATGGAGGGATCATGAGACCATAACAAGTCGGGAGAATTTCAATTGAAAAGTCAATCACAATGACGTCACGAGTCCACAAGCGGGACAGGGGTCAACGACCATGTCACAAGCTCAATAACGGGTATGTCCACCATCGGCATTGAGAACAGCAGTGCATCGCCGACGCATAGAGCCTATCAAACGTGCATGGAAGGCTTGTGGGATGTCACGCCAGATTCTCTCAAGTTCTGTTGCAAGGTCAAGGACGTTATCTGGCGGATGAGGAAGACGGCGTAGACGTCGATCCATCTCGTCCCAAACATGCTCTATCGGGGAGAGATCCGGTGAATTTGCAGGCCAAGGCAGTAAGTCAACGTTGTGGTGTTGCAAGAAAGCCATAGCAACCCTTGCCGTATGAGGGCGGGCATTGTCCTGTTGGAATGTTAACCCAGGGCCATGACGTTGCAGAAAAGGAATTGCCACAGGTCGAAGAATCTGATCCCTGTAGCCCACACCAGTTAAGTTGCCCTGAACAATCACCAAAGGAGTTCTTTAGCCTGCTGTTATTCCACCCCAAATCATCACGGAATCACCACCAAAGCAATTCCTCTCCAAGACACAGGCCTGTGCATCACGTTCTCCCACGCGTCTATAGGCACGTTGACGTCCATCATTATGGGAAATGTTAAACCTGGACTCATCTGTAAAAACAACATTTCCCCACCATAACAAGGGTCTGCGGACATGATTTCGGTACCACATTCGTCTAGCTTGTCGATGGCGTTGTGTCAGGATAGACTGTATGGTGTGACGTCGTGGTCTGATCCCGTGATGACGTAAACGTTGTCGAACTGTGTTGGGGTGGATACGGCGAAGTCCTGGGATGGTTCGGGCAGTCATCACTGCAGTCTGAAATCTGTGGCGAAGATGGGTCACCCTTATCCATCTGTCCTGTCTTGACGTTGTTACACGTGGACGTCCAGAACGTGGCTGATCGATGACGTCATTTGTGTTCTGGTAGCGACTCACCAGTGCAGAAATGGTGTTCCGGTGGCAGTGGAAATGTGCAGCCACTTGTCGTTGAGACATTCCCCCACGGACCATCCCAATGGCCTCATGACGTTGTGCAGACGAGAGCTTTGGCATGCTATGCGTTTCAATAGCCGTTTAATTCTTTGAACGATCGCAAGGGCAGGGGTTGAGCTTTCCAAAGTGACAGTATTGTGTGGCATTCATTTGCTCTGTTTCTCTTTCCCGGAATGCACGTGCAACAACGTATTGCACGTCTCAAGGACGAACCCACTGCGGTCACGGAACGTGGCACGTGCATGCACGTTGGATACATGTCACTAATCTCTGAGTTTAAATCCTTATGGGGCTACACAGGTTTCATAAATTTAGATTTTAAATTTTTGTATGCACAGTTTCTTCATGTGCCTAGTATATGTATTTGGACGTCCAATAACTGGTATATATTGGTTTAAGCCACACTTGAGCAACACTTGCTGTGTGGTTCTTGTCAATTATTGTTACAGCATCGCTGGCACGTGGTACTCTACAAAGCGTACTGGTCGCAAACCGGGTGTCGGTGCAACATTGGCCATGGAGATTCCCTGGGTGCCATGTTGGGCATCTTGGCCCCTGGGGTTGTAGAATGTTGACCCTGCCTCGCACCTCAGCAAACGTGGTGTTTCACGTGGGCAAGTGAAATAAGCCTCCACCAGCACTGGATGGGTACCCGGATGAGATGGCTAAAAGACTGTTCTACTAACGCCTCACAGGCTGTATGTGACCCCGGGAGCTGAGTGAAGAGCATGCAAACCTGTTAATCGGGGTAATAACGGGGTAGGTTCTTTGAGCATTACAAATATCCGTTTAGTATTTATTCTAATTTATGCATTATTTCTTTTCAACTTTTGGGGGGTGGGGTTGCCTAGTGGTTAAAGCGTTCGCTCGTCACGCCGAAGACCCGGGTTCGATTGCCCACATGGGTACAATGTATGAAGCCCATTTCTGGTGTCCCACGCCGTGATATTGCTGGAATATTGTTAAAAGTGGCGTACAGCAGTACTCACTCACTCACTCTTTTCAAATTTAATCAACGAAAAAAGTCATACGAATTGCCCATATGTTAATACATTATATCTTACATTGTTCATCTGATCAGTGTATAACCGCGGTGTTATTTGAACTGTTTTGAATTTAAGACACAGCGGATGATTTAATATGGCCTGTTGATTGGTCCAAACTGAAGTGGAACTTCGTGATCGGCAGAGTTTGATTAATTCTCTTTACGGCCCACGAGATTTGCACAAATTAGGAAAAGAAGAAAAACTTTCAGCCATTTAAACATGTTTCATGATGTTCACGCCAATGTTTCGAGTTGCCCTAAGTTACTTCTTGTCACCGCCCCCTGAAGTTGGACTCAAGTATTCGTGTGTCTATGTCGTGGATGCTGATAACATCTCATATCTAACGGCTAAGTATTTGTGTCTGCTGCTTTCAAGGGAACTTACCATTTTCTTAAGACACTACCGTGACGCTTATTGTTCAGCTTACCCGACATCTCCATCCCAGCCCCTCAGCAATATCCCGAGGTAGTGATGCCCTACCCCGAGTTCCCCATCTGGCACCTGTTACCCTCCCTCCTAACTTCTCAGCACCATCCATGGGCAGTGATGCCCTACCCCGAGATCCCCATCTCGCACCTGTTACCCTCCCTCCTAACTCCCCAGCACCATCCCTGGACAGTGATGCCCAACCCCGAGTTCCCCATCTCGCACCTGTTACCCTCCCTCCTAACTCCCCAGCACCATCCATGGGCAGTGATGCCCTACCCCGAGTTCCCCATCTCGCACCTGTTACCCTCCCTCCTAACTCCCCAGCACCATCCCTGGGCAGTGATGCCCTACCCCGAGTTCCCCATCTCGCACCTGTTACCCTCCCTCCTAACTCCCCAGCACCATCCATGGGCAGTGATGCCCTACCCCGAGTTCCCCATCTTGCACCTGTTACCCTCCCTCCTAACTCCCCAGCACCATCCATGGGCAGTGATGCCCTACCCCGAGTTCCCCATCTTGCACCTGTTACCCTCCCTCCTAACTCCTCAGCACCATCCCTGGGCAGTGATGCCCTACCCCGAGTTCCCCATCTTGCACCTGTTACCCTCCCTCCTAACTCCCCAGCACCATCCCTGGGCAGTGATGCCCTACCCCGAGTTCCCCATCTCGCACCTGTGACCTCCCTCCTAACTCCCCAGCACCATCCATGGGCAGTGATGCCCCTACCCCGAGTTCCCCATCTCGCACCTGTTACCCTCCCTCCTAACTCCCCAGCACCATCCCTGGGCAGTGATGCCCTACCCCGAGTTCCCCATCTCGCACCTGTTACCCTCCCTCCTAACTCCTCAGTACCATCCATGGGCAGTGATGCCCTACCCCGAGTTCCCCATCTCGCACCTGTTACCCTCCATCCTAACTCCCCAGCACCATCCATGGGCAGTGATGCCCTACCCCGAGTTCCCCATCTCGCACCTGTTACCCTCCCTCCTAACTCCCCAGCACCATCCATGGGCAGTGATGCCCTACCCCGAGTTCCCCATCTCGCACCTGTTTAATGACTGAAGAAGATCAAGCCAGAGCATGTGGGAGCGCATTGTTTCAGATTAAAGGGTGCAGTCAGCCCTCGTGGTCTTCTTAACCATCAGCCTCGGGATTTGTGGCACCATAAAACTGTAGATGAAACTGAAGTTAGATCGATCCCAGGTGTAAAGTCATCCAACACTCCGACCCCACACAGACAGGGCGACCCGGAGACCAGACTTGGTGCAAGTCTCCACAGGTGAAATGTTCACCGCTTTCTATCCAGGATGGGATACTAAGTTCTGATAACACCAGTAACTCCGACCAGACATAGAATGATCATACGTAACATTTAGCAATGATTGAAAATACACACTAAACCACAGAAATAAGTGTATCGACAATGCAATTGTGGATTTACTAATAGTTACATAATAAATGATTCTGGAAATGTCATCGTCAGACTGTTAATCTGGACACCCGAGGTTCCTGAAGTCGTTCTCACACCACTTTGTTGTGTCCTGACATACGTCCATCAGTATAAGACTCACGTTCCCACTGGACTGTAATGACTACGTCTAGACGGACACTGGTAACGAGCACCGAACATCTTATTACCCCGCCTGGCGCCTGACATTACTAGGGATAAAACAAGGGCTGGCCGGCTCCCAGTCAGTATGGTCTGTCGGGGAGGTATCTTTGTTCAACTGTAGTGTGGCAACTCCGTGGGATAACATTATAGAACTATGAGACTGGCATTAGGAGTTTAGTACAAATCAGATAGTCACACGCACACGCAGATACCCATTCACACGCACGCGCGCTTGCACGCACACGCACACAGACAAATACACACCCACACTTACACCCACACGTAGTTCCTATCTCTACTTTAACTTATACGGTTTTAGAAAGAATCTCCGGAGCAAGTCTACTTACCTGTGCTCACCTGTGCAACAATTACCTGAACTTACCTGAAAGGGCCACCGGGGTCTCGGGTGTCAGGGAGAATTAAACAAGAGCCAAAGTAAACTACCCAGCTACAAAATCACTATAAAAACGTCCAACATTCCGGCAAGGCTGTTGTTGAACCTTGTGTGTCTAATTATTGAGGAAATGTACCCGAGCTCGAGGACAGGGGCTGATAACCAGGGTTGCCGGGACTATAACATAATTGACCTCTGACACCTAACAGTTTACGATGCGCTGGCATTGGCGTCAAATCTTCGGCGTGGATAAGGTTGCAACTCGGAATTTCTCAAATTGCAACTTTTGAATTGAGGGACCCCGTGAAGGCCTTGGTTTGACTTAGGTTCTTAGCTTTACCTACTTGGAGGGGGCAAAATGGTGGTCAGACTTGGTCACTTAGTTCATTACGCGTCATCGTACCTCGATTTACATATTATGTAACATGTTGAATATTTCAGAAATATGACATAGGTGGTAATAATGAAAGCATATGTTTGTGAATCAGTTAAATTATCCGAACTGTTACACATTTTATTAAAAACATTAATATGTAATATGTCGTTGATCATAGGAAACAGGAGAGCTTATAATATAATGTACCCCGTCTTCAACAGGGGCACAAAGGGCGTGCTCTAGGGTACAACATGTTGAGTTTGGTTAGTTGTCTGGCAGCGAGTGAGTGAGTGAGTGAGAGTAGAGTTTTGCGCCGCATTTAGAAATATTCCAGCACTATCACGGAGGGGACCACCAGAAATGTCCTTCACACATTATACCCATGTGGGGAATCGAACCCGGGTCTTTGGCGTGGCGAGTTAAAGCTTTAACCACTAGGCTACCCCGCGGCCCCTGTACCTCGTTTTCACAAATGTGAAACGGGTTGGAGACAAGTTGTCCAACTTAAAATATCCGCTCCTTAAATACCCGTTCAGTAACATACATATCTGTAACATGTTTCATACATGTCAAATACACAAGAATAAGATCACATGTACAAAGTTGTATAACTGAATATCCATTGACATTTACTGAAACTGTCCATGACAACAGCTAATGATGACCATCGTTTCCTTTGTGTCTCCTCCCGTCTCTGGCCCGGTCCGTGTCATCAGCTGTGAGAACACCAAGTTCTTCCCGGCGAGTATCGCATGAACTTATCACGAATTATACGCCCTGGTAGGCTATTTCCAAACAATGAAAATAAAAATTGATGTTATTAACCTTTTTTCAATTTCTCCCATTTCGTTTGCACTTACATCTCAAAGTTTCACATTTTGCACTTGGTGTACAATTGCATTTCTGCATGCCCTGACCACCAAACAATGACTTTCCTCACAGTTGACACATCAGGTTAACTAAGAAGTCGTTGTTTGGCAATACCAAACTGATTTGTCTGGTATCGTCCTTCCAACTGACCATGTCTAGTGGCAATACTACATGCATCGTCATCGTTTCCGTCTAGCATGTACCCAGTCAACTTTCTCATGTCCCCCTCGCCTCGATCGAACTCTGGAATGTTAATGTACATATCTACAGCTTGTGGTAACCCTAACAGTAACTTGCTACGCTTTGTCATTTGTCCAGCCTGTTTTGATATTACATCCTCTAACAGTACTTCTTGTTTCAACCACCCGTGAGGGTCCGGGTTAGAATATTGGCCTCCAGTAACCCATGCTTGTCGTAAGAGGCGACTAACGGGATCAGGTGGTCAGGCTGGCTGACTTGGTTGACACATGGGATCGGTTCCCAATTGTGTAGATCGGTGCTCATGTTGTTGATCACTGGGTTGCCTGGTCCAGACTCGATTATTTACAGACCGCCGCCATATAGCTGGAATATTGCTGAGTGCGACGTAAAAAACTAAACTCACTCACTCACTCTTGTTACAACCTGCCTGTTGGATGCCAGACATACCTGACACATATTAGAACTTGCCAAATCTGGCAGAGAACTTCCACATTCCATACATAATTTGTTATCAATATCAGTATCACAATCTGTACCGGTAACATTATCTGTGTCCATATCTCAATCTGTACCCGTATCTGTATCAGCATCCACACCAGCATCACCATCTATGTCTGCGTCAACACCATCTGACACTGACCTGGATTCACTGCCTGTATCTAAAGCCTTCTGCAAGTCTTCTGTCTCCAGTAACTTCAGAACTTCTGTTGGTATTGGAAGCTTCTGAAGAAAGACCAACCGTTGCAGACTTGTCAAACATGTCTATAATCTAAATATTTTGGTAATATTGCAGTCAGTAACACTACTGACTTAGGCAATAAGCGGAAAATGAAAATATAATTCAGTCAGTACACTTACTGTCTAGTCGTTTTAGTCAGTACCGCTACTGGAGGAGTTTCCTTATTGACGCTAACATACACTAAACGCCAAAAGAAACATTACCCTCCTTCCTTAATGAAGGAGGTACCTATCTTCAGCTGGCGTTGTGATGCGTGGACGTCCACTTCTTGGTCTGTCTACGGTTATGCCAGTCTGTCTGAAGCCCTGAATAAGTTTTATAACCGTGATACGGTGGCATCCGTGAGCGTTGGCAACATCATTGTATGTCGACCCCATCTGCACCATCCCAATGGCTCTTTCTCTCTCCCTTCAGCTGTTAATCGTGGAGTATTTCTCGAACTTGTGTACCAGATCATTTCTTCTAGGCTCTCACTATACTCTATAGAATCATTCTGCATGTGAAATGGAGGCAAATACTGTTTGAATATTGCTGCGTTTTGGCAGTTGACATTGCTATGCGTAAAATGAAAATGGAAAAATGTTACTTTGCAAGCAAACATGTTAACAAAGATAATTGTAGATGTTCCTAAAAAGATTTTCACAATATCAAAGACACGTTTTACTTGTTTTCACTAATGCGAATCAGCAGAAAATGTTTTAAAAGACTGAAATCATAGCAATGATTATTTTACAATTTTACACACTCTACAACAGTTGTTTCTTGTTATAGTAGTTGAAACATGGTGACTTTAAATGGTTTATCTTTGTCCCAAAGCAGAATTTTATTTCAACCTTTCTTTTGGACATCAAAATCACTATTATTGGTTTATTTCGGCATGGACGAATATAGGCCAATTTAACTCTTCTGAAAAAAGATGCATTTCACCCAAATATGAATGCATTTGAGAAATTTCTTTCGTGATTTTAATAAAGCTGTGTTGTTAAGCTTTCTTGTAAACTGAAACCTTCTAAAATATCTTTGACAGTTTTTCAGTAATTCATAAAGGTAGGAGGGTAACGTTTCTTTTGGCGTCTAGTGTATATACACTGACTACCGTAGAGCTGGTGATGTGCGCGTGTGCGTGCATGTGTGTGTGTGTGTGTAATGTAGATACAGGTTAATATTAAAAAACGTTGAACATGCGAGTACGAGACGACATTTACGGAAGTTTAATGTTTCGATACCAAATAATATCATATTACAGGATGTACACAAATATTTGGAGATTGAATAGCTGAACTCTGTTAGATAGTGACCATCCCCTGCACACACGATCTTAGCACAAATAAGGAACAACTGATTGACCCCAGGAGAAAATGTCAATGCTTTACTCTGTCTACAATTCTTGCTCTCGCTATTAAATCACCGTGGAGATATCTACAATTGTATTAACGTCGAATTACATTCCCCATCCTTCTGACACAGATCCGGCTCGAATTCTCCCGGGGTGTCGTATGAAATCCCGTGGGTCGGGCTTGAATCCGCGGGGGTCGTGTCAGCGCTTATATAGCTAACTACCGCCGACGTTTGTTACACAATCACGCTCATCCACCCGCTGAACGGGGCTAGGGGCTGACACTCAGGGTCACTTCATCTGACCCCGAGGGGTCGTGTAATCACCTGGCGGGTTAACCTCAATTAGTTAGTGTCGGAGAACACGTTATTTTACCTGGCGCAATGCCTACCTGTATCCCCCAGGTGTCGCCGCACAATGAACGCCGACCCTGGGTAATACTTAAGGTCACAAATCAGTGAATCCTCACGAAAGGTGGAAATTCATCAATATGATGGGCCAAACACCTTCCGGTTTCAATCTGCGCAGTCGCCGGACGTGCCACGTGACAATCAAACCCTGTCGTGAAATCTGTCAAGCGATACATTCAAAGTTAAAGGTGTGTATGGATTAATGATAAAGTACAATCGGGTTAAAGCAGTTTTGGATTTCATCTGACCATCTGCAAGTGGATGTCAGCCAAGCCCACCGCGGTCAGTGGCTCGTGGGACAAGCTGCCACATTCAACACCGATAAAATATCTTCCAACATTCTTCCCTATGTAATTATTCCCTACCTTAAGTACTTTTCCAACATATGTTTCCTACATTCTACACATTGATTCTGCTCTATCAAGCAGACATTGTTCCGTAATCAAAGAACGTATGCTTATCATAAAAAATGTTTTGTTTGATTTTTGGACAAAAATCTTCAAAGCTTTGAATGCTGAACCAATTTCAAGTAATGCCTACCAATAGGTCTAATTGGTATTATCGCGGCCGGGGGTGTATTTGATGGACTTCGACATCTGTGGTGCACGTTGCCGTCATTAGATGAGTCTCTAGCCGTTGTTTATCGTCTTTTACATCTCAGCCTGTTAGATTTTAGAAGAACTATTTTCAGACGAGGATACGATTAACCCATATGTTGTGATATAAAAATGTTCTTTACCTACTGATATATAATGTTATTTACCTACTGATATATAATGTTATTTACCTACTGATATATAATGTTATTTACCTACTGATATAAAAATGTTATTTACCTACTGATATATAATGTTATTTACCTACTGATATATAATGTTTTTTAAGGTATATATGGCGATGCATTTTTTTTGTCCTTAATTTATATATACAAATTTTGTCAAAATATAATGCGTTACAACTATCTCTTTATAAATATTCGAATGGCAAAATTTCTAATAAAATTGAATCTTTTAGTTATTCGTTTTTCAATGATTTCGTAACAAGAGGGGGAATCAGACGAGTTATCTCGGTTTCAGGGACTGTCCTTGTCGAGATGCTGGCAGCAATGCTGTTGCAACAGTGATGTAGAGGTGGAATACAATACAGTTATTCTAAAGACAAGTATCCAACAGGCAGACCCGTTTCGACATTATAAATATTACAGAATTTGAAAAAATGATAATAATCACCATAGAGAAATTGAAACGCCTATATTGCTAGAGGGGTAATTGGTCGCCTTTACATCACGAATGTATAGTCATCAAACCTCCCAGGATGCGGTTATTGTCCATAAAAAAATCCATGCTAAAAAAAATCACGTTTCCCGATTTAAGAAAAATAATCTGTTTAATCTGTGTTTTTACTAATAAATATGGAACACAATTTCACGTTCCGGGATTTAAAAAAGAAAATACAGTTTGATATAACAAGTGACAGCCATTTTCTGCAAACACGTCATTGAAACAATCTAGTGTAAACTCAACCACAGAAGTCCGAGATTCCTGTTTGTTTAAAGTGATTGTGTGAGACATTACGGTCCTTCTACAAGTTCCATAGCTGGCTGTTTAAGCCATTAATATCTCGGTCAGGCATGATTCCTTAACGATTAAATAACTCTAATTAGCCGTCGTGAAAGGAAGCGCTACATTAAAACAAACATTACATAGCGCATAACTGGAGAAACAGAAATATTTAACAATTGCAGATGTCGTCATTTCATTTTCGATCTCATCCAACATTTGTTGAGTTAATTTTTCTCAAGAGTTGTTCAACACCTGAAGACTCTCCTCCATCTGAAGGAATAATTTCCGGATATTGAGTCAACCAATGCCCGCAATCCTCTCAGATTGTCAGGCACCTTGCGTATCGACCCCATCAGGTGTAATTGCAATATTCTATATTTCTCTGTACAGTATATTACACGGAAATATGAAAAAAAACACCGATGTTGGCATTGATTTTATCCGTATCTCTCGCCGTTTCACGTGTGACTTTGAATATTGAAAATAACCGTGGTCTAAATTGCCAAACCCACTCTTGAAGGCACCTTTGTGGCAGAGCTTGTCAATCATAGAATCGGTTTCTCGTTAATAAACAACAATTGAAACTATCAACGTATTCAAATAATTGCTCAATTAACGGCTTACACTGGAGATATGGCTGCGTTCCTTCTGAACATGGCGAAGACGAATGTTGATTCCGTCCACAGATAATAGCTATGCTTTTCATCACACTCAATCGCTCACGCCAGGCGAACCGCGGCCAAGTGCACGAGGCATGCTCGGCCAATAGAGGCCGGCCAATCCCGGAGCACACCTCTCTCTAAGTGAGACGCGCATACCACTATTGAGCTTCGGGCACAGCGCTTCATACATCAGGATAAAATCAAACAAAACTCTACAGCAGTCGCTTCCCTTCCCATGTTGGTATCGATGTTTTTTCAGGAATTAAACACGTCAGTTTTGACGTGCGTTATCCAGGTTCCATAGATCAGCGCTGTAATGAGAAAATCGTTCTGCTTTGCAAAGGTGAAAAACGAACTCGGAACAATTACTGTGCAATTTGAGGGATAAGTTGTCCATACCTGGTCCAATCTCGAATACATCACAGCTACCTGACAACATTGATGATATTAATGTTGATTTAATAGCATGTAAATTGAGATAATTTCACCGATTTCATGAAATCTGGTCTCCCTGGTTCCACCGTCGAGTTGGCATCAAAGACAAAAGCTCCGCGTTCTTGCTCTTCCCTTTCCGTTAGAGATAATTGCTGGCAGTTAGGTCCCTCCCTGGCGTTAGATGAGTCGCACTCTTCTAAACATCCCCATTTTCCTTAGTTTATTCTTTAAAAATATATCGACCAGGACGAAATCGATAATACCCGCCTGGAGGACAGAAACACTTCTATGGCCAATTCTCTATTTGGACTAAAGCCTTGTACTGTTATCTAGTTTTAATTATGCTGCTTCTATTTAATAAGAATAAAACGTTCTACTTAAACATTCGCATTCATTATTATTTCAATTGGTACAGTTTAGTGAATATAAATTAATTTTAGTTTCGAAATAAAAGGGATGTATGCGAAACGAAAACAGGTATTACATGTTGGGTTTGGTTTAGCGCACAGCAATATTTCAGATAAATAATGACTTGTGTCAGCCGCGTGGTGGTGGGACAGGGCACACAGACGCCGGCCAAAGAGCTGGACGTTTTGGAGACCTGGAAGAGATCGACAGACAGGCAATCACAGTCGGATCGATGTAGGATTATAACAAGAGATTAGTATGGAATTACAAGATCTGACTTTTAAATGTCGAAATCAAGTTAGAGTTGTGGAGAGTTGAATTTGTGATTTCGAGAGTTAAGTTTTAGATGTTGAGAATTGAGTTTGAGATGTCGAGATGAGTTTGAGATGTCGAGAGTTGAGTTATAGGAGGTAAGAACTGAGTTTTTGATATCGACAGTTAAGTTTGAGAGGATGAAAGTTGAATTTGTAATTTCGAGAGTTGACATTTAGATGTTGAGAATTGAGTTTGAGATGTCGAGATGAGTTTGAGATGTCGAGAGTTGAGTTATAGGAGGTAAGAACTGAGTTTTAGCTATCGACAGTTAAGTTTGAGAGGTTGAAAGTTGAATTTGTAATTTCGAAAGTTGACTTTTAGATATTGAGAGTTAGGTTTGAGATGCTGAGAGGTGAGCTTCAGATGTTTCCGGTGCAGCTTTAGATTTCGAGAGGTGAACTTGAGGGCGCCTGGTGAGACGGCTCGGTTTTCTACATCTAGATGTACATATATTTTCTTCATCTCGATGGGAGCTGACATATTTCACTGCGGAAGAAAACTGGTCCGTGGAGAATGTTTTCATTTCACGTTAGTCAATGCCGTATTATTTATAACCTCACGTTTCACTTCGCTGATCATTATTATCTGTGTAAAGTAACCCCCATATCAAATTTTGAATTTCGAACCTCTATACAGTTCTTGCGTGTTTGCTTTCGAGACAACCGACTGTGAAATGTGCTCATTAATTTACTCGATACTGAATCCATGACTCACAAATCCTGCTGACCGGCAATTATTATGTATTATCACATATTTGGGGAATAACCTACTACCTTCTTAGAATTATTATCTTGTGAGTTATTTTTCATAAACTTCATTCATTTATTCATCATTTCACGAAGCACAGATAATCCGTAATTCCTAGTTCGAGAAATTTTTTTCGCATGTTGCCTATATTCTGTTTTACGAGAAACTGCAGAAAAGTGCGGCAATATTTTTGTTTGTGTTCGTGCGTGCATTTGCATGGGTTGCACACGTCACATTTGTTTATTTGGTTAGCAACATATAAGAATTGAAAAATGTTAAAACTACTCAATTTTGTGATGTTTTTTCAAGCACCATTAGTTGTCAGGTGAACAATACTACTAAAAAACGATTGAAGCCATCCGTGACAGATCAGCTGTAGTCAACTGCAAGAACCGGGTGTTTCCTTTACCTCTGTTGAGTAGTATATCTGCCGTGACCTGCGCCAGCAGAACAGAGTAACAACTGTCGGCGACTGGTGATAGCCCCATGCTTCTCAACGGCGTCTCAACGGACGTATTTCTGTAAATGTATTTCATAAATTACATATAATCCGCGGTTTCAACCAAAATCCCTACTGTATTGAACTATTTAAGGGAACTGTACTGAAGGTGTACATAATGGCTGTACAGAAATGACGCTGGAGGATACACGTGACTGTGTACAATCACTGTACGCCTGAATGATAGCGTTGTACTGGATTGGTGTCGTTTCGTTGGTGTATTTATCTTTTAATAATAAAGGCCTTATGAATCAGCTGAGAGGGAGACAGTGAGTATAGAAAAGTGAAAACAGACGGTATAGTTTTCACGTTTTTTGCAGGAATATACACGATGACACTGGTTTCAATGATATTGACAAAACGAACCTGACAGGTTAATTCATCACATCATGTCTATGTATTCAAGCAGTAGGTGTGGTATACACATCGGACAAATAAAGGTATATCGGAATATAGGCTGTCACTTGGCCAACTTGAGACTCAGTGAGTGTTGAAATACAGAATAGAGATTTTATAACGCTTCATAAAGTCTCATTCTTATCATTGTTTGGGTCGCTGGACATTGTATTCATCACGTGTTGCTGTGCCAGGCGAGAAGAGTACTCACCTACAAACCTGACGGGAATGTTTGCTATGAGAAAACGATTAATTCCCATTTTAGCGTCTCCATCAGAAATGAAGACCGCCTTCTTTTAAACTCTTTTCAAATCATATGACGTAAAATATAACGTGAAATAAAATCTAAACATACGCAATTTAGTGTGGCAATTAATGGCAAGATGTTGTTTCGGAACTTAAAACAAATATTTAGGTCAACGAAAGTTTGAAGCACTGCGGAGTTGCGTCCCTTACGAGTATCAGAAAAGTATTGTCTTGGGTTTGAATCCCAGCTTACCCAGAGCATATTTCTGTGCACCCATGCTTGCATGTTTGTAGTACCAGTGCTTGCTGGTTTCTCCCCACCAGTGCTGTTGTATTTCTGTATACCCGTCCTTGGGGGTTATACTGAAGTGGCGAACGTTTAATAACCGTATCAGTTTGGGCTTCACAAATCAATAACACATCTTTCTTGAGTGGCCTTACGGAAAGGGGCGAAAGGTAACGAACTGACGTGACTTGCCACACCACATATGGCGGAGAATCAGTCTATTTACTTTTATGAGTAACTGTAGCATGGTCAATCTTGACTCGTACATTATTAATAAGTCAATATAATTTTCGCGTCTTTGGCTATCATCAGAAAAGGTGTGATACTATAACAGCGGTGTCCTTTCCCAGTTTGAGGAAGACCGTGGCTTGCTGTAGAGACTATAACATACACCAGCTACCTTGACACACAGCTGCTACGACAGCGCAGCATCCAGAAAGTTGATATCAATATTAACAGCTTTTGTATTTTCTGGCTAAACCCAAAAATCGATAATTCAGTTGCCCCCGTAGGTAATCAACTATATTTTATTGCAATGATAAAGATTATGGCCTTTGTCTTTTAAACTTCCGTCTTTCAATTTCCCAGCTATATCACAGCCGCGGGCGACAGAGAGTCTGTGTTTTGACTTAAGTTACAGTTTTTACTCGAATTTGAGCAAGAGCAGGAAAAACATTTCCCAGAATAAACTGAAATGGACAGAAAACTCAAACCTAGCAGACAATCTGAGTTAGGTAGATTGGTATCATGAGTTGTCATGTCTCTTTGGTTTTAAATGAGACTGAGTACGAAACTCAGCCGTTTCAAATTGTCAAACTCAGTTTGAAATTTGAGTAAAAACTTAATTTTGTTTCGAGAAATCGGGGCCGACGGGCTCACATATTGCACCTGTGTGAGGAATCGAACCCGGACTTTCAAGATGACGAGTGAACACTATGACCAGCCATCTACCCACGCACCCCTATATGTAAAGTGAACCTACTCACCACTCGGCATCTCAGCTAACGCTGCTCCAGTTTGTCACCACTGGGGTGGTGGACACAGGTGACTCACTCAAAGAGCCAATAAATGACCCTAGAAGTGACTGATTGAGCTTTACGCCGCTTTTAGTAATATTTCAGCAATATTACGGCGGTAGAAACCAGAAAGGGTCTTCACACATTGTACCCATGTGGGGGATCGAACCCGGGTCTTCGGCGTGACGAGCGAACGCTGTAACCACTAGGCTACCCCCACCGCCCGCGGTGGTCACACACCCCCGTTCTTAGCTTCGCTTGCCGTTGTGTGGAATCCTAGGGTCCCCCTAAGTATATGTTGTATGGTCTGTCAACACGTCTCTCACTTGAGCTGATCAATCAGTTCAATGCTGCGTTTAACATATCAACTTGGTGTTCATGTATTAGATCTGCGGCGAAATTCTCTATACATCAACCTTCCCTGCTATCTATCAATATATTCATGTTCTCATGGAAACATCTATTCCAGCTTCAGTCTACCTATCTACTCATTTACCTGTGACTTAATGATCGTCCCTAATATTTGTTGTTGTATTTATTCCTATATTTTGGTATATTCACCCTTCCATCCACCCACGTATTTCCATGTATCATGTGTTTATCTGTCTTCTTGTTCATCTATTTACCTATTTATCTGTCATTGCTTCTTCTATCTACATTGATCCTATTCAACTTTTACCTCATTATCTTTCCATCCTGCCAATGCATGTTAGTCTGTCTTGATATATAGGTCTATCTACACGTATTCATACATTTATTTATTATTTCACCCATTTCATCCATCCCTTCATTCTTCTGCATGTTTACCCTTCATCTCAACCTCCTAATTCCTGTTTCATCTATAATTGGATTAATAGACAGTGAAACAAGAGGATGACGTCACAGACGTTAACAATGTATTGACGTATTACCATGGTTCAAACGTCCGACTGGAAGCTGTCAAATGTCTCTACGGAAATTGATGGAATTTCTTGCACGTGTGCTAGCGGTAACCACCCACCCGGGTAACTCTGGGTCAAACAGGCAATATTCGATAACAAAATAATTTAAATGTTACACCATCACATTATAGATGCCCTGTCATTTGAGAAACTAACCAACAATTACCGGATTAATTCGGAATCTTCTCGGTAGTTTCCGCTTGATATCAAAGTATTGCGAGTTCCGACTGAGAGATGGGGCGACCCGGAGACAGCAGATACTACTTGTGGGACAACATTCAACTGTTGCAGGCACGCCATCTCGACACTGGACACCAGGATCCTGCACGTGTCCCATTGTCTCTCATGACGGATTTTGTCATTCCTTTTTGAATAACAGTTAAACAATTGACAAGGTATAGGGCAATGTCTCTCCCTTTAAAAAACCCATACTAGGTGCGCTAACAACCCGATGCAGGGTTTTTTAATTAGCAGCAGACACTACAGTGAAGTTGTTTGATCTATGCACTCTGTATCAAGGGGTTCTTATCTATGCAAAAAGTTTTCCCGACTTTCCCTGATGTCAGATTTGATCCCCTTTTTATACCATATGTTCCCACGTTGTTGGGGTTTTTTTTTCAGGTAAACCGTTGAGAACATGTTGAGAATCGAACCCACTAGTGACGAGCGAAGCTTGAACCACTCGGCTACTCCGTGTCTTCATACGTCTTTAAATGGTTCTACTCGTTGATTGTTGTCAGACACGTTTAGCGCCGGTTAGGCACATTGGTACAATTTACATTGTTGCAAGTCAACAGATCCGATTTTATAGACATCTACAGGTACAGATTTGCCAGTAATCTTACCTAAAGACAGGGCAACTTAACAAGATCACATGACAACTGTTGTGTCACGTGACTCTCTCCCAGGTGGCATATAGAGATATAAATCGACCAAAAGAAATCACTCCTGTGAATTAAATATGATAATGATTATCATCATCATTATCATCACCAGTATCATTATCATGTGGACTGAATGAAATGCCTTTCGAAGCATCAACTATGCCCAAATGCCCACGGATATTAATCAAGCAGAACCTAAATCCAAGGGCAAGTTCTAAAATTTTGGTCCAAACAGGCGATCATACCCAAGCACACTGGAATGTACACTCTTCAAAAAAAGAAACGCATAGATGATTTTGGTAATATTGGACTCATGTAGTTGCGGCAAAAACAATACAAATATACTATTTCTTTCCAAAAACAAGCAAAGCAAAATTCACGTGCAAATATGCGGAAAGGTATGCGGAATAGATCAGTATAAAAAGGCAAACGTTGTGTTTAATTTTGTCATTCGTTTTTGCCTGGAAAAGACGAAATCAGCATGCCACGACCGAGTGCCGCCAATCGAAACATCGCCATAGGCCGCCTTGAAGCTGGGGAGTCGCAGTCTGCAGTTGCCTGACATTTCAACGTTTATCAAAGCACCGTATCTCGCCTTTGGGGTCCTTTTTCTGCAGACCAATTCCGCCCAAGATCGCCCGAGAAGCGGCCGAGTTACCACCAAAGACCAGGATTGCTCACTTGCGTCATCGTCTTGCCGCAGCCGTAGAGACTCCACAACGCATCCCTGGTTTGAGAAGAATTTCCGACCAAACTGTCAGGAATCGATTGCGTGAAGTGGGGATTCGACCAAGAAGGCCAGTTGTTTTGAGAGACTTCCATCGGAGCAATCGCCTGCGGCGGTGTCATCCGGAGTCCGGAACTGGAACCTTAGAAACTGGAGGTAAGTCTGGTTCAGTTATGAATCACGATTTCTTCTTCACCGACGAGATGGACGACAGCGTGTCGGAAAAATTAACGTTTTGCACCTAATTGCATTCGACAGGTCGACAGATTCAGCAGTGTCATAGTGTGGGGTGCGATATCCAGCACACAAAGATCTGATTTAGTGGTGGTTCAGGAGAATTTGACAGCAGATCGGTACATCAACGAAGTCTTTGCGCGTCACATGCTTCCGATTATCGACCGATAGAGGGAGGTGTTCCAGTATGCCAACGCTACGTCACATACAACACGCGTCACGGTCCGCTACCTTGCCAATTTTAACGTCAGTGTCTTGCCATCGTATTGCAGAAAGACTGGGGAAGTTTTCCACAATAGTGACTTCGTCGACTTATCCAGTCTGCGCCGAGACGGTGCCGAGCAGTAATTGCTGCCAATGGTGGTCATACAAAGTCATCTTGTGGACTCCAGTAAATAGAAACACAACAATAAAAGCTGCTGTTGTGTTGGCGAACTCTTTGTCTGTAGACGGTGAATTTTCATCTTTTTACCATTGACATAACATGAAATAATTGCTCATGTCAGAAGGAAGTATGGGCACTACAGTTTTCTGAACTGTTGTAAAAGACGACAGTGCTGAAACATTAACTTGATTTGACATGTCAAGTCGTAGACTTTGAGAAAAAATATGATTGCAAACCAAAATCATTTTCAGAGACCTCTGTGACAATCAGATTGGAGACATGGTCATGGTGACCACATATCCGTCAGTGCTGATATTCACGTTTTATGTGTTCCTCCAAGATTGTAAGTAATTTGTTTTTGGACCATTGTGTGTGGCGTTTAACAACAAACAAACACCATCTATAACTAAACTCTCAACTGTAAAAGACATGTTTTAATGTATTACATGTTTTGTATGATGTTTTAGGGACCGCCCTCCGGTACTTAGGCTGAGAATCCTCCCCGAGATCCTGCTGAAATATTCCACTTCCCTTTATGTCAACTCAGTCGTATTGCGAGTCCTACTTGTGTGCTACTGTTGCCCCGATAATCAATTTGACGCGGACTATATAATTCCTGTCTAATCCCTTGATGCGATGTCCAATAAGCAACAGTTTGAGTCGGTTGATGAATGCATTTGAAATGTGTTTTTAAAATGGCAAATATACCGATTGTCTTGCAAGAGATGGGCTGACGCGCGTATCTTTTCGCTGATTTATAACGTTATGTTCTCCACGTGTCATAAACATGTGTATCTGACATGATTAAGTAGGGGAAATGTTGTATACCGTAATCCAGCAGGGATTATGAAGTCACGTGATATGTCTGTGTAACAGATGTTATTGACATGCTTTTGCAAACTCGTGACACCATGGCAGAAACTGGAATAAACCTCCAGTCATATCGAATATAACAGAAGGTCGTATTCCGAGAACAAAATGTGTACAGCTATGCCATGCTCACACTGAAAATATCTTGTACAGAGTAGGGGTGGTGTGGTTTGGGGGAGGAGGCCAGGGAGATCCGGTTATCGAAGGCACCGCAATTCGATGTGCAGAGTTGCGTCCCCTGAGCACCCTATGGGTCCGACTCCTGGTTTGTCCCGATTATATGTCCAGGCTTGATAATGTCATTCCCGTACATCCACCGAATGTTTCACCACATTCAGTTGACATACCGTGATATAACTTGAATGCTGCTCATTTGAAAATATACATCCTTTTTTACATATCTAGAATCAAATTGATGCACTCCCTGTTGCTAACTGTGAAAGACCCTTGAAGATCCGGGTTAGAATTGATCTTCAGCAACCCATGCATGTCGTAAGAGGCGACTAACGGGATCGGGTGGTCAGGGTCCCTTACTTGGTTGACACATGTCGTCGTATCCCAGTTATGCAGATTGATGCTGATAATCACTGGGTTGTCTGGTCCAGACAAGAATATTTACAGACCGTCATCACATAACTGGAACATTGCTACGTGCAACGTCAAACAACAAGGAAACAAACAAATAACTGTGGAAGATACCTGAGATGTCAATATTGACTTAGTGCTACAGTCTGACCTAATCATGTAAATGACACCATTTGTCAACATGTACATACATAGAAAGAAAATAAACACACGCAAGTTTCTGTATTTCTTGTCTTTTGTTTGGTCACTCACTCACTCAGGTAAAATTACCTCTGCGAACAGATACTGCCTGCCACACAACTAACTCAACTTATACATTAGAGTAAACCCTTTGTCCTTTTTACATGATGAACAACACATTACATAGTTATCTGTTTTATAAAAAGTGTAACCGTTTGGATAATTTAACTGATTCACAAAATATGTATTCATTATGAACAGCTTTGTCGTGTTTCTAAAATGTTCAATATGTTGCATAATATGTAAATATTGTATATAATATATATTAAAGACATTTTAATGTACACTTGGCTGTACAATGCCATCTGGAATTTCTCTACCTGTACTGAATTCACTAAGAAGATTATATACACTCGTGCATTAATTAAGCACCACCCTATTTTGAAAATAAGATGTGATGCTACAGAAAAGTTAGGGTATAGCCATCAATTTAATCAACCTGTAGTTAAAGAAGCTTTATCCATTGACACTTTTACAAATACCATAATCTTTTTTATTCTTTATGAAAGAATATGTTGATGAAAATGTGATGCAACTTAAGTTTTACCCAAAATAACTATTCCTCTCCTGCTCAGACTACACAATTAAATTAAGTTTTGACTGAAAAAAACAATTCTGTTATACACCAAGATGACATTTACACAAGTAAGCTTTAATTATGCATAATCAGGAAGAACCCGAATGTCAAAGATTCAGACCTTTTTTCAACAATTCAGATTGCTAATTGACAAAAAGTGAAAAAGGCCACATTATTACGATTTTGGAATAAATCTTTAATGATTTTGAGTTTATTGTATTGAATAGACATTCTCCTTGCCGGATACTGATAATAACAGCTAAAATCTGTTTGTTTTGTTTGTAAAGCAACTTTTACTGCATATTAACATTTTACCTTATTTTTAGTTTGACTGTAACTTTTCCTAAATCTTGGTTTACAAACTTTCATCCATTCACAATAAATAACGAATTTATAGGCCACACAACAATCAATTATTACTTTCACTTTTCAAAATAGTGTAACTTGTTTTAGGGCAGACAAACACCTTTTTAAATATAGGCAATTATCATAATTAAAGTACATGGTAATTTCTATGATGTTTTCGTTTTTATAATGTTAAATGCTTGCTCTATCAAATTATAAAGGTTATTTTTGGAAAGAGTTCAGAATTTCATTTCAGACAAAATTTATTGGTAAAAATACAGGGTGGTGCTTATTTTATACACGGATGTATAACTGTTTCTGCAACACCACTATAGCCAATAGCACGTGTTTTGTCGTTTATGCTCAATACACCCGTGAAGATCCGGGTTAGAATTGATCTTCAGTAACCCATGCTTGTCGTAAGAGGCGACTAACGGGATCGGATGGTCAGGCTCGCTGACTTGGTTGACACATGTCATCGTATCCCAATTGCGTAGATCGATGGTCATGCTGTTGATAACTGGATTGTCACATGGCCGGAATACTGCTTAGTGCAGTCTTACACAAAAACAAACCAACAAACCGTTATACTGAATTCCTAATTTCACACTGCATATCTACACAGTGTCAGTGCTGCGGATGCGACGTGACTGTACGTATTACCGTAGAACCTCGACCAGACGAAATCCTTGAATTAACGCCTGCATCGAAAGACGCATGGTTAAAAATCTTAACATAGAAGTTCTCTTATGTACACAATGAAGTCCGAATCAAATAAAATGCAAATTGCAATTAACACATTTCAGTTTCATTTAAATAAATTGTTTACTGTTATTAGTCTAGATACAGGGGGTATCGTATAGACGTCATAGAAAAATAGACTTCCAGATGTCTATACGAGGATTTTTGGTTGCAATGTGTGGTTTTGATTATTTCAATTTTTGTCGCAATAAACAGCAGGCTTCATTGTGTATATAAATCAAGGATTTCGGATCAGATAAGACTAGGTACGACAGGTGTTACGGCAATATGATAACACCCAAACATCAAATCAAGGCCATCTGATCCTCACAAGTAGATTCAATAAACATCGTGACCGGGTATATTTCAGATTGCCATGTATTTTCACATAATTGACAGAATTAACTTACACATGCGCGGTCAGTATGGAAGCTGATAACTAAATATAGGTTATTTTCAATATTCGGGGATTTAAACGGAATAACCACAGAGGTATTCGTTCAATCGTTTCAGTTAAAGAGACAAGTAGGCAGTGGTCGGGTGTCGGTAGAAAGTTCTTCCTAGTATTCCGTGTTCGCAAGAGGACCTTCACTGCCATGATAGAACTAACTCACAGTACAGGGCATCCTTTCACAAAGCACTAAGGTGATCGTAAGTCACTAAGGTAGCCTTAGTGCAATGTTGAAGAATGGGAGTTAAGGTTCACCTTAGTAAAGGTTGCTTCGTGAAAAAGACTTTCTGTAACACTCAGCGTTTGGAGACATGGAGCTAAATACACTGTCTGACAAACAAGATGATCATCTGGAAACTGCATTTGACCCAAAATTACAACCAATATAAAGTACGTGGCACTTGGCTGAGAAGGGTCCTCGAAATAAGCCTAAAGTACAAACGCCAGATCATATACATCCTCGATAATATTCAGGGTATACCTTCCGATATAGTGGAGATTTATCACATATCGTAACTTATCACATATCTGCCTTATTTAATGTTTAACTATCAAACACAAGTGCACACTTTCCCCTTGCTCGGGTATGTATATTAATGTATCATATATAAAATAATAAATAACATCGATAAACACAAATAACTGAGTACAACCGGCCTGTAGATTTTTTTATTTTCCGTTAATGTTTTTATCCAATCTTCTGCTAGATCGTGTCAATTCCTATCCCAATAAGTGTAATCTAAGAGAGTATTCTGACACCAGCAACTCAAGCAAGAACACAGAGCGCCTGATCGCGAAACTGATAAACCAACTCTTAATTTTCAATCCGCGTCCATACAAGCCACAAACTGTCAGAGGTCACGTCATCACGGGCTTCTGAACAAATACACGGCTATGATAGCGTGCAGGGCAACCACGTGGATGTATCGCTGACCATCTCCTATACCACACCCAGCACGTGGGACTGCCAACATTTCAACATTTCTCACAAACACAACGACATCCTTGCGTGCTGCTGTCGTATATTAGGTACAGTTTACTGTTTAGATTTGGACTCAAGAGATTTTTTTACTTATACAGTTAAATTTCCTGGGATTTGTTTTGTTTATGTTGTGTCTATTGCCTGCGGTTTCATAGCATTGAGATTCAATAACACGAAGGAACCTTGATAAAGATTAGAGAGATTAGAGATTATTAAATGATCGGTTTAATTCTTTGTATGCTTGAGTTTCTCGGTCGGAGTTGTCCTGATATTGGCAGGTCACATTTGTTCAGGGAGGGTAGCTGAAATGTATGCAGCGTTCTAAATACCTATCTATGTACGTCTACACCCTCTCTGGGGGATACGGACTAGAACTGCTCCCCAATACCCCGTGTGGGTGTCATGTGTAGAACCCGTTAGAATTGGTCCCCAGCAACTTGTAATGAGCTATGGGGATTCTGTGGGAAATCTGAAATGGGGATTCAGGGTTAGAATAGTTTCCAAACAATTTATGCTGGTCTTTTTGTTTGGATATCTGGGTAGAACTGCTCAAACAATCTGTGCTGGTGTCTTTAGGGAGTCCGGGTAGAACTACTCAAACAATTTATGCTGGTCTTTTTGTTTGGATATCTGGGTAGAACTGCTCAAACTATCTGTGCTGGTCTCTTTAGGGAGTCCGGGTAGAACTGCTCCCAAAACAAACTGAGCTGGCCTCCCTGTGGGGACTCCGGGTTAGAATCGCCCCCCCCCATGTTGATAGCTTGTCATCATTCCCCGACCCCGAGGGAGGATGCTCGTCGTATCAACCACTGGTTTGTCTCGTCCAGATCATGTAGTTCCTCGTGTACCTGACGTGACTGTTGTTGCTGCGTTAAACAACCATCCCACAAATACCCCGTCGTCCGTGTGATATAAACCATCCCGGCATGCAGCTTCCCGTTGTCCGTGTGATATAAACCATCCCGGCATGCAGCTTCCCGGTCGTCCGTGTGATATAAACCATCCCGGCATGCAGCTTCCCGGTCGTCCGTGTGGTATAAACCATCCCGGCATGCAGCTTCCCGTTGTCCGTGTGATATAAACCATCCCGGCATGCAGCTTCCGTTGTCCGTGTGATATAAACCATCCCGGCATGCAGCTTCCCGTTGTCCGTGTGATATAAACCATCCCGGCATGCAGCTTCCCGTTGTCCGTGTGATATAAAAAGTTGTCCGTTGTCATATAAACCATCCCGGCATGCAGCTTCCCGTTGTCCGTGTGATATAAACCATCCCGGCATGCAGCTTCCCGTTGTCCGTGTGATATAAACCATCCCGGCATGCAGCTTCCCGTTGTCCGTGTGATATAAACCATCCCGGCATGCAGCTTCCCGTTGTCCGTGTGATATAAACCATCCCGGCATGCAGCTTCCCGTTGTCCGTGTGATATAAACCATCCCGGCATGCAGCTTCCCGTTGTCCGTCCTATTATAATTCCTTCTTCACAGAATGAATGAAAACAGTGTTATTTTTATATTTAAGTTTCACGTCATTCGAAAATTACAGATTATTATATGAAGTGAAAACACTTGAGATCTACATGAAATCCTATCCTACCCAGGAGCGGATACAGCTTTTTGCGAAACGGGGTGCACAGTTTATTTCACCCGTTTTCACGATAGTTGCAATGGTCATGTAATGACGCAGGCCTGCACACACACACCCCTCCCCACCCACACACCACCACCCCACACACACCCCACCCCACACCACCCGTTTCTGGATCCGCCTATGCTTTCATTCAACCATGTGCATTAATTCTCCAATGTGTTTCTTGAAATAACCGGCGAAGACTACTAGGGACAGAACTTCCTATCAAATGAATGTCCTTTGAGTCGACTGATAAAATACTTACAGTTACTATGAACGTGACTTGGCTGACTGGGTGTCAGTATACCCTGGATCGATGCTCATACTTCCAGTCACTGGTCTGTCTGGTCCAGACTCGACCCTGGTTCTTACAGGCCGCCATGATGAAACTGCAAGCTGGCAAAAATACAGTTGCTCGCTCAGTTACTATCTAACATTCAGTACAGTACAATGAGTGGGCTCTGTTCGGTTTTATCAAGGAGAATTATCTAGTGTATTAAATCCCAAAGCTATTAATAGACACTTCGTTAGGTGAAAAACTACGTGACATCCTTTGGCAGAGGACCGTTGTCCGTGATCTCAATCACTTGATTGTCTGATCCCGACTCAATGGACATAGTTCTCATGACACATCGGCAGTCACGAGGGCTGTTTAGGAACACTTTTAAACAAATTCTTTCCGTGATAAAACATTTCGAATATTTCACCACATACAGTAACAGCTGAACATTACTTTGTCATCAAGAAAGGTTTTAACCGACTCAATTCTTTTCGAAGTCTGCTGGTTAAAAGGTTTGATCGACACGGAGATCATGGCTCGAACCACCTCATGGGACCAGTTTCTGAAGCCATGCCCCCCGCCTTGATCAAGACATCGCTGGAATATTGCTAAAACTATTTTCCTGACCCCTTCCTTTTCCGGAGAAGATTTGGTTATTTGTACTGTTGTTTGTTGACGTATGGACTGCCAGAAAAACTGACCTTATTCAAATCGGATGGAACTTGCAGCCCTGCTTGGCTCGTCGCTAATTCAACCGTCTGCAGTTAACTTATGTACATTTGGGCGTACATTTGCATGGAATTTTACAATAAGTTTTCAGATGTCATTTTCTCTCATGTTTCAGTATTTTAGGGTCGGTGGATGCTGGAAACCAAACTACCCCTTGCCTTGTCTTTCACTTTAATCGTGTTTAGGGTTTTGTACGACAATGAGTGAGTGAGTGAGTGAGTTTAGTTTTACGCCGCAATATTACTACAGCAACGGAAGAAGGGGCGACTGAAACCCACAAAACTTGTCAACTGTTACCCAGCTTCTGTTTCCGCTTACCTGTGTTTTGATATGTATTTAACATGCGGTTACAAGTTTGTGACAACTCTGCGGACTATTCCGGGAAGAATAACACGTAGTCTATGTATAGGAGCCGTTGGGTGGTGCTGTCCGTTTCCGAGTGGCAGCGTCCAGTCACCCGACATGCTGACTGGTGAAGCGAGTTCGGTCCTCGTGGGGAATCAAGTGTTGACCTTTTATTAGTATGTGACATTACGTGGAATAGCAGTCACATTCCACGTGTTCTCACAGTCAGTTTTAAGCCATGTTATCAAAGACTGAGTGGTATTTTACGAGCGCTTCAGCAATATTCATATTGGCTGATTGAGGATGCTATAAATTGTCACCCCAAAGTTCGGGAAAGTGAGAATCATCAAGACATATCTTCTGATCTATCTGGTATTGGCAAATGGAAAGATGATCCTACCTGCGGGAGAGTAGGCGATCACACCCAATGGGTTCTAGTGACTGATGTGATGAGATGGTGGCGCACTGGGTCGTTAATGAGGCAGTGTTGAGGTCTAAGGTATATTCCCATTACATCTCAGAGTCCCAGTCAGAGGAAAGCCTCCAGTTATGGCAATTTTCACCAATTGGCAGAACTCAGGGTATGGAACTGTCAAACCTCGAACACAGACCGATATGTTTCGAACACAACAAACAAATCTTTCTTGCAATCCCAAGGATGTTTATACAGGCAATGCAGTTGTCCAGTGACTTGTCTGGCTGATGGCTAGACTGTTTACAGGTCCCGGTGTTCACTCTGTCTGACATCAAACATTATCTTACCGCGCACATAAATGTCGCTTTCTGATTGGCTGAGCGCTCTTCTATTATTTTCAATGTACCCCGCTGTCAATGGAAACTCATTATGTACTTGGTGGTAGTAATTTTGAATCTCGAATTACATTGAATCACGTATGATGTACGGAAATTACCGATCTTTTGCGAATGCAAATCGATAGAAGGGATTTGTACCCGTGCTTAAAACAATTCAAAATTAACATTAAGGTGTACAGTAAGATAAATACGTTGTTCGGGCTCAAACATTGAGGGTACATCAACCCATGGGCCCCTCGTGACCAGTGAACAACTTATAATATTCCTTCACTTTCACGGGACTTCAAGCATTGTGAACATTCACTGCACCCAATTGTTGCTGTTTGTTGTTTATGGCTGCTCACTCTAATGTTTCAGATTTGTGATGGCAGTCTGTGATTTCACCCCAATCCCCACAGGTGTTTATTGTGGTAAGAAATGGTGCCTGCATACCATGTCAGTTGTAGGAGATCAGGGTGTCAAGTTCACTGACTTGGTACTTGGTATCATCATATACCTGCTGTTGGGATTGGTGCTCACAACATCGACCACTGGATTATGAGGTCCGTCCAGGTTTGAGTAAATACAGGCTTACGTCATAAATCAAACTACGGCCAAGTGCAGCAAACTAACAAACATATGCACCCCTGAAAAGCACTTCCACATTTTGCTACTCACTTTAGACCATTCTGCAGAAAACAAGACAGGAAAATGCTTGAATGTTTACGGTTTATTTATCTTTTCACAAGGAACATACACAATGGCTGGGTGAAAGGGGTAACAAACACCATAAGCCTGTTTTATCAAATTGAAATCTGTGCAATGAAAAACTGGGCACAAATTGTTTGATTTCGTCTTTATGCTAGAAGCATTCCAGCAGTAGTACAACACTGTCCCAGTACCTTGACTCAAGAGACTTTCACAGTAACAGGTGTCTGGAGGGCCAGACACAGTAACAGGTGTCTGGAGGGCCAGACACAGTACTGGTTCTGAAAGTGACTCAGCTTGTACCAGAATGATATACCTTCTCAAAACATTCACATTCCAATAACCCATTCTGACTCTCCTTTAAACTTCAGATGTGTAACTGAAGGAGGTACTATGCTCTGTATATGTGCCTTATCATTTTGGGGACAGAGATGAATTCTCCTTGCATAACATGAATTCGGACAACAAAAAAAGAGGGGGAAAACAATATTATCCATTACCTCCTGACATCAAACATATCACAAAGCTATTGGTGAACAAAGTTATGAAAAATGGATATGAAGGTTGTCTCAAGGTTTACCACAACTTGTCGGCAACATGATCAACTCCACATATAAACATAAAATATCGCTGTGTACAACTTTATGGCTGCCTCACCATACAGAAGATTCTGCCTGTCTCGCGTGTCTGTATTGTTCGAGGTCAATAAGAAAAGAGACAAACATTTCTTTTTTTGCACTATCCCAAGAGTCGACAATTACTGTTCCTGATTCAATGTTTTCTTGTATTATTCTAATGGGTCAGTGTGTTTTCAAATCTAGCCAAGTAAACTGATCAAGGCAAGGGATTGACACAAAGCAGTAAAAGTGAGTGGCGGACATACAGAAACCATCTCAGAAGCTTGGCGTCACGGCAATTTACAGGCAAAGGGAGATAGCTGTAGATGTCTGTCCCTGAAAAATCCCACTGAACCTTGGTCCAGCTCACTGCCTCAAGACTACATGAATACATACATAACTTAAATGAAGGCAGACACAGATCTGAAAGATGATGGACAGAATGATTTCCTGTATAAACGTCAACTGTGGATCTTACAGATAGCACAACACCTAACTTATCCTATGCAATCCACAATTATGAACTCATCCATCAGAAGATCCTCCTTACTGACTTAATGACAGGTAATTATGTTTTCAAAATGACATCATTAATACTCTGATCACATTCTATTCTTGTCACAAACATCCAACAAGCAAGATTACTCATGGTAGGCAGACTAGGTCCAGTGAAGAAACATGACATTGACAACAAACGTTCAACTAGTAACACCCACAAGGATATTCAAGCAGTGTTCCTGCTTCCGAAACACAGTTCAACTCATATACTCATCCATCTGCACAAAACTCTCACATTTCTCACAAGAAATGATCAACACTGATAAGGCTTATTTCAGGAGCTACTTATTGATCTCCATGGTAACAGTGCCAGCGTATACAGCAGGAACTTCCACATCAGGTTTAAAGATATCCCCCAGCCTACACGACAGCAACTCCTGATACTGACAGGGGAGAAAAGTCTCCCTGAAACTCAAGCCACAATCGTTGCTCTTACCTATTTAGTTAATTTCCATGTATTGTAAATTTAACAGCTGACAAAACCAACAGATTCATAGCTGGTGTTAAATTCTATCCCTCGACTGATGAGACAAATGATGAATCTATTCAACACGATTACTTGTCACGACTAGTCCAGAAGGAGCTGCTGGCATCGGTGTTTGTGCTGCTGGAGTAGCCGGTGAACACCCATCTCCGCTCCAGCCGAGCCCCGACTCCCTGCAGCTCTTGTTTGAACAGCATAGGCAGACGTTCAACCAGGTCTTCAATCTCCCGTGGTCGACATGAGATCATCTGGTTTAGGTATGACCACAAGTAGTCCACGGATGCCCCAAACGGATGAACATGGAGAAAACAGGTGATGAGACCTGCAAACAATGGAGGTCACTCTTGTAGGACATAATTCTTGCCATACAATCCTGACAAATCCTGGGCATCTACTAGACATTCATGAAGTTTGTTTAGTTCAGTTTTCAAATTTTCAATTCAAATACTTTGTTGAAATTACATTTTACAAAGAAGTGTGAAATGGATGCTGCCAGTAACTAGTGCCATGAAGCTCTAGTATTCTGATTAGCTACACTTTTTAGTCATTTCACTGCCACGTCAAAGTTCACAAAACATCGTTCTGACATGACCTGTAATGGGATTCCCAGCATAGATGGTACTAGCATACATTGATTGGGATGAATTCTGACCCAGGCTCCCCACAGGGTAGAGGCAGAGGCTACCATACATTGATTATCATGAATTCTGACCCAGGCTCCCCACAGTGTAGAGGCAGGTGCTGTATACCTAGTATCTTGGCCTCCTTGCCAGACAGGTTGATGGCCGAACTGCTGACAGTGGACTCAATGCTGCTGAGGCCAGGGATGGATTGGATCTCAGGGATGGTGATCACATCAAAGGTAGGAGCCTTCTCCTTGCTCGTCTCCTCAGCTGACTGGAACAGAAGTTCACTTACTGAAGGCACATCAACTGTTGCAGTAGTACTGTGATAATCATTGTTGCTGTATCATTACAGATGACTATTATAATGTTCAACAGTTTCCGAAATCAAACTTTTAGAACATTGTGCTTGTTTGTAAGTCAATGCCTCATGTTGAAGTTATATGAAAACTACCTGTGAAATCACTGAACTAGACCAGTCAGGGTTTGTACAGATTATCAGCTATCAAATTCAAGGCCTTTTTAGGGGGTTGTTAAGGTCATCAACAAATTCAAGAACCTTTAGAAACACATTTAACACATAAATAGCTGAAACATGGGACAGACCAACAGTACATTTCTAGGGCATCAGTACTGTCCCAGCCTGTCTATAAGAGCTGCCAGGTGTTACCTGTGACTGTCCCAGCCTGTCTATAACAGCTGCCAGGTGTTACCTGTGACTGTCCCAGCCTGTCTATAAGAGCTGCCAGGTGTTACCTGTGACTGTCCCAGCCTGTCTATAAGAGCTGCCAGGTGTTACCTGTGACTGTCCCAGCCTGTCTATAAGAGCTGCCAGGTGTTACCTGTGACTGTCCCAGCCTGTCTATAAGAGCTGCCAGGTGTTACCTGTGACTGTCCCAGCCTGTCTATAAGAGCTGCCAGGTGTTACCTGTGACTGTCCCAGCCTGTCTATAAGAGCTGCCAGGTGTTACCTGTGACTGTCCCAGCCTGTCTATAAGAGCTGCCAGGTGTTACCTGTGACTGTCCCAGCCTGTCTATAAGAGCTGCCAGGTGTTACCTGTGACTGTCCCAGCCTGTCTATAAGAGCTGCCAGGTGTTACCTGTGACTGTCCCAGCCTGTCTATAAGAGCTGCCAGGTGTTACCTGTGACTGTCCCAGCCTGTCTATAAGAGCTGCCAGGTGTTACCTGTGACTGTCCCAGCCTGTCTATAAGAGCTGCCAGGTGTTACCTGTGACTGTCCCAGCCTGTCTATAAGAGCTGCCAGGTGTTACCTGTGACTGTCCCAGCCTGTCTATAAGAGCTGCCAGGTGTTACCTGTGACTGTCCCAGCCTGTCTATAAGAGCTGCCAGGTGTTACCTGTGACTGTCCCAGCCTGTCTATAAGAGCTGCCAGGTGTTACCTGTGACTGTCCCAGCCTGTCTATAAGAGCTGCCAGGTGTTACCTGTGACTGTCCCAGCCTGTCTATAAGAGCTGCCAGGTGTTACCTGTGACTGTCCCAGCCTGTCTATAAGAGCTGCCAGGTGTTACCTGTGACTGTCCCAGCCTGTCTATAAGAGCTGCCAGGTGTTACCTGTGACTGTCCCAGCCTGTCTATAAGAGCTGCCAGGTGTTACCTGTGACTGTCCCAGCCTGTCTATAAGAGCTGCCAGGTGTTACCTGTGACTGTCCCAGCCTGTCTATGAAGAGCCTGTCTATAAGAGCTGCCAGGTGTTACCTGTGACTGTCCCAGCCTGTCTATAAGAGCTGCCAGGTGTTACCTGTGACTGTCCCAGCCTGTCTATAAGAGCTGCCAGGTGTTACCTGTGACTGTCCCAGCCTGTCTATAAGAGCTGCCAGGTGTTACCTGTGACTGTCCCAGCCTGTCTATAAGAGCTGCCAGGGTGTTACCTGTGACTGTGTTACCTGTGACTGTCCCAGCCTGTCTATAAGAGCTGCCAGGTGTTACCTGTGACTGTCCCAGCCTGTCTATAAGAGCTGCCAGGTGTTACCTGTGACTGTCCCAGTCTATAAGAGCTGCCAGGTGTTACCCTGTCTATAAGAGCTGCCAGGTGTTACCTGTGACTGTCCCAGCCTGTCTATAAGAGCTGCCAGGTGTTACCTGTGACTGTCCCAGCCTGTCTATAAGAGCTGCCAGGTGTTACCTGTGACTGTCCCAGCCTGTCTATAAGAGCTGCCAGGTGTTACCTGTGACTGTCCCAGCCTGTCTATAAGAGCTGCCAGGTGTTACCTGTGACTGTCCCAGCCTGTCTATAAGAGCTGCCAGGTGTTACCTGTGACTGTCCCAGCCTGTCTATAAGAGCTGCCAGGTGTTACCTGTGACTGTCTATAAGAGCTGTGTTACCTGTGACTGTCCCAGCCTGTCTATAAGAGCTGCCAGGTGTTACCTGTGACTGTCCCAGCCTGTCTATAAGCCTGTCTATAAGCTGCCAGGTGTTACCTGTGACTGTCCCAGCCTGTCTATAAGAGCTGCCAGGTGTTACCTGTGACTGTCCCAGCCTATAAGAGCTGCCAGGTGTTACCTGTGACTGTCCCAGCCTGTCTATAAGAGCTGCCAGGTGTTACCTGTGACTGTCCCAGCCTGTCTATAAGAGCTGCCAGGTGTTACCTGTGACTGTCCCAGCCTGTCTATAAGAGCTGCCAGGTGTTACCTGTGACTGTCCCAGCCTGTCTATAAGAGCTGCCAGGTGTTACCTGTGACTGTCCCAGCCTGTCTATAAGAGCTGCCAGGTGTTACCTGTGACTGTCCCAGCCTGTCTATAAGAGCTGCCAGGTGTTACCTGTGACTGTCCCAGCCTGTCTATAAGAGCTGCCAGGTGTTACCTGTGACTGTCCCAGCCTGTCTATAAGAGCTGCCAGGTGTTACCTGTGACTGTCCCAGCCTGTCTATAAGAGCTGCCAGGTGTTACCTGTGACTGTCCCAGCCTGTCTATAAGAGCTGCCAGGTGTTACCTGTGACTGTCCCAGCCTGTCTATAAGAGCTGCCAGGTGTTACCTGTGACTGTCCCAGCCTGTCTATAAGAGCTGCCAGGTGTTACCTGTGACTGTCCCAGCCTGTCTATAACAGCTGCCAGGTGTTACCTGTGACTGTCCTCGCCTGTCTATAAGAGCTGCCAGGTGTTACCTGTGACTCTTTGTCCTCTGCTGCTTTCTCTGTGTCCTCCTTGTCCTGTGGCTGGTCCTCCGGCCTGTCCCCAGACTTGTCTTCTGTCTTGTCTTCTGACCGGTTGGCAGTGTCGGCCTTGTTTCGGGCTCGCTCCAGCTCCAGCAACTTCTCTTTCTCCTTGTACAGCTGCTCCGACTTCTTCATCTGCTGCTGGGAGCTGATCAGTTGCTGCAGGAGAGAAGAGGGTGAGACAGTGAGTGAGCTGAATATAGAAATATTCCCCATATATTACTATATGGCAGGGGTCATAATAAATGAAAATGTCATTGACTTCTAGCTTCCTTAAGCACTTAATCCTTAATCTTGGGGGATCTGACACAAAGGGCTCGACACTGGGGGCTCGACACTGGTGCCTTCACACTAGGGGCTCGTTTGTGGGGCTTTACACTGGGGGCTTGACACTGGGGGCTTGACACTGGGGCTTGGCATTGGGGGCTTGACACTTGGGGCTTGCAATTGGGGGCCTGACACTAGGGCCATAACATCGGAGGCTTGACACTGGGGGCTTGACATTGGGGGCTGACACTGGGGCTTGACATTGGGGGCTTGACACTTGGGGCTTGCAATTGGGGGCCTGACACTAGGGCCATAACATCGGAGGCTTGACCCTGGGGGCTTGACATTGGCGGCTTGACATTGGGGGCTGACACTGGGGCTTGACATTGGGGGCTTGACACTTGGGGCTTGCAATTGGGGGCTTGACACTAGGGCAATAACATTGGAGGCTTGACACTGGGGACTTGACATTGGGGGCTTGACACTGGGGGCTTGACAATGGGGGCTTGACATTGGGGGCTTGACACTAGGGGCTTGACATTGGGGGGCTTGACACTAGGTGCTTGACACTGAATTTTTGACATTGGGGGCTTGACCCTGGGGGCTTGACCCTGGGGGCTTGACATTGGGGTCTTGACACTGGGGACCAATACAAGGGGCCTGACACTGAGCACTTGATAAAGGGTACATATTCTTCCCTGGAAATGCCCATGTGGTAAAGATGCTTTGAACGCTGCCTCAACCACACCATGACAGCTCAGTTAAGGAGGAAAGACCCAGAACCTTGTTATTCAGAATCTAACAGGACAGTGGTTTCAAAGGGGGGTATGTACTGGGAATATAACAAAAACCTGGAAGTTTTCTCTGTAAAGAAACACTGTGACCAAACTTGACAAGACCTCATAGACTTGAAACTTGGTTCAAGTACTAAGCTGACACTGAAAGTTAGTTAAATACTGTTGTGAAATATAATCAGTTACGTTATGGCATGAGAAGGATCATGGTGAATACATAACCTGGGCTACAGTTCTTCATACTCTGATGTAAACCTCACCTGCTGCATCCCCTGTAGAGCGTTCTGTAAGGCTCGGATCTGTTTGTCCTTCTCCTCCAGTGAGTTGAGAGACTCTTGTTTGATCAAGTCCACCTCGTTCTTGTATGCCTCCATCTGACATTTCAGTGTGTCATTCTCATCCTTCAGACTGTTGACCACACTGCTGGTGTCCCCTGGAATATAGCCTACACCATGTCAGTTACAACTGTGCTCATGTCTACTCCTACAGTTAGTTACAACAGACAAGACTAGACAAACCAATGATTGATATCATGAGCAAAGGTCTCTGACAAGGGATAAAATGACATGCAACAGTCAAGTCACTGAACCTGAGTGAGTGAGTTTAGTTTTACGCCGCACTCAGCAATATTCCAGCTTTATGACGCCGGTCTGTAAATAATCGAGTCTGGACCAGAAAGTCCAGCATGAGCATCGATCTGTGCTATTAGGATACGATGAGATGTGACAACTAAGTCAGCGAGCCTGACCACCTGATCCCGTTAGTCGCCTCTTACGACAAGCATGGGTTACTGAAGATCAATATTCTAGCCCGGACCTTCACAGGTCACTGACCCTGGTCACAAGATCCACTAGATTGCTTCATAACACCAGCATAGGAGTTTGAAACCTAACAAAGCTTTCATGGATCAAATGCTTGCATGAAAAACAGTCATTCAAGTTGTTGCATCAGTATGGACAAGGGACCTGCATTGCATGTCTTGAAGGAGTGAATGAGTTCGGCTGTATTCCAGCAAAATTCACTTGGGACACCAGGAGGGTCTTCAAAGACTGTACTTATTTGGGGAATCAAATCCAGTCCGTTGACATGATGAGCAAACACTTTGACCACTTGGCCAACGGCCCTGTATGATATCGAAGTACAAGGATATTCATTATTTACTTTCTTTACAGGTACATCAGTTATTATACATGAAGAATAATATTGTGGCCACACACAAACAGTTACTGTTCACAATTCTGTCCACATTAGAGATACCATAGCTGGTCTGATCAACAGAGAGGCGAGTGGATGAAGGGACCAAAACAACTCAAAACCACCTTTAAGATTATGTCAGCTAAAAAACAGAACAGGAGAACATTATCCAAGCTTTTCAAGGCAAGTAAATCAAAATAAACAATACACTGTCACCTAGAACACAACTCATAAACAGGGGTAACTGGAACTGTCTCTTGTTATTTGAGAATAAGTTTTATTCAATGTTTGTCCCTGGTGCAGAGGTCCCTGATGATTTTCAGTGCTTGTCACAAAAAACATCCTCACATTCAACTCATTGTATGTGATTGTATTAACATGGTTGATGAGGAGAAGCACCATCCATTTTTAATGCATTATGTAAATCACTCGAGAGATAAATCTACACCACTGTCACACACCAGTGATGAAAATCAATCATGCTACAGCATATCTATGTTTCATCTGCAACTTGAACCACCATGACCCATGAGCCTCATCTAGTCTTGATAAATACATGGTGCAGATAACAACACTCTCTAGATCGTCATCTAGTCATTATACATACATAGTGCAGATAACCAACACCCTCTAGAGCCTCATCTAGTCTGTATACATACAAAGTGCAGATAACAACACCCTCTAGAGCCTCATCTACTCTTTATACATACAAAGTGCAAATAACAACACCCTCTAGAGCCTCATCTAGTCTTTATACATACAAAGTGCAGATAACAACACCCTCTAGAGCCTCATCTAGTCTGTATACATACAAAGTGCAGATAACCAACACCCTCTAGAGCCTCATCTAGTCTTTATACATACAAAGTGCAGATAACAACACCCTCTAGAGCCTCATCTAGTCTTTATACATACATAGTGCAGATAACAACACCCTCTAGAGCCTCATCTAGTCTTTATACATACATAGTGCAGATAACAACACCCTCTAGAGCCTCATCTTGTCTTTATACATACATAGTGCAGATAACAACACCCTCTAGAGCCTCATCTAGTCTTTATACATACATAGTGCAGATAACAACACCCTCTAGACCCTCACCTAGTCGACACACACAAATGGTGCAGATATCTATCAACATCCTCAAGAGCCTCATCTAGTCGACACACGCAAATGGTGCAGATATCTACCAACACCCTCAAGAGCCTCACCCAGTTGACACACACAAATGGTGCAGATATCTAACAACACCCTCAAGAGCCTCACCTAGTCGACACACACAAATGGTGCGGATATCTACCAACATCCTCAAGAGCCTCACCTAGTCGACACACACAAATGGTGCAAATATCTAACAACACCCTAAAGAGCCTCACCTAGTCGACACGAAACAAATGGTGCAGATATCTAACAACACCCTCAAGAGCCTCACCTAGTCGACACACAAATGTGCAAATATCTAACAACACCCTCAAGAGCATCACCTAGTCGACACACACAAATGGTGCAAATATCTAACAACACCCTCAAGAGCCTCACCTAGTCAACGCACACAAATGGTGCGGATATCTAACAACACCCTCAAGAGCCTCACCTAGTCGACACACACAAATGGTGCGGATATCTACCAACACCCTCAAGAGCCTCACCTAGTCGACACACACAAATGGTGCAAATATCTAACAACACCCTCAAGAGCCTCACCTAGTCGACACACACAAATGGTGCGGAAATCTACCAACACCCTCTAGAGCCTCACCTAGTCGACACACACAAATGGTGCAAATATCTACCAACACCCTCTAGAGCCTCACCTAGTCGACACACACAAATGGTGCAAATATCTACCAACACCCTCAAGAGCCTCACCTAGTCGACACACACAAATGGTGCAAATATCTAACAACACCCTCTAGAGACTCACCTAGTCGACACACACAAATGGTGCAAATATCTCACAACACCCTCTAGAGCCTCACCTAGTCGACACACACAAATGGTGCAAATATCTAACAACACCCTCTAGAGACTCATGTGAAAATAAAATTGGAGCAGGTCATGGATGTACTTTTTGGGAACAAAGACCAGGGATTTCATACTGACATACCACGGATCATAATCCATAGTAATAGTAAACGCGAGATTTGAACCAAAGATCTTTGGATCCTGCACAACAAAGGGACATAACATTCCACATAGCTAATAGTGACCATCTGCTGAAATTATCAAACTATACGTCCATATTACCTATTACCATCCCTGAAAGTCAGCTCAAGATATGAACAGCATAAGAAACTTAATTAATGACTGACATAATTAGTGGCTGATGACTTATCTTGTCTATGAAATTCTCCGTGAAATTTCGAGCCTACCTGCACCGGGTGCCTGGCCGGCTGTGTCGGTCTTCCTCTTCTTGGCTGGTCCATCACCATCCTCATCAGACATCTCCATTTCGTCCTCTTGTCTTTCACTGAGGAACTCCTCCTGCTGGGCAACTCGGATCTCCTGAAACACAACAGCACATGATGACCCACTGCCTCCCACTCGGACATCCACACACACCCATGAAGCATCGGACGTACAACTGTCTCCCACTCGGACATCCACACACACCCATGAAGCATCGGACGTACAACTGTCTCCCACTCGGACATCCACACACACCCATGAAGCATCGGACGTACAACTGTCTCTCTAGGATACCAATACACTATACTATAGTGATCCATCTGTTAAGTTGCAATGACAGTCTATCCAATACTTCATCATTGACATTACCTGGCATATTTTGTCCCAATAGTACATCTGTTTGAAAAGAACAAACTCATTTGTGGGTAGAAGTGAGTGAGTTTGGTTTTACGCCGCTTTTAACAATATTCCAGCAACATCACGGCGGGGGACACCAGGAATGGGCTTCACACATTGTACCCAAGTGGGGAATCGAACCGGGTCCTCAGCGTGAAGAGCCAACGCTTCACCCACTAGGCTACCCCACCGCCCCTGTGGGTAGAAGCATTGAGACAGCTTCATATGCTGCACAGTGTATAGTTAACAGGATTAAACCAGCTAAATATACAAGAGAAACATAATCAACAAATCTGTCTATAAAGGACTCTTACTAACCCAGATCTTTTCTGACGCTGGACCCCAATGGTGGTCCCTTACCATTCTTTACCTACCTTTGCTTAATTATCTACTTTCCCCATGAGACTTACACACTGGATTCTTTTCAAATTAAATGAAGTTTCACATGTAAGATTAACACATGCATAATCATCTGTAGTGAAGGGTACACTAGCAATATCTGCTCTCCTTCACAATATACATATCCACAAAAGTCCAGCTGAAGAGAGGTTGATGGTTAGACAAGTCACCCACTTGTTCCTGGACACAAACCACACCCCTCCATATCTGGGCATATGATCTACAGGCGACTAACATACATACCAAATCCTCCAGAGCTGCGGCAGCGGTGCCACAACCTGCTCGACTGTCCTACTCACTGTGTCACACAGCACAATGAGGAGCTCTCAGTGAGAAATAGCAAGTTAGCAGGGTCCTCAGAGACTTGTCACAATGCCATCCCATAAATAAAGCATAGATCAGGAAATATCAGCCAGGCTGGGTCAATTTACACTTTGCAGTATAAAATATACGATCAGCCTGAAAAGGTTTCAATGAGGAGCAGTGGCATATTTCATGAGCCTGGTTGGAGACTGATGCTGGCATATATATGAATGTGGAGGGTAAATTATTGACGTGTTATTGAATGGCTTATAAGACTATCCATCACTCGGTGTCCTTCACAGATACTGTCCAGCTCACAGGTACAGCTGACATGGCTGGTGTCACTCACTCACTCACTGACAGTTGCTGATTAACACTCAATCTTTGTTGGCATTGTACAAGCTTAAATTTTTAGATGACCGAAATCGTCATCTAAGAAGGTCCTTAACGAACCTAAGCAAGTCTTGAGTGAGTTGAGAGAGCTGCCTTAAACAGCATTTCCAGCTGTGAGAGAGAAGTCTCGAGGGACACATGTCAGACATTTACCACTGTGGTGAAACCCACAATCAAGTATGATGCTCTCAAAACTAGAAATTCAATCGAGGTTGACCAGGATTCGAAACCATTACCATAAGTTTCTGTCATACTTCAAAACAAACTTTTAAGATTTGTTTCAAATAAATAATCAGCTTTATACCGCCTGAGTAACAATTGCAAAAATTAGGTGAAGATTTTCATCTAAATTTTAGATTTTAATGATTCTGTTAATATGTTAAATATTTTGTATTTACTTTATCGGTGGAGGGGTGAGGGGGCTGTTACGTCATTCAAATCTTTCATGTTACCAAGCTGACAAAACAAACAGCCTATCAAGTAAACACTACCCCGGAAGTTGTGGTGTTATTTAATACTACATTCAGCTATAAGCCATAATTTGTTGTTTTACAAACTGAGTCATCCATTCAACAAACACTGACAGTTGATAAAGCTTCTCTACATGCCCGGTATTGATCAGCCATTAATTATTGATAGCCACCAAAACAATCGTCCTGCCAGAGAGCATTGATATTGGAGATTTTAACCACAAGAGAATTAAGGATGAAAAGAGTTCCTGGAGTTGGTCAGTATTTGGAACTTATTGAAAACTCTTTCAAAGAGCACAGGCACATCAAAATTTGATGATCTTGTCTTTTCTATGTTGAGTGATAGAGAGACATCAGACATCCGCTTCACACATCCTACCCATGTGGGGATTCTGTGTTGAGAAGTCTTACAATCTACACAAGTAATCTCCACATAATCTTTTATCTGGGACTACACCTGTTTCAGTAAGATACAAATCTTGGTACGTTTAGGGGTAAACTATCATTGTACTGTAGATCACTCGTGATCACCTTCAGGTTAATCTGAGTACTCAATATCCTGAATCCTGAGTTTCATTTCCAGACTGAGACAAAACAGGAAACCACTGAATAATTTCATGCTGATGCCATAAAAAATCATTTAGTGATTATTGATTATTCAAATCAATTATTGACATGTGAGAAGCTGGTACACAGAACACTTTTTTAATTGACAAATTCCTCATGAATTTCTCACAGTCCCTATTGAGGCATGAAGCTTTTCCTTAACTGTATTGAGGAATGATTGTACTGACTTTACAGTTCATCAAGTTTTTCTTTCTTTTCGGGGTGGATATAAAACATTGGTTCAAGTTACTGAGCATGAGAGGAATTTTGAAATATGTTAATCTACTGTTCATGGTAATATTAAATGAAACTATGACCACAGTTTCTCTCCTTAACAAATGACACCACAGCAGTGGATGGGTTAATGACACAACAGCAGTGGATGGGTTAGTGACACGACAGCAGTGGATGGGTTAATGACACCACAATCCCCATGGTGAAATTACACAAATGTTCAAAACATTTGTGGGTATTGTTTACATTAGGCAAATTGCAATGGTCCAGTGTGGAGCTGCAGACTTTCAGTTGATAGCACTGTGGTGAACACATGGGGCAGTTTATGACGGTTCATCCCTCAGCGACTCTCCCGGGTACAGGCTCTAGCTCAAGTGCATAGGCAGCCACAGGTTGTCAGGTACAACTGACTCAAAAAATATCATTCCTGACATCCAGAACAGGTGATCTTGAGTGAGTGAGTGAGTTTAGTTTTACGCCACTCAGCAACATTCCAGCCATATGGCCACAGTGTGTAAATAAATAATCGAGTCTGGACCAGACAATCCATTGATCAACAGCATGAGCACTGATCTGCGTAATTGGGAACCGATGACATGTGTCAACCAAGCCAGTGAGCCTGACCACCCGATCCCGTTAGTCGCCTCTTACGTCAGGCATGGGTTACTGAAAGTTCATTCCAACCCGGACCTTCACAGGTAGGTGATCTTGAAGTAAATGATGATGAAATGAAATATTCATAAATGAATACTTATGTGATTTATGAATTACAGCTACCTACTGCATATTACCGCACCTGAAATTGCCTCAACGCGTTTTGGGAGGAACTTGAATTTTTACAAGTGTTTGAAAAATGCAAAAGGAAACAGATCAGGCTAATATTTTCTGTTCAATGCTTGATTCCTAAAGGACACAAACAGGCATAGAGCATAGTGTGTGTTCAATTCCACATCCAGCAATATGCTTGTTGTATGGCAATGTAAATAATGAGTCTAGACCATACCATCTTGTGATTGACATCATCACCCAGAATATGATGATGTCCTTCAACAAGGTCCCTGAGTGAGTGAGTTTGATTTGACGCCGCTTTTAGCAATATTCCAGCAATATCATGGCGAGGGACACCAGAAATGGGCTTCACACATTTTACCCATGTGGGGAATCGAACCCGGGCCTTCGGCGTGCCGAGCGAACGCTTTACCCACTAGGCTACCCCATCGCCCCACAAGGTCCCTGAGCCTGACCTACCGATCGATCCAGTTAGATGCCTCTTGCAACAAGCAAGCGTTGTGTAGAACCAATTCTGATACGGAATCTTCACAAGTAAGGAGTGAGAGAATTTGGTTTACAGCTGATTTGATTAGTATTCCAGTTATATCAGGACATAAAGGAGATTCTACACCACTTTTGGCAATATTCCAGAAATATCACTGCAGGGAACACCAGAAATGGGCTTCACACATTGTACCAATGTGGGGAATCGAACCTGGGTCTTCGATGTGACAAGTTAACACTTTAACCACTAGGCTACCCAACTGCCCCAAAGGAGACAAGACAAACATCATCCATGCAGCCTTCGACAGTATATCAGTTCTATCACTGAATGTCACCTGGGTGTGGGGAGGGTCACATTGTCCCTGACTGGGGTATGGTGTTGTCACGCACAGGGTCATGATCAGAATAGATCTAAGATTAAAATCTAGGATTCAAACCTAGGAGCAGCGGATCCTACCCAAACCAAGGGATGCAACCTAGATGCTACAACACAATTAGTGTCGTAAAACTTCTGAAAACTAGGTATACAAAGCTAATATACTGATCTACAAATATGACATAGAAACACAAGGGCCTGTATTGCTGAAAATAATACATCCTCGGATAAACACTCATTCACTGATAGCCATCTACATATAAAAAGGTATTTTATCAGTGAACGAGTGTTGGACCTAGGACGTATTATTTTAAGCAATACACGCCTTGTGCACAGAAACAGATCCAGATTTGTATATTTGATATGAAAAAGTGTCTATCGATAGTTTAGTAATTTACTTCGGTCAATAAATGTGAAGCGAAAAAAACAGGATGTGTGGGTGCATACTTGTAGCTACATTCACTTCATGCTTTAACTGTTTACTTAATTTGGGTTTCAAGTTTCTTGTCACTCATTAAAGGAGACTGAAACTACTTCAGCTTGTTTATATTTCATATACACTATACATTCATTTGGAAAAGGACTTCAAATGAGACAATTCAAGGAGAAAAAAGTATTGCAATATTATTTTGTCTTTTTGTTTTGTTAAAAGAAAGATTTCTGTTAATGATTTCTGTTAATGATTTCTGTTAATGATTTCTTACATGCAGCGGTGCTGAAATCCCATGTTGCTTTCAGTTTCCATGATTGGCAGGTAAATTTGTTTTGGTCAAAAGGATGGGTTTTTTTTTTCAATTTCTAGGGAATATTCTGAAACCATCTACATGGCCGTTTGAGGAATAATTAACATAAGACTGACCATCTAGAACAGGCCTAGGTTGCCTTATCTTGCTCCTGATAGGAAGCGTCACCTAATTTATCAGCCATGACTGGATCATCTCATGTCATTTTACCTGTACTACCATTGTTACACCTGGTGGTACCTCGTTAAACTCAACCAGGCTACTTTCACACAAAAAGTGAATGTAGGTAAACAACAAACATTTTATTAGAATGTACAAAATCAATATTCATCGAAAACCATGATGACAGATTTACCTTGACCACACCTGTGCTTACCGCTGTATCTCCTGACCAGGTACCACTGTCCACCACAGAACAAGACTGGTGAAGCAGACCAAGGCTAGCTGTGGATGGACTGATCTCCACGATGAGAGACCAGAGATGTTCACTGACAATGGTCTGCAGGCTGAGTTCAGTAATGGAGATCTCAAGGCATCCATTCTCCTTCTATATTCTTTGTCTTTCTCAGTTTTACAAAGTGCTCATGACACCTCAAACTAAAGTCTCACCATTGCCATATATCATCAGTCCAGATTAACCATTTAATGTTTTTCTGGAAGCCATGTGAAGAGCTAAGACTGCTGTGTGGTCCATCTGACCATCACATCTGGAGAGAATGAGTTAGTGAAGGACGTGTACTGCCAAATCAGCAGTTTTAAGCTATATATGGCATTGTGTCACATCTGGAGCAAATAGTGAGTTTGTTTCAGGAAGAATCTATGTCAAACTACCCAAGAAGCTGCAACTCTGACCTTCCTCAAAGGGCTACAAAATTTTATTTTCACTGCAGACAATAGCCATCTACCACAATAACAAAACTGGTAGACCAAAAGGAAGCGTCACTTTTCTCTAGAATTCTCTTGGTGTCGGACTAGCGGACTTTGAATAATTTCTATTCCAGTATAAGACACAAATTTTTCTCTCTTACAAAGCAATCAATTGCACTGGTGTAACCAGGGTAACAGCCCACTTCACTCTGACAGATTTATTCCCCAACATAATAAAGAATCGACTTCATTATATTTGGGTTTTGATATTTTTTTTTAAATACCTGAGTGCAAATTGTGCAAATTGTGCAAATTGTGCAAAGTGTGCGCATCTGTTTCACCTGTTTCTATGTCCATATAATGCAAAACATATTTCTTAGAAGTTCAATTTTCTCAAATACCACAAACCAAAATTTTCTTAGACTCTGGTCAGTGAATTCACCCAAATTTGCAGCTTCTTGGACATTTTGCCGCAATCCTTCCTGCTGCGAGACTGTGTTACTAACCTCTGCTTGTTTGCACCAGACGTCAATGTTCTTGCGTTGAGCCTTGGTGAAGTGATCCCATGCTCGCTGTTTGGTGGCGGTGCTAAATACCCGCGCTATCTGATCAACTTGAAGAAACAGGGTGTCCGCCGTTAGATACATACCAACGTCCCAGTCTACGCGATTACTCACCACGTCAGCACAGACAGGCAGAGGATACTGGAAATCATGGCCGTTGACAAGGATCGGGTGCATTATACTTAGGCACCATTTGTATAAGGACGTAAAAGGCTGATCGGATCAACACTGTTCTGAGCTAAGCTACACAATAAGTGACTGTAGTATAATCAAGACACAATAAGTAATTACTCCTGTTTTTTCATTAACTGTTTTGCTTCTTAGCCCACAGCAGTATTCCAACTTTATAATGGTGGACAGTAAATACTTGAGGCTGAATGAGACAATCGAGTGGTTAATATTATGAGCAGCGGCTGTGTCATACAGCCATCTTGGGTCACTTGGCACCAATTGCACCTAGTATCAGTGTATGAAATAAGCCAAAAACTCGGCCAGACAGTGACCCGGCCAAATGTTACCAGCCTAAAATGGATTGAACCAGACCAGACACCAAGATATGATGAATTTAGTAGGATGCATGGAAAATCTAAAAAAAATTACCAGACCATCAGGCTGTAAATTTAGACCGTCCGTCAGAAATCTAGCCCGTCTCGAGGCGGTCGGACGGGCCTTATTTCATACACTGCTAGTATTCACCCATATTAGGGAGCTTACCTTCCATGTGAGACTCCTAGTGCTCCACACGACATGACTGAACATTGTCTTATGCCACACTCACCAATATTCCTTCTTTAACACAATGATCTGGCAGACAAACCAGCAGCCGAGTCACAGGCAATCACAGACAACTGGCAGGGGTGTGGAAATATCAATTTGTCCCTGGACAAATATTCACATGTCCAGATAACTGACCCAAGATGGTATTTTCATCATGACATCTGTCTTTTACTTTCTATGATTTCAGGTTAATTTATTGGTTACATTTTACCACTATAAACAAAGGATTCATAATACTCTCAGTCATAATGGAACACATGCACTCAAATGAAAGCTTTATGCACAGTGCAATCTGCCATGATTTCTGGTATGTTGTACAACTGGATACGTGGTACTCGGAACAACCCATCAGAGACATGTTCACAGAGCATGACTGTCATCAGAACAAGGAAGATTACAATATTTTGCTCTTAGATGACTTGGTGATACTGGAGATGTCTGAACATTTTGAAAGCTATATCTGGAAGCTGTTATGAATATTGTATCAAATCAGACTAAACATCTGCAATAGTTTTAAGGAGTCTGCGAGCAACTAAGTCTGACTTTTTATGTTTGTATTACACAATGAAGTGGTCAACTCAGGCAGTCATCATTCCACACCCCTTTCTGGGAATCTCTTTAATTGAAAAACCTTGATCATCGTATCTATTTGAGCCAAGGTTAAAATTGACAAGTTCATCTAAAAGGTGATTATTTCTCTGACCTCTTGCATCCCCGGCCATGATTTCCATCCTCCACTTGCCAACATTGGACTTACGCCATCCCTGTACACAATCTGCTGCCTTGTGTTTCCCACAGAATGATACAGTCAATATATACCACACTTGCATCATACCTTGTGATGGTAAACATGACATAATGCTAGAGAACTTCCTGGAGTTGCCTTCAGATGTTGCAAAACCCACCATAACATAATATTTTAGCCAAATGGACATTTATAACAAAAAAACCTGCTTGCTTTATATTTTTGAAAGACTTTCTATCAAATTGTTTTCAACAATATAGTTTCAGGAACTCACTGGAAGAAACACAAGGGTACCAGAATATTTCAAACAGCTGTCTGCCTTAATCACGTCAATACTGTAATGCTTTACCTGACTTAAGCAACATCAGAGTGAGTGAGTGAGGGAGTGAGAGAGTTGGGCTCAGTGCTGCTTTAAACAGTATTTCAGTTTTGAGCATGTCACCTTAACGCAGGAGGGCAAAGTGACACAAGCTGTACACCCCCTTTCAACAAAGTACCATCACTCACTGACCAGAGCCTGGCACAGGTAAGGCCTGCAACTCTGTTGTGAGTTGCTGCACCAGTGCTGAAGAGTCAATGCAACATTTACACCTGCATATGTACATATACCTGGGATGAATATACAAACTTCTGTACACTAGTTCCAGCTATTCCCCTGATACCTGTACACGAAGAACCCATCAGATACCTACCTGTCCCTACAGGACTGTGGTGAGTCATGCTACCTGCAGCCTTTTCATCTAACAAACATTTACAGGGAGGTCACAAACAGGGAGATTATCTTTAAAAGAACCATAATTATCTCCCGTATATCAATAAGTTTTTTTCCAACCAACATAATCATTTATGTCATTTATGAAATGTCTGTTAATCATTAAGTTTTATATTGTTTCGCAAAGGGAAATGAAGAAAACGATTATCAAATAATTGTTGTGAAGCTGTGATTTTCAACATGAAATCTCAATGGTATAACAGCCCTACAAGTTAACATTAATAATGGCTGCAGGAAGCATTCTTACACCACAATAAACTTCCAGTCATATTTCAGCTAGTGTGCCGTCCTCCTGTTCTACACCTTCATGTGTGTCTACATATATCATGTATGTGTACCTACACCTTTGTGACAGCATGGTCACAACAACATGGTATTTGCTTCATTGGATATATCTGGTTAAACATTAGGAATATCACCTGTGATCATGGTGATGCTTTTAACTTGGAAAATTCTTTCCAAAAGATCAAAAACATAACACATGCATTTGTGCCTCTTGATTTAAGCATGCATCATCCAAGAATATAAGTCAATGATGTTATTATCTGAGTTAAAGTAGCACAGCATTTTGAATGTGGCTATATTTTTCACCCTCACCTCCAAACAAACCTCCAACTACAGTGGCCCAATGAACACAAATACGATGCAAACTGTTGTGACTTACAGACCATCTGCCACAGATGGTACCCATGTTGAGAACTGAACGCTGGCTTTCTGCATGATGATGGTCAAACCTGATGACCACCTGGACACAGGTGAGGCCATGATGCAGGTGAGAGCAGAACTATGAGTGGAGAGGGCATACTCTCACTGTGTGTGAGCGGAGCTTGAGTACTCACATTGCCTGATGATGTCCTGGAAGCGGAACATTGACTGCTGCTTCACCCGCTGCACCTCCTCCTCGTTCTGCTGCTTCTCCATGAGCAAACGGCGCACGTGGGAATTGATACACTGGATCATGCTGTAGAAGGAGGCGTTGGTGCGCCTATTACAGTCGCCCTTCTCCATCCAGGAAACCAGAATCTCAGATGCATTCATGAAATCCTCATCACCTGGACACAAATGACAGAAAACATCAGGTAATAGGTAGGATGTAGTCCACTGATTGATCTGTACTTGAACTCTTCAATACAACAGGCCATTTATATTGTGACATATTTCCACACCAAACAAGGGAATGCTCAGAGTGTTATTACCCTGGTCAGTGGATCAATGTACACACAATGTAATTATCAGATCACCGAGAAGCATGCAACAGTCACATCTCACCCCACCAGGTACCCATTCTGGGTGAACCGAGGCATATTTTGAGTGAAGAGATACCACATATGCTACTTGTTGCTGACCTAGGGACTGTTCATAATTTATGGCTTGGAAAGTGGGGGTGGATGCTGATTTTAGGGAGGGGGGTGGGGGGTTTGTCACCCATTTTGTTCTGGGGAGCTAGGGTCACTTATTTTGTACATAAATTTTAGGTGGGGTCATTCACATTGTACATGCTTCCTCATAAAAATCATCATCACTTCCCCAAGCCATAAATTATGAACGGTCCCCTAGAAACCCAGAAGCTGCTGCACCCGTTGCTACACCTTGTGGCCGCTGCTGCAGCTGCTCCCTCTGTGACCCCTGCTACACCTAGTAGGCCTTGCTTCCCATAATGCCCCTTGCTACATCTAGTGGCCCATGCTTCCTATAATGGCCCCATGTGCCTCTTTTGCCCCTGGTGGCCCCTCCTTCCCATAATGTCCCTTGCTGCTAATAAAGGTCATTGGTCACTGCTTCGCCAAGTGGCCCCTCTAACACCTAATGACCTGCTACACCTTGGCCCTCTACTGCTACACCCCTGCTGTGACCTCTAATGGCCCCTAGTGGCCCCTGCCCCTGCTACACCTTAGTGGACCTGCTACACCTACAGCTAATGGCCCCTAGTGGCCCCTGCTATACCTTAAGACTGCTACACCTTGACCTACCCTTGACCTCTACGGCCTGTAGTGACCCCTAGTGCTACACCCCTGACCCTACTACACTCCTAGCATGGCCCTAGTGGCCCCTGCTACACCTTTTGGACCCTGCACGGCCCTGACCTCTACTACAGTGACCTCTACAGACCCCCTAGTGGCCCCTGCTCAGACCACTACGCCCCTGGTGGCCCTCTTTCTTGCTACACACCTTATGACTTCTACACCTACACACCTTTTTGAGACCTCTACCCTAGTGACCCCTGCTACACCTTACAGTGGCCCTCTAATGGCCCCTGGTAGACCTCTGCTACACCTGACTATGGTCTTGTAGTGACCCCCTTACAACACCTTAAGCACTTCTACAGCCCCTACTACACCTTGTGACCCCACGGCCCCTGGCACCTCTGACCCTATGGTCCTAGTGGCCCCTGCTACAGCTACACCCCTCCTACAGCCCCTAGTGGCCCCTGCTACACCTTCTGAGCCCCTCTACACCTTGGCCCCTGAGTGGATCTCCCCCTGCCAAGTATAACACCTCTTGAGACCTCTAATATGGTCCCTGCTACACCTCTCTGCTACCCCTCTAAAGCCCCTAGTGGCCCCTGCTACACCTTTCTTGACACCTTTCCCTCTATGGCCCCTAGTGGCCCCTGCTGCACCTTAGTGCCCCCTAGTGGCCCCTGCTACACTATGGCCCCTAGTGGCCCCTGCTACCCTACTGCTACCAGTGGCCCCTCCTACACCTTTCTGACCTCTACTGCCCCTAGTGGCCCCTGCTACACCTTTCTGCTACACCTTCCCCTAGTGGGCCCCTAGTGGCCCCTGCCTGCTACACCTTCTGGCCCCTGCTTACACCTTCTGACCCCACGGCCCCTAGTGGTCTCCCCCTGCTACACCTCCTACACCTTCTCTGCCCCTCTCAATGGCCCCTAGTGCTACACCTCTGACCCCACGGCCCCTAGTGGCCCCTGCTACACCTGGGCCCTGACCTCTTCTGTCCCTGCTACACGGCCCCTAGTGGCCCCTGCTACACCTTCTGACTGCCCCCTCACCTTCTGACCCCACGTCCCCTAGTGGCCCCTGCTACTCTAATGGTCCCTGCTACACCTCCTACTCCTAATGGTCCCTGCTCCACCATAGTGGCCCCCTGTTGCCCCCTTCTGACACTGCTACTCTACGGCCCCTAATGGTCCCTGTTCTGAGATACTTGTTGCCTCCCCATATATGTACCCTGCTGCTGTTGAGATACCATATATGTACCCCCGCTGCCCCAAATCCCTTTTGCCCCCTAGCTGACCCTGGCATTACCGCTGAAGCCAAGCAGCATAAACACCCTACTTTACAAACAAACTTACTTTTCAGCTTTTCAGTGAGTGACAGTGCCTCGTGTTCGGAGAAGACAATGGGTGGGGGAGGACTTGGAGGTCTCATGAGGTCCTCCTCGATGCGCTGCTGGTGTCGCATCTCCCTGGCCAGCGCACGCTGCTGGCACTCCCACTCATACTGGTCATCGCGGGCCAGTGCATAGTCCACATGGATTCGACCAGTGTTGGCCTTGTCGTCATCGTTGTCGATCTTCATTCGATAACCTGGGCAGGCATAACCGTCATTACTATAACATTTCTGAGCAGATGAGCAACACCGGGGTGCTTGGTAGCAGGAAGACACACCTGAAAAGTGCTTCACACATTGTACCATTCCAAGATTCAAACAAAGCCTTCAGTATGAAGAGTTAACGCTTCAACTGCTAAGCTATTTCAACATTACTTATTAGTCAAAGACAACATCATATCAATTATGATGATACCCCTCCAGTGCTCAATGCCACACAGTATGTTTATTACACTACAATGCTGTGAGTTGTTTTGTATACCTGAGATGAAGAGAGCCCTCTCGACACTGTCATGAAACTCGAATCTGATGTGGGAGAAGTTCTTCTTGCTGAGTCGGATGCTGACGATGTTGCCACACTTCTCGAACACTTCCTGTAGGATTTCTTCAGTGGTGTTCTCGGGCAGTCCCCCGATGAAAGCTGTGCGACAACCAGGGGGACGTTCTCGCACGCTACGAGGAGGAGCACCTGTAAAGAAAGAATCCATTATTCAATATCATCCACATATACTGGTAAGATAATTTCAAACTAGTGAGCATGTTCCGGATTAGTTCAGAAATAATCCAGTAAGATTGGTCGGCGACCAAACCAGAAATGCAATTCACACATTGTGACCATGTGGGAATCAAACACAAAACGTCTTTGAACGGAGAACGCTTTAACCACTTTGCTACCCCAATCGGACCCTCTTCAATATAAATTCAAACTGCCTCTTATCAAAAAGAAGTTTAATGGATAGAAGGATGACTGCACTAACTGAAAACACATGACTGATATATTGGGATGTATAGACGAGCCAGGAAGAATATCATGACCATCATGATCCATTAACAGGGTAATAACGTAATGCTGTGAGTATGCCTCAGGTCTGGACTTAGCAGTCACAATACATGTTCCTGAAGATATTGTCAAATGAGAGTGATTCTTTGGGTGATAAACTACGCTTTGAGAAATCACCATATGACGATGCGTACGCGCAGGCACAGGTCTTTTGTACTAGCCCAGACTGAAGCTGGTTTTATACCGCTGTCCACTGAAGATATTATGCCAGTGAAGCTATGAAAAGTGATTCTTTGAGGAAACTGAGCATAAAGTTGTACCCATTTAGGGTTTGAACAGATTATCAGCCATATTTTATATTTTAGGGGACTGGCATTCAAAGGGAAGTAACTCTTACCACTACACCAACGGATGGGATCCTGAGGGAATGTTTTGTTTTAGCGATGGTACAGATTGATCAGCCAAACATGTTGGCATTGCAAGGAAGTAACTCTTTTATGGATTAGTTTCTTTTCAATGATGGTATTTAAACATGGTGACAAGGTATGGATTTTCTGTAATTTGGATATGATTTCCTAATCTCCAAGACAAAGACACTTGTAATTAGGACCATTTCATGGATTAAATGGGAAAAATGGGCCTTTATACAGCAAATCATTATAACTTCAGGCTTTACCAAGCCAGTGCCAACCCTGAGCTTTAAAAGTACTTCATTTACCAAGGCATGTCAGATAAGTGAGTGAAGGTGTCTAGTATTACGTCGCTTTTATCAATATTCCAGCAATATCATGACGGGGAAGGGGGTACAGCACAGTAGTAACATTGAGTGACTACCTGGGGAGGGTACAGCACAGAAGTAACAGTGAGTGACTACCTGGGGAGGGGTACAGCACAGAAGCAACAGTGAGTGACTACCTGGGGGAGGGGGTACAGCACAGAAGTAACAGTGAGTGACTACCTGGGGGAGGGTACAGCACAGAAGTAACAGTGAGTGACTACCTGGGGAGGGTACAGCACAGAAGTAACAGTGAGTGACTACCTGGGGGGAGGGGGTACAGCACAGAAGTAACAGTGAGTGACTACCTGGGGGGAGGGGGTACAGCACAGAAGTAACAGTGAGTGACTACCTGGGGGAGGGGGTACAGCACAGAAGTAACAGTGAGTGACTACCTGGGGGAGGGGTACAGCACAGAAGTAACAGTGAGTGACTACCTGGGGGAGGGGTACAGCACAGAAGTAACAGTGAGTGACTACCTGGGGGAGGGGTACAACACAGAAGTAACAGTGAGTGACTACCTGGGGGAGGGTACAGCACAGAAGTAACAGTGAGTGACTACCTGGGGAGGGGGTACAGCACAGAAGTAACAGTGAGTGACTACCTGGGGGAGGGGGTACAGCACAGAAGTAACAGTGAGTGACTACCTGGGGGGAGTACAACACAGGGGTACAGCACAGAAGTAACAGTGAGTGACTACCTGGGGGAGGGGTACAACACAGAAGCAACAGTGAGTGACTACCTGGGGAGGGGGGTACAGCACAGAAGTAACAGTGAGTGACTACCTGGGGAGGGGGTACAGCACAGAAGCAACAGTGAGTGACTACCTGGGGGAGGGGTACAACACAGAAGCAGGTGAACAGTGAGTGACTACCTGGGGGAGGGTACAGCACAGAAGCAACAGTGAGTGACTACCTGGGGGAGGGGGTACAGCACAGAAGTAACAGTGAGTGACTACCTGGGGGAGGGGGTACAGCACAGAAGTAACAGTGAGTGACTACCTGGGGGAGGGGTACAGCACAGAAGTAACAGTGAGTGACTACCTGGGGAAGGGTGCAGCACAGGTACAGCACAGAAGTAACAGTGAGTGACTACCTGGGGAGGGGGTACAACACAGAAGTAACAGTGAGTGACTACCTGGGGGAGGGGGTACAGCACAGAAGTAACACAGTGAGTGACTACCTGGGGGAGGGTACAGCACAACAACACTGGGGAAGGGGTACAACACAGAAGCAACAGTGAGTGACTACCTGGGGGAGGGGTACAGCACAGAAGTAACAGTGAGTGACTACCTGGGGAGGGTACAGCACAGAAGTAACAGTGAGTGACTACCTCGGGGGGGGGGTACAGCACAGAAGTAACAGTGAGTGACTACCTGGGGGAGGGGTACAACACAGAAGTAACAGTGAGTGACTACCTGGGGGAGGGGTACAGCACAGAAGTAACAGTGAGTGACTACCTGGGGGAGGGGTACAGCACAGAAGTAACAGTGAGTGATTACCTGGGAGGGTACAGCAGCAAAGTAACAGTGAGTGACTACCTGGGGAGGGTACAGCACAGAGTAACAGTGAGTGACTACCTGGGGGAGGGGTACAGCACAGAAGCAACAGTGAGTGACTACCTGGGGGGGGGTACAGCACAGAAGTAACAGTGAGTGACTACCTGGGGGAGGGGTACAGCACAGGAAGTGAACAGTGAGTGACTACCTGGGGGAGGGGTACAGCACAGAAGTAACAGTGAGTGACTACCTGGGGGAGGGTACAGCACAGAAGTAACAGTGGTGATTACCTGGGGGAGGGTACAGCACAGAAGCAACAGTGAGTGACTACCTGGGGGAGGGTACAGCACAGAGTAACAGGTGAGTGACTACCTGGGGAGGGGGTACAACACACAGAAGTAACAGTGAGTGACTACCTGGGGGAGGGTACAGCACAGAAGTAACAGTGAGTGATTACCTGGGGGAGGGGTACAGCACAGAAGTAACAGTGAGTGACTACCTGGGGGAGGGGTACAGCACAGAAGTAACAGTGAGTGACTACCTGGGGGAGGGGGTACAGCACAGAAGCAACAGTGACACCTGGGGGAGGGACAGCACAGAAGTAACAGTGAGTGACTACCTGGGGAGGGGGTACAACACAGAAGTAACAGTGAGTGACTACCTGGGGGAGGGGTACAGCACAGAAGCAACAGTGAGTGATTACCTGGGGGAGGGGTACAGCACAGAAGCAACAGTGAGTGACTACCTGGGGGAGGGGTACAGCACAGAAGTAACAGTGGTGACTACCTGGGGGGAGGGGTACAGCACAGAAGTAACAGTGAGTGACTACCTGGGGAGGGGTACAGCACAGAAGTAACAGTGAGTGACTACCTGGGGGAGGGGTACAGCACAGAAGTAACAGTGAGTGATTACCTGGGGAGAGGGTACAGCACAGAAGTAACAGTGAGTGATTACCTGGGGGGGGTACAGCACAGAAGTAACAGTGAGTGATTACCTGGGGAGGGTACAACACAGAAGCAACAGTGAGTGACTACCTGGGGGAGGAAATATACAGTGAGTGATTACCTGGGAGGGTACAACACAGAAGCAACAGTGAGTGACTACCTGGGGGAGGGTACAAGAACAGAAGTAACAGTGAGTGATTACCTGAGGGAGGGTACAGAATAGAAGCAACAGTGAGTGCTTACCTGGGGGAGGGTACAGCACAGAAGCAACAGTGAGTGACTACCTGGGGGGGGGGTACAACAGAAGTAACAGTGAGTGACTACCTGGGGGGTACAGCACAGAAGTAACAGGAGTGATTATCTGGGGGAGGGGTGTACAGAACAGAAGTAACAGTGAGTGATTACCTGGGGAGGGGGTACAGCACAGAAGTAACAGTGAGTGATTACCTGGGGAGGGGTACAGCACAGAAGTAACAGTGAGTGACTACCTGGGGGAGGGGTACAGCACAGAAGTAACAGTGAGTGACTACCTGGGGGGGGGTACAGCACAGAAGTAACAGTGAGTGACTACCTGGGGGAGGGGTACAGCACAGAAGCAACAGTGAGTGACTACCTGGGGGAGGGTACAGCACAGAAGTAACAGTGAGTGACTACCTGGGGGAGGGGGTACAGCACAGAAGTAACAGTGAGTGACTACCTGGGGGAGGGGTACAGCACAGAAGTAACAGTGAGTGACTACCTGGGGGAGGGTACAGCACAGAAGTAACAGTGAGTGACTACCTGGGGGAGCACAGAAGTAACAGTGAGTGATTACCTGGGGGAGGGGTACAGCACAGAAGTAACAGTGAGTGATTACCTGGGGGAGGGGTACAACACAGAAGTAACAGTGAGTGACTACCTGGGGGAGGGGTACAGCACAGAAGTAACAGTGAGTGACTACCTGGGGGAGGGGTACAGCACACAAAGTAACAGTGATCTACCTGGGGGAGGGTACAGCACTACCAACAGTGAGTGACTACCTGGGGGAGGGAAGCACAGAAGTAACAGTGAGTGACTACCTGGGGAAGGGGTACAGCACAGAAGTAACAGTGAGTGATTACCTGGGGAGGGGTACAGCACAGAAGTAACAGTGAGTGATTACCTGGGGAGGGGGTACAGCACAGAAGTAACAGTGAGTGATTACCTGGGGAGGGGTACAGCACAGAAGTAACAGTGAGTGATTACCTGGGGGAGGGGGTACAGCACAGAAGTAACAGTGAGTGATTACCTGGGGAGGGGGTACAGCACAGAAGTAACAGTGAGTGACTATCTGGGGGAGGGGGTACAGCACAGAAGTAACAGCGAGTGATTACCTGGGGGAGGGGGGTACAGCACACAGCTCTTGAGTGTGATCACTTCTCTCTCAGCGTAGCTGGGCAAGGGGCCCATCTGCCCCATCATGTTCATGCCATACTGCAACAAGAAACGTCAGGTATAACTTGACACTATATAGCTGGAATACCAGACCATGTACAGGCAATCTCATTACAATCGCATCTGTGTGTTAAAATGACCAACATGACCTTTACAATAGGAAAGCAAATTTCTCAAGCTTCACAGAACATCCTCACACTGACTTCCATTCTATACAGCTGACAGAAAGATTACTTGCCAAGCTTATCAATGTATACATGTAACTCATCACACCAGTTTTGTTCAAGTAACTTCAAAATGTGTTCAACATCTCCCCAAGACTAAACCATCTTACCCACTCCAGGGTTTTACGGGACGCATGATTCCTGCGTTTTGGACGCAGAAATTTGATGAAGTACCCCCAAACTAAATTTTGGTGCGTCCTTCTGGACGCAATATAATTTTTTTCTGGGAAAGAACTTTCTGAGTTTGTAATGATATCCCATATTAAATATAAACATTCTGTTTACAATTTTGGAAATGGGCTCTCAACAAACATGGCCTGAGTCCCCAGGACACCCAGTTTCAAGAGCTATGTTAAACCCTGCCACTCATCAACAAGTTTATCTGTCACCCATGGCACCACATCTGATCCAGTAACATCAGTACAATGTGGAGCAGACCCACCTGGTTCATCATAGATCCTATCATCATCATGGATGGATCTCCGCTGTACCCCATGTGGCCCCCGTACCCCATGTTGTACATGTCACTGCCACCAGGCAGCATGTTCCCCTGATGCTGTTGCTGCTGCTGCTGCAGCATGCCCTCAGTCGTGCTGGAGGGGGATTCGTCTGGGACGACTGTAGACAATTATACACGGGTCAGCAACATTTAGCTAAATTAAATACAGCTCAAGAGGTGATTTTCAGGAAGCTATAAAAATCTTATAAACTATCATGTTATCACACTTTTCAGTTTTCTGGTTATAGTAACATCAAGTATCTGTATAGTCTTCACAGCAATACACATGATAAAGATACTAAAATTGCCTTTATTTACAATGTCTATGAGACCACAAAGCTCTGGTTCTATTGATGAAGACAAAGTGTTCTAAAGTGTTCCTATTGATATACCTTGCTGAGCTTACGGATATGAATAAAAGGATAATGTTTCAAATAATACAATAAGGAATCCAGGGATTACGCTTTACATTGCTGTAAGTATGTCAAACAATACAACAGGTTAAATATTAATCACTTTAAAATCAGTTAACATATTCAATTCATCACATTCTTCCAGAAATATCATGATTATGAATAATTATTGTTTGACATGTGAACGCTATCATAATGGTGATGTATTTAAATTTTACAGTTGAGATCAAGCAGCAGTTACCTTGACGACTTGATTCTCCATACTCAGTACTGCTTCTGGCCATTGGTGGTTTATTCTTCCCTGTGTTGAAGCTCAGTGGCATGTTGTTGTTAGCTGGGTCAAGTCGGTTTCCTCCTCCCATTGTGGCCATATTCCCATAGGAATTCATGTTGGCCATATTCACTGGTCCGATCATCCCTGGAAGGTGATATAATTCCCATGTACATGGCTTACAGACATTGTCATTGATGACATGGAAAACTTAGGTCTGTTTTATAATGTATTGAAAAGTGATTCGATTGCATTTGACTGGCCAGTTAGACAATTTTACCTTGTATTTATTTAAATAAACTGAAACAGAAATAATGCCAATAACACCCTCCACCCAACAAGTGATTGAGTTTTGGTTTTTACTCCGCTTTTAGCAATATTCCAGCAATACCATGGCAGGGGACACCAGAAATGGGCTTCACAGTCTGTACCCTTGTGCAAACGCTTTAACCACTAGGCTACCCCGCCGGTCCCACCCCACAAATCATTGAACTGAACATGTTAAATGATTTCATTTGTAAACGTCATTATAATTTCCAGCCTAATTCAAAATATGTCTATTGAATGTGTCCCAGACGCAGGTGACTGACATTCATTTTTCACACTTTTACCACATAAAACTGTAACAAAATTACACGAAGAAACAAGCAGGGGGAGCACCTTTAGATTTCAGCACCACAACTTCTCATGAGGATGGAAATGAACGGAAAGAGTCTAATAGGTCACGGACAATTACTAAGGTTACGGGTAGACGTTGCGTCTCATGATTTAGTCTACCGACAATTGCTGAATGGCTCCAATGCCATTTGTCACACTCATCCCATTCCGTAATCTACCAGATACCGTGAGGTGTGGAATGAGCCGAACTGAAAATGGTTTTGATGTCAGGTGTCAGGCGTCGGCACAAGGGTGAGTCAGCCTCCAAATCATTACTGGACAAATGTAGCGTGTGAAAGTGGCCTAGTGCAAGGTCGATGCCAATTTCCATTAGCCCAATTTCCTACTGTAAACCATTTCATCGTGTACTTGTGTCAAAAGAGTATTAAAATTGCGAAAGGAAAAACAGCAAATGGTACACATCAGGGGTGGAAATAACCCATTGCCTGACGTCCGCTAATACGACCAAAACCGGAAGTTGGCCCGTGGATATTTTTACACGCTCTGCGCATGCGCACAGCGAGTCGAAAATTAATGTGAAACCAACGAATTGCAAGATGTTATACACAAAAAAATGAGCATGTATTTACAAAACCCAACATCTCCATACACATACAAAGAGTGTATCGGCAAATGAACCAGCCAATGAAAGTCTTTGTTACACTTAAAGTGCACGCCCACCCGCTTTGACTGGGTTCGGTATCCCGTGTGCTTCGTTTCAAGGGAAGTAATCCCAAGTACAAAATATTGCACTTTTGATTTGCATTTGTATGCTTATAATTTTGATTATTTGTTTTTCCGTTTTTTCATAATCAGCAATGTATATCATATGTCATGAATAAGTGATAATTGTGTTTTAATTATGGTGGTTTTTTTTGGTTGCATGTGATATTTAAGACTCTTGTTAACTAAACTGCAGTAACCGAAACTGAATACGTGAATCAGTACGGTCTGCTGGTGGAAATGAGCTTCTCTCCATCTTTGAAATGATCTTTGCAAAATTCGCCTACCTTGGATATATTGCGATGGTTGTGACATTGCTGAAATTCTCTTTCGTTTATAGTTCGTGCCGTTTCCTTATTGTGCGATGATACAAGAGTTCTGTTCTAAAATCACGATCACTAATCAAACGTAAGGTTTACACATTCTAAAGAAAATTAGACGCGTCTCCTCTCCGTAAAATAATGTCCGACAATACACTTCCGGTTAGCTACCAAACACAAACTGGGCTCCGTAAGCATATGCTTGCAGATAACTGACACAGCGGAGAAGTATCCCAGAACCGGTGTAAACATATGCATACAGAGCTATACTAGACTCTTATAATAATATCTAAAGTCCCTATGGATATATGTTCGGTCGTATTATTCTAACATTCGTGTTAAAATATAGAAGAAGACATTATTCAAAAAGTACAGTGATATAAATGATAAAAACATTTTCGTAATATATTGAGAACTCTGTATAACCAGCCAACATGGCAGATGATCCGCAAGGTGCTTATTCTTTTTTCATAATATGTTTCCTGCGGCTCACAACCCTATCATTTCAGAATGTTGTTCTAAGTCTTTAGACTAGTTTTACTTGGATTGCATGATATGAAAAGTTCCGTCATACATTATATCGACTTTGTATTTGTAACTGTCATGAACGATTTAGAAGTGTTATTGTAGTGTAAATCTGGTGTCAGAATGTCCTTGACGTGCTGCATCAGACGTGGAACACAATCTGTGACGGACGTCATGTGTCCGTGACTGACCCAGTGTTATCTTTGATGTGGGTGTGGTCGCCCGTCACGGCACGATGCAGAGCGAGATTTGATTCTCATCGTTGATGGTTTTATAGTTGATTGAAGCACCCTGAAAATGTATCCAAGCATGACGAATCATAAATGGGTACTTCACTCTCTTTGCACAATGGACGAAAAGGGTTTGTGCTAAACTCTGCCATGTGTGCTTTTAGCCATAACATTTGGCAACAACAGCAGTAAATATGTGTGCTGACTTTGTGTGCTAGTCTGAGGGTGCGAGTTCGAATCCCGGATGGGGCTCAACTAAAAAAAACTCAAAAAGTACTAGAATTTGTACTTTACTCAGAAAGTGTAATCCCAAATATAACATATGTTACAGCAGTAAATATTGTGAAGCTAGGCTATATTTCTGTGGTTCCTCTGCTGACTGTCACACCAACAAAAATACCATTGGTGAAATTAATGATCACCACTCTGTTTGCAAACAGAAACTTCAAGAGGGACAAAGATGATTCAGGCACACCATCTTCAGAACTAATTGCAATTCGGCTTCTCTGTGTTCAGTAGCTCACAATATTCACTGGCATTACAGAAACAATTTGCTAAAATTGTTCTGATAATTTTGTTTTGAAACACATTACACAGGACCTGTAGATACATGCATGTATGATTACTTGTAAGCAATTGATTCTAAGCAGTTGATTCTTGTTGTTTTCTTTGCACATGTTAATTTTTTATCGATACAAGTACAAAAGTTTTTGTAAGAAAGTTTAGTCCAGTAAAATGACATTGTGTTCTAGTTCACAGTGTACGTCATCAACCAGTACAGTTTCTACGAGTAAAATATATCTACATTTGTGATGCACATGCTTTTGTACTGATCCCAAGGTTACATGCACTGAGGGGCTGATGAAATCATATCAACTTAAGTTTAAACCTTTGGTGCCATTTGCCACTTCCCTCAAAATCTGGCAAGACATATAACTGAACTGGTGCTAGGTGGAATGTAAAGCTACATGTAACTCACTACCTTGAATTGAAAACAGTATTCAACAACACTATTTTCAGTAAATTCACCTCCTGCAGGTTTAAATGTATTTGTCAGTGTTAAAAATTGTACTTGTTAGTGAAGAATTTACTTTTAAATATTTTAAACTGTGCGCACACTGGTTTTTGTGTTTATACCTACACAGATGCAAAAAAAATATTGATCACAGTAATCCAACACAAACCCGCCCACCATATAATAAACCAATCAGGAAACGGGATTTCAGAAGTGGGCTTCTTTAGGTGTATCGAAATACACAGTTCATATTGAATAGAATATAAAATCCTCACTCTCGCTTTCAAGTGCCTCCATGACAAAGTTCCAATCTATCTGAAAGATCTCCTCAGTGAATATGTCCCACCACGGCTTTTAAGATCAAGTTCTAATTGTCAGTTGAATGTCCCCAAGGTCAGATTAAAGTCATATGGACATAGACAGTTCTCTTACACAGCTCCCCTTTTCTGGAACTCACTGCCTCTTCACATCCGACAAGCCGCGTCCGTGGAATCTTTCCAGTCCCAACTGAAAACTTTCCTTTTTAAACAAGCTTATGAACTTTAATCCTTTCTTCAGATCACTCTATCTTTTAGCGCCTAGAGAAATTGCCTTGCAGTTTGATTTGTGCGCTATACAAGAACACATTATTATTATTATTATATTGTTTGGTTAGCCAATCAAATGCAATATACTTATGTTTATAATATTTTCCAGTGTTTTTGCTGAAGTGTGAAGTACAGAAGTATGCTTGGGGTAAAACTGGTTCGGAGAGTGAGGTGGCCAAGCTGTGTCAAGGCGTGAACCCCGATTTTCAAATTGAGGAGAACACGCCATACGCTGAGGTAAACCCCATTGATCATCCTCACAGCAGTATTTTGCATATGAATACACAATGCCATGTAGGAAGTGGTCAAATGCAACATATGCTACATTTGGGATTACAGACCTGTGAAGATCTGGGTTAGAATTGATCTTCAATAACCCATGCTTGTCGTAAGCGGCGACTAACGGGATTGGGTGGCTGTGAAGATCTGGGTTAGAATTGATCTTCAATAACCCATGCTTGTCGTAAGCGGCGACTAACGGGATTGGGTGGTCAGGCTTGCTGACTCTATTGGCACATGCCATCATTTCCCAATTGCGTATATTGATGCTCATGATGTTGATCACTGGATTGTCTGCTCCAGACTTGATTATTTACAGACCGACGCATAAACCTGGAACATTGGGGAGTGTGGCGTAAAAACTAAACTCACTCGCTTAGTAAAGTACAGATTCTAGTACTTTTCACATTTTTTGCTATTTTTGTCATTCCCACAAATGTACATGTTTTCCTGCCTCTCTATAGTCAAACATTAATATCAACCCCAGAGAGTAACTAATCTCAATTATCCCCCTTAAAAAAAAGCAGTGGATCACTACCAGATGTTCCCCCAAAATGTAATAGATTTATATTATTTTGGAAAACAGTGAAATCTGAAAGATGTATTATTAATGTACAAGATCAATTATTAGTTCGCGCAATATCAAGATCAGGTGACTTGGTTGATGCATGTCATCGTATCCCAATTGTGTAGATTGGTGCTCATGACGTTGATCACTGGATCGTCTTTCCAGACTTGATTATTTACAGATAGCTGTCATATGCCTAGAACATTTCCAAGTGGAGCCTTAGACAACGCACAAACAGAATCTCTTCCCAAATGGTTATCTTTCACTGCTATTGTTTCCATTTTCATCATTAAAGATGAATGTACACTCAGATAATGACACTGATTGTATTGTATTCCAGCTGTGGATGGGAACACATCCAAACGGACCCTCCAAGGTTTCCATTCCAGGAAAACCAGAGGAGGAGCTATCAGAATGGATAAAGAGAAACCCGGACAAGCTTGGGTCAGAGGTCAAGTCGTACTTCAAGGAGGAGCTACCATTCTTGTTTAAAGTTCTGTCGGTCAGGACCTCTTTGTCCATACAAGCCCATCCAAATCTGGTGAGTATTTGTGAAGTTTATCATTCTGGTGGATATTTGCTATGAGAGTTTTTAATCTGATGGGTATTTGCTGTGCGAGTTTTTAATCTGATGGGTATTTGCTATGCGAGTTTTTAATCTGATGGGTATTTGCTGTGCGAGTTTTTAATCTGATGGGCTATGAGAGTTTTTAATCTGATGGGTATTTGCTGTGCGAGTTTTTAATCTGATGGGTATTTGCTATGAGAGTTTTTAATCTGATGGGTATTTGCTGTGCGAGTTTTTAATCTGATGGGTATTTGCTATGAGAGTTTTTAATCTGATGGGTATTTGCTGTGCGAGTTTTTAATCTGATGGGTATTTGCTATGAGAGTTTTTAATCTGATGGGTATTTGCTGTGCGAGTTTTTAATCTGATGGGTATTTGCTATGAGAGTTTTTAATCTGATGGGTATTTGCTGTGCGAGTTTTTAATCTGATGGGTATTTGCTATGCGAAGTTTTAATCTGATGGGTATTTGCTGCAGCGAAGTTTTTCATCTGATGGGTATTTGCTATGAGAGTTTTTAATCTGATGGGTATTTGCTGTGCGAGTTTTTAATCTGATGGGTATTTGCTATGAGAGTTTTTAATCTGATGGGTATTTACTATGAGAGTTTTTTATCTGATGGGTATTTGCTATCTGGGAAGTAGATGCAATGAGGTGAGGTGAAATTGAGTTTAACGTCTTAGCCCACTGAGATACCATGCCACAGTGAAGCATGAATACCCCACTCAGACACATTATACTGACTCCGAGCCGACCAGTCCTTGTTGTACCCATTAATGCCGAGGGCCAGGCAGGGACCAACAAGTACCATATTTTAACATCTTTTGGTATGACGCGGATGCTCTAACCACTACACCACGGAGGCGGTCTAGATGCAATGAGACTTATCCATCTGTTGAGCACATGTCATAAGAGGTTTTCATCTTCTGAGCATATTTCATAAGAGTTTTTCTTGTTGTCTATATATATGCCTTTAAAGTTTTTTATCTGGCGTGTACATCGCCAGGATGGGAAAGTCTCAATAACTCAGTGCACCTTGTGGCAGCAAGAGTTGTATGATCCGCAGGGAGTTGAGATTGATAATAAGATGTGCCGTTGAGATTGACATCCAATGATGGGTGGGAAAAAATACCAGCGCCTTGAGCATGCACTCGTGCACGGATATGTGCGCTATATAAATATCCAATGATGATGATGATGATGATGATATGCAATAAGTTGACTTGTGAGTATGTGCTGTACAAGTTACACTTACTTTACCATGTTTACAGGACAGACAGACGGATTGATGGACAAACAGACAGACAGATTGATGGACAAACAGACAGACAGACAGAGCTCCTATCTGGGACTCTGCATATTTGTTTGCTTCCATTTGCAGTGGTTATTATTTGACGTGGCCTGCAGCTTCGAGGAGTGATCTGGACAATGGATTTCACTACAATATCCTGTGGTGGGCCACACTATTTTGTATAAGGTAAAACCTGTTTGTGTTTCATGTTCCAGGTTCTGGCCGAGGTGCTGCACAAAGAGAACCCCAAGGCCTACAAAGACAGCAACCACAAGCCCGAGATGGCTATAGCTCTCACCCCGTTCCAGGGGCTGTGTGGCTTCCGTCCCATCAAGGAGGTGGCCAGATATATAGAGGGTTAGTTCTGTAGCAACACATTCTAGACTGTGGAGGATGGAGGACACCCTCACTCCTGTAACAATCTCATTAGAATACGGGTACAATGTGTGAAGCCCATTTCTGGTGTCCCCTGCCCTGATACTGCTGGAATATTGCTAAAAGTGGCGTAATAACTAAACTCACTCACTCATTTAAATACTTCACTGTATGAGCAGCCTCTCCACAGATGGTCACATCAGCTGAACGTTCTAATCAGCAAACAGGCAGTTCTGAATGGAGATAATAAAGGCTAATGTATTATGTTGTTTAGATGTTTCATAAACTTGGTGGTTAAAGTCGAAGGAACCCATGTTTTCATAGTTGTTTGAAGTTTCTGTTTTGTTCGGATTGAAATTTCATATTTAGCCCAGCCGATAAGTGATCAAATTGTGCACTTCGTGTTACAAGCATGAAATTTGGCATGATTGTAGCTTATACCATTCTTAGTTTGTAAAGATTGAGAGGCCTCGCAGATGTTTTTGATTTTTTATATTTTGGGGGGAAAAAGTGAAAAATGATAATTTTTTCGACTATTTTCATCATAACTTTTTCTAATATTCTCCAATTCTCAAACATCATATATCAAATTGTAGAAAATTCATAGCTGATCATTTTCCATACATACATGTCTTGTCTGTCTTTAATGGTTAGGTCTATGGAAGTCAATTTATATCATGACAACCCGAAAAAGGGAAAATTGATGGACATATTTCAAAATGGCCACCACATAGACTACAACAGTAAAATAAGTATGAGATCATCCCATGATCTAACAATTTTTTATCATTTCTTTGCAAATCAAAACGAGAAGCCTCGCAGATTTTGGCCATATTTCATTTTGGGGGGAAAATAGGGGGAGAAAAAATGAATTTTCCGAAAAATGTTATCTCAACTCAATTTTAAATCCTAATAAATTATGTATCAAGAATATTGCGAGAACAGATGAAAGTTTATTTGAAGGGATATTTCAGAAGATTTACATTTTATCATCCAAAACTGTGTTCCACACCGCCTCCGTGGTGTAGTGGTTAGAGCTTCCGCGACGAGAGCCGGAAGGTCGGTTCGATCCCCGACGCGCCATACCAAAAAGACGTTAAAATATGGTACTTGTTGGTCCCTGCCTGGCTTCGCCGCATAAATGGGTACAACAAGGACTGGTCGTCTTGGAGTCAGTATAATGTGTCTGAGTGGGGTATTCATGCTTCACTGCAGCATGGTATCTCAGTGGGCTAGCACTATAAAACTAGCTTCAGTCTGGGCTAGTACAAGCAGCCGCATACACATACACACGCATGCACGCCGCCATAGGAGCCGAAACATTCTCAAGCACGACGTTAAACCCAATTTCACCTCACCTCACCTCCACAGGAGATATCGCTTGTGTGAGATCATATGATATCTCCTAGGAGATATCGCTTTGACAGTACAATGCTCTGATTTTGTACAATGCTCTGACAATGCCATGACGTCATGAACTGATGACGCCACAATGCTATGACATCGCTGCACTGCAAGTCTAATGGTAGTACAGTGTTGAGAGATTTACAGTTTTCATTGAAAAGTTATGAAGAATGATTTTATGATAAATAGAATCTCACCCTCGTGTCTACTGATATCAATTATATCAACACTCGTTGATAAAGGTAAAAATAAAATTTGTACCTTTATCAAATCGTGTTGATATGATTGATATCAGTAGACACGAGGGTGAGATTCTCTATGTATAATGTATGAGTATCAAAATCAACGCAAACATGTTTGATTTCAACATCAATGTCAAAGTAGCTATATTCAACAATCTGCGGCAGGTTACTCATTTATGTCTTGAGTGGAATTGTCTCTAGCTTGACTGAATTAGAAAATCGTCTCCTCCACATTTGCACAGTGCAGTGCACTTTAGAGCTGCTTTTACGCATTTGGACCGGTTTGAACTTTTTTACACATTATTTATCATTATTATTATTAATTTTTAAACTTATCCTATCTCACGACTTGCACCTCTCTCTCTTCATTCGACCATGAGTGGAAACGAATTAAAACTTTGCTCCAAGGCCTACCTTGCCCCTCTCCCGTGCTGTGCGTGCCTTCTGTGTCAGTCGTGCTCACTAGTCCATGACAGCACGAGGCATGCGCAGTCCTCACCCACGTGATCACCTCACATACTCATTCTCTTTCTTGTCGCTCCCCTGAGTGGACGTGAAAATTTTTTCCTCTGAGATTTGCTCAATGTTTTGCGCCCGTTGTAATAAAGTTTTTTCAGCATGGGACCCACACACATCGTGTGTTGATTATGTGGGTGTTTGTGACTGGGACACACGCTGTCCGAAGTGTTCAGGTCTGTCTAATGAGGCGTTTAAATTTTACAAACGTGCTTGTGCCAGACGTTTGGCAGATAGGGCTAGGACTAATTCTGCGGGGTCTGGTCCATCTCCCGCTAAGAAACAATGCTTAGATCGCCCCACCCTCACTGCTCACCGTTCTCAATCGCCCGTCTCTCCTGACGAAGATTTTATGGAGGCTTCGTCGGATTCCTATTTATCTGAGAACATTAGAAGGCTTTTAGGGAGCTTCCCTCACCCAGTTTAAGTTCTCATGAGCGCACCAGGGTGGTAATGACCGATATTTCTTCACGCCAGACCTGCGATCTACATTATCTCGTAGGTCTGCTTCTTCGAACGATCACAGACTTCGAGAACTTCTAAGCATTCATCGCTGACGGGGATCGGGCGCCGTTGGAACGCATACTCGCCTCCTATTTCCACGGCTGGGAGGAGTCGTTTCTAGGTCTCGTTCACTTTCCGAGCCGAACCTCCTCCCATGGCCGAACCGGCTCACATGGGCGAGCCGCTCACACGGCCGAGCCGGGCTCACCAGTACATCTTCAATGGGTTCACCTGACCGAACTGATTCACGTGAATCAAATGGGTTCACCTGACCGAACTGATTCACGCGTATCGGAAGGGTTCACCAGGACCTAACGGGTTCACATTCCGACTCAGTTCACCTCAACATAGGTTTCAGTTCGACACACCATCAGCGCTTTGATTCCCGTAGTCGCTCAGTCTCGCTTCTGGTCGAGGTGGTTGGCCATTTCGATCCGTTCACCTAGCCGTAAGGTGTGTTTTCGCCAGAGTGATTCTCAAAGTCGGTCTCATTCACTTTAGGTGAATCAGGATATCCCGCCTTGTCAGTCTAGACTCAGTAGCGTAATTTTGCATTACACTGTAACAATATTTACTTCCTCGGATCCCCAATCGCCATGTTCCTGGGGCAAACGCTGTCGGGAATGTGCTCCTTATTAAGGACGTTTTTAGAGCATGTAGACATACTTGCTCCCCGGATGGCTGGCAGACAGAGCTCGCTACACTTCACTAGTTGATCACCCGACAAACCCCGCTTTTAAACGACCGGTATTAACTGCTCGTCGTCCGCAGTTTCCCATGTCGGACGGTGATAATTTTATGGGCGCATCATTAGATGTCTTCTCGTGGTTCCGCCTCATCAAAACGTTCTGTGTTGCCAGTTGACTCACAACCTTCCGATCTACTTCGTCAAATTGCCAAACCGATTCGCCACACCGAATCGGTTCGCCATATACCGAATGGATTCACCAGACCGAACCGTTTAGCCATACCGAATGGATTCACCACACCCAATCGGGTTCGCCATACCGGAAGGGATTCACCACACCCAATCGGTTCGCCATACCGAATGGATTCACCACACCCAAATCGCTCGCCATACCCGAATGGTTTCACCAGACCGCACCATCAAATTGCCGAACCGGTTCACCACGCCGAATCGGTTCGCCATACCAATGGATTCACCAGACCGAACCGATTCACCACACCGAATCGGTTCGCCATACACTAATGGATTCACCAGATCGAACCGCTTTCGCCACGCCGTATGTGAATAATCGACATTGACTCAGTTTGCCATAATATTAAGACTGTTTCTTATCGCCAAAACAGTTCACATCATCGATTCAATTCACAGCAACGTAAACGATTCACCTCGGCCGAACATTTCACCTCGCCTCACTGGTTCATCTGAGCGTTCTAGATCTCTCCATCAGCTGAGATCATTTAACCGGGTTCGATTATCGAACCGATCCAGATCAGTCAACGATTCAGATCACATCGGACTGATTCAGATCACGCCAACTTTCCGCTCACCACCCTGAACTGATTTACCAGCCGCTCAGATCGCTTCACCAGGTCGAAAAGCTCCCTATCGCCGAACCAGTTCACCTGGCCGCTCAAGATCAATGTACAGAGGTAGTAGCTATGTGCTTCACCATGCCGATTTGATTTACATGTGTTGTTAGTAGCGAGTCATCTAGAGATATCACGCCGCACTTGACGCCTGGCGATCCCAGTTCTCAAGAGTCCTCGTGACCGGAGCTCATCTCATTCCAGATTTAATCTACCATCCGATCTTCACTTTTGATGAATGATTCGGTTCAACGATTCTACCCTTCGGTGTAGATATCAGTTCTGCAACCAACCCGATATGGCATAACTAGATATCGCTTTGCGAGCCAGGAATACTCTACGACGCCCGATGAGTCTTGTTACTACAGACTACTCGTAACAGCGTGTTTGTGTATCCCTTTGGTGCAATTGTTGCAGACGGCTCGCCATCTTCAGCTCCCTATGTTTTACATGATAAGCAAGTTTCTGGACAGATAACAAATGGATGAAGTTCTTGCACATGGTACCGCAATGTTTTGTCAAATAGCCAGCATAGCTCAGCCCGGAATTTATGGGTTGCGCATCACCCCGTTAACCAAAGACCATGTTGTCCGTATTTTTGTCACTCGTGTGTAACGCTTTCAAATGGCGGACTACTGTTTGTTTACCGAATTTTGATGATTAGAGTGACTATGAAGTGCCCTTTGCAGAATTCTCTTGGTCCCACGAATCGGATACCAAGTCCAGCCTATAAATGCAAGTAACAACGAAGCTGCCATTCCCCGATAAGAGTGACTGTGTCGGATTTTGACAGCCAGTCGAGAGAGACTGCTTATTGAGGGTGACGGACAGAAACACCTGTGAACGGTTTGCCTAGTCAAGCACCGAAGTTCAGAGGTCACTGCATTATGCAGGATTGTCACCAGGCAGCCATCTACTACCTATATCACTCCACCTGGCGCACCATTATTTTGTTCGCCAAAAGAAACGCTCCTGAGGTCACGGATCCTACGGTAATTTCTACAATTTGTTTATAATGTGAACGCTCCTGTAGATTGACTGACAATCTCCATGCGCCTAACATATTACATTGAGCACTCCGCCAGAACTGACGAGTTGCTCGACTTTTATTGAACGCTCTTATATCAGGAGATATCTTTTGTCAGAGGCAAGAGTGGTTAGACCTCTCATTTCCTCGACCCGCGATGGCCGTGGGGTAGCCTAGTGGTTAAAGCGCTGACTCGCCATGCCCAAGACCCCGTTCGATCCCCCACATGGGCACAATGTGTTAAGCCCATTTCGGTGCCCCGCCGTGATTTTGCTGGATTATTGCTAAAGGCGGTGTAAAACTAAACTCAGTCAGTCAGTCAGTCCTCGACCTGTGAGACGCTCTACCTTGACATCCGGATACATCCAGACTATTGGAAGTATCTTCGATTTACTTTTATGGGGCCATTGATACCAATGGAGGATCCTGCTGTATGGGCATATGCAGCCCCGCGGGTTTTACTCAGATACCCATTCTGTTAACCAGCTACCTGCATTGTCGGTTGACAATTGACAACAATATCGACGACCGTGTTCAAGCCCAGCAGGATCCAGTCGCCCTTCCTTTCCACAGACAGTTCATCACCGGTTGCTCACGCTAATTAGGATGGCTGCTAAATTCGAGCAATCAGGGGTAACACCCAACCCGCTTTGTTTCTTCTTATTGGGACAATATTCAACACGCCAGGTCATGATGTTTGTGCCCCAGGAGAGGTGGGACAATATTCAGTGCAACGACCACTAGTGTTGGTCCAACCCACACCTTTTCGCCAGTGGCAGAAGTTACTAGGGTGGTTGGCGCCGCACAAGTGCTGACTGACAGGGGCCAGCTGCAGCTTCGCCCTCTTCAGATGGTTCTGTGCCCATACATCGGGACGACAACCCCAGGGAGTTGATTCGCCTTCCCGCACAACTACATTCAGTCTTTCGCTGGTGGCTCAACAAGTGGAATGTTTGTGTTGGAGTCTCTAGGGTGCCCTTCATACCGACTCAACACCTATTCGCTAAGGCACATCTTGCAAGCTGGGGCCACTTTCTCCATCAAGTGGCCTAGCAGTGGTCATCAGGAGAAAGGGCCTTTCATCACAACGAATTGGAATTCAGCATTGTCATTATCGCCTTGTTCGCACTCGACAACCATCAGCTTCAGCGCAGATGATCACCAGTTGCGATCATTTCTGCTTTGTGTACAATCTGAATAAAATTCTGAATTTTATTTCTGATTTGTGTCTTCGATTCTTCTGGGACTTGTGAGTTTCGATTCAATTACCCTTTCACTTCCACGGACGGTGTCTGTGGGGTTGTGTCAAGCAGGGGCTGGCCCGATACTGGTCGCCAGACCTTGGAAATCGTGGGTAATGCGACTGTTTACACTCGCTAAGCTAAGCGCCCTTTCACTTTCATGAAGGTAGTGACTGAACACCACATTGCTCGGGAATCCCGGTCCCTGGAGCACTTGTGTTTAATAAGTCAATGGGTTCAACTGACCATTGCAGGTCTCGCTTTGAGACGCTGGAGGGTCGCCACCTCACTTACTGTCCTCTGCTCCACGGATTAATTACGCCAGTAAAGTGAGTCATTCCCGGCGTTACACTTCAGAAGGCTACCTTTAAAGCATCGCAAAGAGCGCCGCCGTTCGCGTAAGAGACTGTTAATACCCTTGTCTACTGCTTCCAAGGCGGAAGTCTCTCGCACAACACTCTCATATTGGCTACGAGCTACAATACTACGAGCCTACACTTTTTACACTTCGTAGCGTTACCTTAAAGCATCGCAAGAGCGCCGCCGCTCATGCAAGAGACTGTTAATACCCTTGTCTACTGCTTCCAAGGCGGAAGTCTCTCTTGACAACACTTCATATTGGCTACAAGCTACAATACTACGAGCCTACACTTTTGCCGGTTTGCCACCACCACTCCACGCAGTCAACCCTCATGAAACCAGGGCATTGGTTTCTACTATGGCGCTGCATAGCAACTGCTCGTTAACTGCCATAATGGAGGGGTTTTTGGCGATCTGACACAGTTTTTCGCCTCATTACCTCAGAGATGTGTCGGTGACGGATATTCAAGGCCTTCATCAGTTTGGACCACTCGCCCTGCCCAGCAGTTATCAGCTGCACAACATCACAGATAATGAACTTCCTTGTGCTCCGATGCTATATGGATCCCACTGTGCAGTTGATCCCAAGTCGCGATCGCTTCTGCTTGTGTACAATCTGAATAAATCTGAAAAACTTTTTCTGATTTACGTCTTTATCTCTTCCGGGATTTAGATTTCTCATCTCATTTGTTTGAGACTACAGAGAGTCGCCACCTCACTTACTGTCCTCTACTCCACGGAGTAATTAAGTCAGTGAAGTGAGTCCTTCCCGAAGTGTTACACTTCTTAGCGTTCATGCTCCTAAGTGCCTATACACATCTATGTGATCTTATTGTGGTAAGTAATGGAAGTCATAAGATGATGTGGTACTGAACGTTAAAATTGTGAGTTTTACCGATTCAATTTCTCTTTCACCCTCCTCGGACGGTGTCTGTGGGGTTGTTTCAAGCAGGGGCTGGCCCGATACTAGTCGTTAGACTTTATTACGGGGTACCTTGGAAATCGCGGGCGATGCGACTGATTACACTCGTTAAGCTACGCCCTTTCACTTTGTGAAGGTAGTGACTGAACACCACATTGCTCGGGAATCCCGGTCCCTGGGAGCAATTGTGCTTAGTAAGTCAATGGGTTCGAACTAACCCCGCGACGTAGTAACTTGGTAGTTATTGGCCTACCTTGTAGTTGCTTCCCACGGTTGTTTGGGCATAACACTTAGCTGTTATCGCTTGAATTTCGGTAATCTATGACCCACCTTCCTACCGTGGATAGTGCAAGTCGTGTGAGATAGGATAAGTTTAAAAATTTGAAAATTTTAACTATAAATTGTATATTTATATACTTATCCTATCTCACGCGATAAAGTCCCTCCCTACCTCCCCACTACATAGATTACCACCGTTCCGGTTTTGTCCTTTTATGGCTCCAAGATCGAGAATGAGTATGTGAGGTGATCACGTGGGTGAGGACTGCGCATGCCTCGTGCTGTCATGGACTAGTGAGCACGACTGACACAGAAGGCACGCACAGCACGGGAGAGGGGCAAGGTAGGCCTTGGAGCAAAGTTTTAATTCGTTTCCACTCATGGTCGAATGAAGAGAGAGAGGTGCAAGTCGTGAGATAGGATAAGTATATAAATATACAATTTATAGTTAAAATTTTCAATATTATAGGATATTTATATAACGTACATATCCACGAACTGATACATGCTCAAGGCACTTGGTTTTTCCCCCTTGATCATTGGATGTCAATCTCAACGGCACATTGTATTATCAATCTCAACTCCCGGGGCAACATACAACTGTTGCTTTCCCATTCTTACAAGGTACCCATTCACAGCTGGGTGGACTGGGACACATAGTCACAGCACCTTGTACAGGTTTACTGCACATTGCTGTACCCGCAACTAGGTATTTGCACGTATTCATGTGGACATCTTGTCATTTACCAACAGATTCATGGGTTCTTTTAAGTGCACCGGGTTGTGTACTGTACACTAGGGGTTGTGACAACACTTAAAGAATCTGCACAGAAAGTTGACTCCAAGGTTTTTGCAGCTGGTTACAGCTGGGCTCGATCCCGGCAAGCTCGCTGGATCACTAGCCTATTGCCTAAGACAGCTCGCCCACCATGCCCCCTGCTCACCCACAATGCATTTCAGCAATTCCTGGCAGCTCTTTGATGCCTTCAGAAGACTTGAAAATAGAGGTACAAGCTCTCCCTGAGAAAGTTATTGCCAGCCCTTATCCAGAGGGCTTGGTAACTCCTGTGAGACAATTCCACTCAAGACATAAATGAGTAACCTGCCGCAGATTGTTGAATATAGCTACTTTGACATTGATGTTGAAATCAAACATGTTTGCGTTGATTTTAATATGGTTTTTATAGGTGATCCATAGGCAACCAACCTCATACATTATACATGTAAGTAAATCTTCTGATATACTCATGCCAATAATGGTTGTCACCCCCTACAATTTTTTTAATTGGAGAGGGGTGTGGGGTGGGGCTGTGAGATGTGTGTGGGGTTGGGGTGGGGAGGGGTGACAACCATTATTGGCATGAGTATATATTCCTTCAAAACTTTCATCTGTTCTCGTAATATTCTTGATACATTATTTACTAGGATTTGGAAATCTAAGACTGACTTAAGGTAAAATATGTTGAAAAATTCCACACGCACACACACACACACACCCCTTCTTTTCCCCCCCAAAAAATGTAAAATGGCCAAAATCTGCGAGGCTTCTCGTTTTGATTTGCAAAGAAATGATAAAAAATTGTTAGATCATGGGATGATCTCATACTTATTTTACTGTTGTAGTCTATATGGTGGCCATTTTGAAATCAATTTTCCCTTTTTCGGGTTGTCATGATATAAATTGACTTCCATAGACCTAACCATTAAAGACAGACAAGACATGTATGTATGGAAAATGATCAGCTATGAATTTTCTACAATTTGATATATGATGTTTGAGAATTGGAGAATATTAGAAAAAGTTATGATGAAAATAGTCGAAAAAATTATCATTTTTCACTTTTTTTCCCCAAAATATGAAAAATATAAAAAATCTGCGAGGCCTCTCGATCTTTATTTAATAAGAATGGTATAAGCTACAATCATGCCAGATTTCATGCTTGTAACACAAAGTGCACAATTCAGTGAAAAAACTGCACTTATCCGCTGGGCTAATTTGAGGATGTAAAGAATTGAAGCCAATTACTTTTAGAAAGCATCATTTGGCTCCCATCAGAACACTGGCATCCTTCATTTCGATTCAACCGTCAGCATTCATACAGGCATGTTGACACAATTGTTTCTGAATACACAGGTGAATGTGGGTACAATGTTTGAAGCCTATTTCTGGTGTCCCACGCCGTGATATTGCTGGAATATTGCCAAAAGCGGCGTAAAACCATACTCACTCACATGTGAATGAAACCAGTTGTACATTCTTCAGTGGTTGGGGCTGAAGAGCTGAACAGCTCTTCATGCAGAGAGAAGTAATTTTAGTCAGATTGTGAATGGTATTGCATTATTTGAAAATGCAATTGCAATAGGTTGCCATAGTGATGGTGAAGAAATGTGTGGAGGACTAATGCAGTGGTACGGACATCTGACTATGGTCCTATATGCTGTCAGAAGTGTCGAGACATTTCAATATGTCATTTAGCGTTTGGCTTGTCACACAAGGGTTACACATAGATAGACTGCGTGATGAATACTTCTGGGGCTCCGGTGATATTGCCGGAAGAGACGTAAAACAGTACCCACTCACCTGTTTCCCATTTTTCAGAGATTGACGAGTTCCGCGAGGCCATTGGCAACCACAACGCGGTGAAGCTGCTGTCATCTAGCAACTGCTTGGACATGCCGCTCCACCGCGAGGCCATGAAGGTGTGTTTCACTGGACTCATGAATAGAAAAGCAGACGTCATCGACAAGCAACTGAAGAGTCTTGTGGCCAAAGTTGAAGACATGAGTGAGTCCATCACCATGACAACACGGGCTATCACTATGGCAACACTGAATCCATCACTAGGTCACCTCTGGGTCTGTTACTAGGACAACACAGAGGTTATCGCTATGGCAACACTAAATCTGTCACTGTGAAAACACATTGATTATCACTCTAACAACACTGAATCCTTTAACGCTCAGTTTGTTACTAGGAAAACACTGACTTTATCACGATGACAACATCCAGTCCTTCACTATGACACAACTGAGTTGCTATCTGTTCTTAAAAATCACTTTTCTCTATTTACGTCCATATCATGATGAATCAGCAGCTGATGTCAGGGAGCCTGTTGCAAACCACAAATGTTTTCTTGCCTAATATTGCAAACTATGTCTCATCTGTATAATGTTTGTGTGATTTGTATTACAGAATCTAATGGCAAAGACACGTCACATTTGGAAGGCGATTTGCTGTTAAAGTTAAACCGCGTGTTTCCCGGGGATCGTGGCGGGTTTGCAATTTACTTTCTGAATGTGATAACATTGCAACCCGGAGAAGCCATGTTCCTTGAGGCCAACCTGCCACATGCATATCTGTCAGGAGGTGAGTTGTCTCCCTTTGCTCTCAACACTCTTGCTGCCAGCAGTCACAGGTCCCCACTCTGACAGTGGCCACAACCCTGCACGGAGTTGAACTCACACGTGACTGATATGTTAACAAACAATTGATGACTTGTCAGCATGCTGATTACTGTCTTCCAAGCTAAAGTGTTCATCAGTTTTATTCTTCAGAAGAAGTCCTCCTTGGGGCATACATACATATACATTAAAATGTCCATTTTAAAAGCTCATTTACAGTTGTAAATAATATTTCAATAAAATATTTTACCAAACAAAAACTCGCTATGTGTGGTAGAGACTATCTCTACAGGGCCCTCAGAGGGCCCCCTTACAGCCAAGAGCAGGTAACTCCTCGTTGTGTGTACTGCGACCTCACTTTTCATGCTGTCACCGCCGCCGTAGGTCGCTTGCATGGTCCAAGATAATAATAAGGATGAGTGAGATAGAGTCAAATCCCTGTATGTACACCTTCCTTTCGCCGGGCTTAGCTGAATCTTTGTATGACTTTTTTCATTCATGATTTGTTGTAACTTTATCGTTGTTCGCTGTCTCCAGCCACTGGCAGGCAAGATGGCTGGACCGCTGGGTTCCGCTTTGTTTTCTCTTCTCCCTGGCTTTAGAAAAGCCCTTGTAGTCGGTTGTGAAAGGGCTGATATTTTCATCTTTGTAGATTATACCTTGCCTAAATTCCTCTTTTCAGGCTTTAGGTAAGTTTTGCTTTGAGTGTTTTCGGACGCCGTTGGGAGTCGCCTTCACATTATGTTGCCTCTTTGTCACCCATACGCAATTACGCTCTCGCTATTATGGCTTTACGCTAGTAATTAATAGTCTTTGCTGCCAGCAGTTAAAATATCGCCCGGCGCTTGTATTTTGTTCTGTTTTGTTGTGTGTGCATATTATATTATGTATATCGTAGACAGTCCTTGCTATTATCATAGCGTGGTTCTGTTTTTGCAGCCCAAGGTGTGTCACCTGTAGCGCAGTTTGTCGCCTCAGGATCGCCACCTGGTTTGCTTTACGCTTGTTTTAAGCGGAGGAAGCCCATGACTAACAAGGTTGTTCTATGTGTCAGGCCTCGCCACCATCAAGCCCCAGGACGTGCTGATTAAGCATTGTTCTACACGCCCTTACTTCGTAGCGGGGACATTTGGGGTCAGGAGTCACTTAAAGACAGCCTAAAGATAAAAAAACAAAGAAAAAGAAGGCTTCGCTTCCTCTCTTCGAGGGGATGCTCCTAAACGGGCTTAAGGGTACCGGGCCTCCGCTCCTTCACCTGCAATCCCTCAACATCACAGGCACCTCCTGTCCCTGTTTCTAACCAGCTAACAATTGATTTACTTTCTGATATATTGCAGAAGCAGATGGATTCGTCCATTACCTCGGTTGACGCTGATGGCTGGCCTCCGACAGGAGATTGGTGTCCCACCAGGTAACGGGTGTGTGTGTCGGTCTATGGCGGGCAGTGCGCTCCCAACCTCAGCTTAGGCTCTGAATTGTGGGGTTTCTGTCGGGAGGCCGGGTCGAAGCTCTCGGTCTCGCTGCTGGCCACACCCTCCTGGCTGTAGTAACTACACCGGCCCGAGCCTTGCAACTCGGAGTCTGGTCCAGTAAGTTAGTAGTTTGGCAGCGTCCCTGTGAAGCATGCCGCTTTTACTACAGCTTGTCCCACCGGGCTATGCCGCTTGGTCGGGCCATCTCGGTGTCTGGATCATTTTGTCTACCATTGAGGAATCCCAGCACGGGCTCTTCCTCATCACGGGCACAGCGACTCAGTCTCGAAGTCTTGGAGCCCGGGTGTGCCGGGCAACCCGCTCTGCTCGAGAGCCTTTGTCCCTCTTCTGTGACCCTCGATGATCCCCTCAGAGCTCTCTCTGGAAACAGAGACCTCACCCAGCCGAGGATCGCATCTCGAGAGGCTATGGAGGAGGATGAGGGTCGGGAGGAGTTGGGTACGCTTTGGTTTCGGCCGCATTAGGCCCCTGAGGCAGGCAGGCACGGAGCTGCATTGCTCTGTCCTGCCCCCAGGTAGTGGCCTTCAGTACTGGCGCACCTGACCCTCAGGGAGGTTTCGCCTCCCAGGGAGGCTTTTGCTCCCACCAAGGTGGGGACACAAGGCTAGGCGATATTACCCTCAGTCTTGTCTGAAGTAATCAACCCTCCCTCTGTGGGGTACCAGGTCCAGGTTCGATTGGCCAGAACTTGACCGGCCCGGTACCTCATGGGGAGGCTTTCACTTCTACAATCCCCCAGTGGTTATCGATTGTGTTTACGCATCCGCCGCCTCTGGGGGTTCGCTCGAGTAATGCATGGCTTCAGCCAACAAAGGTCGCCGCTTCCGCCGTCAATTTCATCAACGCTTACAGCTTTAAATCCTTCCATCGATCCTTTGAAGAGCAATACCGCAATGCGGCTCCAATACCCCCAAAGTGACGATCCATTCCGGGCTTACATCTCGTGTTGCAGAGGCAACTACTGGATGTGGATTGGGGTGGAGGAAGAGATCGCCTCCACCTTGGCTAAGCAATTAACGGAGGTACAGTCACATCTGGCGCTGCGATTCTATCAGGTCAGCCGCCGGTCTGCCAAATGATGTCTGAGGCGGTGATGGGCCTCCGCCCGCCAGTGGCTTTCCGTATGGCGGTGTATTCCGCCTGCCACGCAACAGAAAGTTCCGCTGGCTGCCATTCCGATGGGTTCTACCCTTCCCCTCGGGCAGCTACAGTAACTGGAGGCCGCTGAGGCTGTCTCAACCTTCAAGGACTCTAAGCCCTGCTGGAACAGCTCACACGCCTCGGGCCATGGCTCCCCGCCAGTTCTCTCAAGATATCCTTCTTCCGCCAGCGCGCGTAAGGAATCTGTTAAGAAATCGGCTCAGCCCTTTGCAGTCGCTGAGGGTAAGGGCAGAGGCAGGGCAAGGCGCAGTACACGGGCGCCCCACCAGCCTTTTCAGGAAGGGAAGTCAGCCCCGCTTCCCAGCTATAATTCCTCCTGGAGCTCCTTTTGTTGGTACCTTTTCCAGACCAAGCAGTCAGAGTACCGCCAAAGTCCTGTATTCACGTCTCCCTGCCACATATCCCTGTGGGTAAGTGGAAACTTTCCTTCTTCCTATCGGAATGGGAAAGTCAATGCCCAATCCCTGGGTCCTGTCCACACGCTCCAGGGAAGGCCACTTGTTACAGTGGAAGCGCAGACCCACCCCTTCTCGGATCCGCTTGCACTCCAGTGCCGGGCTGCCCTAGAGAAGGCGGAAGTGTTCATAGCCGGTGGTCCAGTCGTTGCTGGACAAGGCAGCCATAGAGATGGTTCCTGTGGGACAAGAAATGTTGGGTTTTACTCAACTTATTTCCCTTGTCACCAAAAGGACCTGAGGGTTCAGACCTATTCTAAACCTTCTCAAAGGTCTTGAACGACATGTTAGAGGTACCGGCCATTCAAGATGGAAACACTCGTGCTCGGGTGATTTCTGCCTGTGGAGAAGGGAGATTGGCTCACGCCAATCGACCTCAAAGACGCTGTGACTTCCATGTCCCTATGCACCCGGAAGTTCCGGGAAATACCTAAGGTTTTCCTTCTCGACGGAGGTGCTATCAGTTTCGGGTATTCCCTCTCGCATTTCCACAGCGCCAAGGGTGTTCACCAAACTCATGCTAATCTCCAGCTCAGGGTAGCCAGGTCACAGGGCAGGTGCTGTCACCCGCACTCTAGACGATTGGCTCCTTCGCATGCGCTTACCACTCCACTTGAGTCGAAGCTGGCGACACTTGCTGTGATAGTGGTTCCTCACCAAGTTGGGCTTGGATTATCAACCTCAAGAAATCAGAACTGGTTCCCACCCAGGATCTGGTGTTCTTGGGAGCCGCAGGTTCGAGACAGCGCAGGGATAGTCTCCCTGTCTCCCGACCGCCACCAAAGTCCAGAGAGTTGTGTTACAATTCTCGAAGTTCCCCCAGGGCCTCAGCTCGACTTGGCTCCAGCTGTTAGGGCAACATGGCGCAACGGTGGACATCGCTTTTGGCGAAGCGGGGTTGAGGATGCGCACTCCATTCAGCAGGCTCTAGCTCGAATGTGGGTCCACACCCAGGGTTACGAAGTTGATTCTCCACACTCCAGGGTGGCTAATTCCTCATTTACGGTGGTGGACACTGGCAGGAATTTATCCAAGGCTCCCTTTGGAGATCATCCATCGCCAGATCTCTCAATTCAGACGGACGTCCCACAGGGTGGGGGGCGTGCTGGGCTCTTGTCAATAGGTCTCAGGCCTGTGGTCAGAGCTGAGGCGCAACTGCACATCAATGTGCTAGAATTGAGAGCAGTCAGGTTGGTGTTCAAACGACTTCGAGCAGGTTCAAGGCCGTGTGGTCCGCCTTCGAGATGGACAACCAGACGGCAATGACCTACATCCTGAAGCAGGGCTGTACGGTTTCCGCCTCTTCTGCAGGAGGCATGGCAGTTTCTGCTCTGGTGCTGCACTCAGTTGACATACGGGTAATGCCTGTTTATCTCCCAGGGCGACAACGCTCGAGCAGATGCACTCTCTCGCCGTATCCTGGCCCCCACGAACGGGATGCTCCATCGGGGATATTCGGGCTATCTCCCAGTTGTTCGGGTCGCTCCAGGTGGATCTGTTTGCATCTGGGGACGAAACCAGATTCCGTAGTTTTGCTCTCGGATACCGGATCCGGAGAGCCATCGCCCAAGACGCTTCCAGCTCCGATTGGACGGATAGGGTTCTGTGGGCTGCTCCCGCCACTACCCCCTGATTCCCAAAGTCCTCTTGCAGCTTGCCACCCAACCAGCTCGACTTCTTGTGCTCCTTGCACCCTTTGGTCGGCTCAAAGCTGGTTTCCGGGTACTACTCAGGTTTCTGGCTCAGCCTCCTGTACTATTACCCTTTCGACCGGACTTACTATCCCAGAACGAGCTTCGCACCAATCCCAGGATTCAGTGGGTGGCCTGGCTCTGTCCGAATCGCTTCCACGCTGAAGGAATTCCTGCACCAGTTGCAGACACAATTCTGGCCTTCGGAGGGATTCGGCACAAACGCTCAGTATGAGGATAGATGGGCCTGTTATGCTGGCTGGTGTGTCGGCAGAGGGATTCTTTGATCCCTTTCTTCAACTGTAATTGAAGTACTGGAGTTCTTGCAGTCTCGGTTAGAAGCCGGTTTAGCCGCGCCTACTATCCGGGCTACTCCACGCAATCTCTGCCTTCCATATCCCTGCCGACGGTGTCTCTTTGGGGCAGCACCCTCTCGCAGACAGCTTTTAGCAGGCGTACGGACAGAATCCGTCCGACTGTCCGGGCGGATTAGTCCCCGTGGGACTTGTCAATCGCTCTTGATTGGATGTCCGGGTCCTCTCTTTCACGATCTGTCGCCTCTTTCACTCCAGCTGTTAAGTTGGAAGGCTGCCTTCTTGTGGCGTAACGCCTGGCAGGCGGTAGGTGATATCCATGCTATGTCAGCGGATCCTGCTCTGACTGTCTTTCACAAAGACAGAGTCAGTATTCGCTGCCAGACTCCTACTGGCCCTAAGGTCGCAGGCTTTCATATAACGGGCTTCTATCGAACTGGGTTAGCTTTCACTCAGCCTCCATCGCCCGTACCTCTTCGCGGCGTGCTCACGCCTTAGATGTCCGGTGAAGACTCTCAAGGTTTATATCAAAACGAACGGCTGCTATCAGGAAAGATAAGCAGCTGTTCTGTTGTTATGGCGGTGGCAAGGTTGGTCTTCCGCCAACAAGCAGACCATATCTAGGTGGCTTGTCTCTCTGCCATTTGTTCGAAGCTACTCTTTACAAAGGATTAACCATCCCTCAGGGTTTAAAGGCTCATTCTATTAGGGCAGTGGCTTACATCAAAAGCATACCCGGCGGCACTGCCCATTGAAGAGATCTGCTCAGCGGCTATCTGGAGCCTAATCGAGCACGCTCATCCCGCCACTATCAGCTGGACAAACACTCACGGGAGCCGCACTCGGTTTGGCCAGACAGTTCTCACCAGTGGGCAGTGTCGTGATTCTCCAGCCTAATGAGCCTTTAGAAATCACGCTTTGCTGTTCTCATGGTGTAGGTGTTAATAAATTCCTCAATTTTTATCGGTGGTGGTATCACATTGGTGGTGGTTTTTACTGTATGTAGCGACATTATCACTGCTACAGTCACTGTGTGTTCATCCCTGCACCACGCTCTCGCTGGTTTGGGTTGTTGAGGGATATATATTGGACTCGCCCACCATACTTTCCTCCCATTTTGATGGTTGGGGTGGACTTGCGTCCGCCTTTATAAATTTCCACCAATAGCCTATCGCTAGGTTCCTTTTCCTCGCTTTGCCACGCTCGCTCTGATTGACATCAGCGTCAGGTGACTAGGTGAGTGTACTTTCTCTCTGTCGCTGCTCTCGGGCTGTGCCTCTCGACTGAACTAGGGGGTATGTTAGGCAGACAGAATACCACTCCCGACTCAACATCGCTGGGAGTCTGTCTTATGCTTATATGTACCCCAAGGAGGACTCTTCTGAAAAGAATTTTACAAACCTGGAGAGGTTGAATTCTTTGAAGAAAAGTCCTCCTTGGGGTACGGGCCACCACCTCCCCTCATTCTGTCTGACACGCTCAGCATGAAAAGTGAGGTATTTGAGGTACACAGCCAGAGTTACCTGCTCTTGGCTGTAGGGGCCCCTACGGGCCCTGTAGTGGTCTCACACCACACATAACGAAGCTTTTTGTTTGGTAAAAATATTTTATTGAAATATTGTTACAACTGTCGAGGCTTTTTAAAATGGACATTTTAATGCTTATATGTACCCCAAGGAGGACTTTTCTTCAAAGAATTCATAACCCTCCAGGTTTGTAAAAATTTATATTTCATTTCAGCTGACATGTAATGAGTTTATTGAGAATTCAAATGAGAAGTTGGGTGAATTTCTGTTGGTCTATAGTCTCTGTTCAGGAGAACTGTGTTTGCAAACATAGAATATTTGCGTGCGTTTATGTTTCTGAAATACGAACATTCGTGCAAACGCTATTTGCTTTGCAGAAGTTTTCACTGTGTGAAACACGTGGTGTTGAACTTGAACGAGGTTTCTCCGATAGCAGTTTTGAACAGAGTTGTTAGAACTTCGGACTTGAGCGGTCGTGCTTTCGTCGACCTCTCCTAAATATAGTGTTAGAACTTGACTGGCGAGCAGTTGTATATTAGACGGCCTATCGTTATATTTGCATTACAACTCGCCAGTTGATAGGCTGCATTCTGTAATGCCTATCGATAGTTTTTCGTCATAGTCACAATAGGACTAACTTGTTGTCAACAGTGTACCAACTGTATACATTTGTGCAAAGCACAAAATAGAATTAAAGTGAAAATAGATTATTCACAGTGTTGAGAGTTTACTTTATAGAACAATGCGTAACAGTTTCAAAGCATTCTAGTTAAACAATTGTAATTAATCATGGGAACAGTAAATTAGATAGTGAATATATCTTGAAAACATAGATCCCAGTACATTTTGGGTTAGAGGGTAAATACAGATGATGCTTGTAAGGTGTGCTGCCACACTCGTGGCAGTGATGTTTCTGGGAGGGTGACGAAAAGTGTCGCCTACTGTGGAGGAGCTTACTTCTATTTCTAATAAAGTTTTGTTTTCCCAATTTCACCACCGACTTTTGATGGAGTATTGGCTTCAGCAGGAGCTTATGGTACTGAGGTTGTATCCCACTACCCCTACATCCCACTACCCCTACATCCCACTACCCCTACATCCCACTACCCCTACATCCCACTAACCCTACATCCCACTAACCCTACATCCCACTAACCCTACATCCCACGTCCCCTACCCCTACATCCCACTACCCCTACGCCCGCTACGATCCCCTACATCCCACTAACCCTACATCCCATTACCCCTACATCCATCCTTACTACTCCCCTACGCCCCGCTAATCCCCTACATCCCACTAACCCTACATCCCACCCACTAACCCTACGGCCCATTCCGTTACCCCTACACATCCCACTACCCCTACATCCCACTACCCCTACATAGGATACCGGTACTGATCAATGGAAACATTGTTTCCTCTGCAGATTGCATGGAGTGTATGGCCTGCTCCGACAATGTTGTGCGAGCCGGTCTGACTGTCAAGTTTGTGGACGTGCATACACTGTGTGAGATGTTAAACTACACGGGGCAGACGGCAGCTAAGACCAAGTTCAAGGGCATTGAAGACCGAGGTGGAGATGTAGCTGTTACAGTCTTTAGGCCATTTGTCCGGGACTTTGCTGTAACAAGATTCGAAGTTAGTGTTTTTGAAGAAAAGCCTTTGTTTGCTCAACATGTTTGATTGTATTGGAAAAGAATTAATGCTGGAGTGATTGGTTCAATAATCGGTCATTTGATCGATCTCGCCTGCATCAGCGATTATCCATGTCATCAAAATGTTTAACATATATCAACAGTTATAACCTAACTCACTCTATCAACTCGCTAACTCATGTAGATGTTTCTGTATAGATTCCGAGCGGAGTGAACAAGGTGAGACTGGCTCCACTGAAGAGTGCCAGTATATGCCACTCTATCAACTCGCTAACTCATGTAAATGTTTCTGTATAGATTCCGAGCGGAGTGAACAAGGTGAGACTGGCCCCACTGAAGAGTGCCAGTATATGCATTGTGATTAAAGGATCAGGGGAAGCAACCAACGCAACACTTTCTTCTCCTGTACCTCTCCAGCGGGGATCAGTGTTCTTCTTCTCGGCAGAGGAGGAAGTCTTTGTCAATGTTTCCTCAGATGGCATGCTGCTGTTTCGGGCGTACGCAGGTGTTTGATCAACGTGAACACAGTGACACTAACAGATTGTAGAACGGAGACAGTAACAAATCGTAGAACAAAGTCCCAGTATATATTTTTGTTATTAGAAATGTTGGACCGATGTAGAACGCAACTAGGGAACGGGTCTTAACAGGATGCTGCACAAGGTGAGGTGATTCGTCATAACATTCATGAACATGCTTGTAACAAAATGATGGATATATCTGACTCATTCTTATCCCAACCATTGTATGTTTTAATCAAAATGCATGTAACGAACCCTGGTTATACTGAACTTAAGTTGACCATCAGTTTGAGTTCATTATAGCCACATTTTTTCTGTAGAAGAATTCATTCATACATTTTGTTACCTACATTAAAATCCTTGATTAACGGATAAGTCTTGGATATTGTTTATATATCATGTATGTTAAGGGGGTCCTTGGAATCTAGGCAAACTCTAACTTTCCTCCAGTAATTCGAACACTGGTATCATGTCATGTTACATTAAACGTTTTAGCGTATACGGTATATGTGGTGTATTAGGCATTTATGCATCTCGAGTTAAGTTTTATTCAGCTTGCCTTTGGCTTATGGTATAGCGCTAAACACATAACACACAACGCCAGCCCATGTGATGCTCCCACAGCAAATTTGTCTTGATGAAATGCTTCAGTCTGACATTTACAATGAAATTAAAAGAAACAAATACATTGAGCTGAGGTAGAATTTCTGCTGTGTCATTTGACTTTCAGCTTCTTTCTTCCTAGTTGGCATCAACGAGTTATGTCCCCTTATATATCAATGTGCAGCCTGTTTGCTTCATCACAGGGTTTGGGGTTTATTTTCCTGCTCAGAAACATATTTCCCTCCCAGACAGGATATATATTATTTTATCACCATCATGTGAACCAACCAGATCTTTCCTTTTTTGAGTGAAGGTAATATAGAGGTACGTTTGTGATATATATCTCGTCAGATCCTGTAAAAACTGTGATAATACATGTAAAATGACAGTTTTAGAACATGTTTGATGAAATACTTCGATGACTAGAACAGGTGCTCCTGATATAAGTTGTTTATTAAGCAATATGATGCTGAAGCAATATTGTGTGTTAGTTCAGACAAACATAAGTTAAAGTAATGTAAGATATCTTATTGTTGTAAATTTACAGTGTTGCAGTCTCTCAATTCAAGTGAGCAACATTGTAGGGTTTGGGATTGAAACAAGTTATGATTGTGTTTGCATTGTGATGCTTTGTTTATGAAATGTTCTGAATATTTCCAATACATATGATGTTATGTATCACCAGGTGTTTTGTTATGGTGCATGGGTGAGTCATGTTAGCATAGCGTGGTAGATCTGATTATTCTGTGTCTGGCACTGACAGTGGACTCCTACAGAAGGACACAGAATGTCGCAGGGATGTCGAGTACATGAGAAGGTCACACCACAAGATTTATTTAGTCGCATTGTACAACAAGTATTGTTTGCATGACCTGTGATCTCACTGGGCGTGCCCACAGTCTCATTGGTCTGGGGGTACACTAGGTCTGGGGTTGTGCCCACAGTCTCATTGGTCTGGGGGTAGACTAGGTCTGGGGTTGTGCCCACAGTCTCATTGGTCTGGGGGTAGACTAGGTCTGGGGTTGTGCCCACAGTCTCATTGGTCTGGGGGTAGACTAGGTCTGTGCCCACAGGGTTTGTGCCCTCATTGGTCTGGGGGTATCTCTAGGTCAGTCTGGGTTTGTGATGAACATGGTTGTAGATGTAAGTTGGTATTCAACAACTTGAAAGAAGCTCCCTAAGACTGCCAGTTGGCCGTCTCCAAGCACCCCCCGAAGTCGGAGGATTTAGTAATGTTACTGGGTTTGTTGTGCCAACTAGTATTATCATGTTGTACATACTGTATTGATGTGGTAAAGCAATCCAAGAATACTTGTATCTCAGTCTGAGAATATGCAGAAAATCCTAATTTGTATCATATATGAGTGTTATGCCCACCTACTCTGCACCAGCACCTGCCGCCCAAATCTGACGGGGTTATACCAAGGTGTGAGTGTATTGTTAATGGTGAGGTTAGTAAATCTGTCGTTGTGATCACACATAGTCTCCAGGGTTACTTCACTGAAGGAAAACACACTTTGATTCATGATTATTTTAAGAAAGAAATTTAATTTAAGAAAATTTTAACTTGTGGAAGTCAGCACTCAGTTTTGTTAAAGTAGCGTTTTTTACATGACTGCATGTAACTCTGGTGGATAATCTGATTCATCTTGGAAGGATGTATCCAGTCCCACAGCCTGATATTCACCACCAAATCTACATCAAATATATATTGTATAAAACGTTGACGATCATGAATATTACGGGGGATATTATTTGTGGTGAATATTTCATAATCCCGAAGTATTTGGGTTCAGTTCAAGTTCGGTTTCTCAAATTGGAATTCTGTGATATTTTGTTGTGATATTTCCCAAGTAAGGATATTAAAATTATGACCACCATTATAGCGATGGAGACTGTATTCTATTGGGAAATATAGAGAAAGACACTTTCATACTTCTAGTTGGGGGCAGTGGGGTAGCCTAGTTGATAAAGCATTCACTCGTCACACCGAACACCAAGGTTCAATTCCCAACATGGTTACCATGTGTGAAGCCCATTTCTGGTGTCCCTCGCGGTGATACTGCTGGAATACTGCTAATAGCAGGGTAAAACTGAACACACTCACTTCGAGCTTTGAACAAAACAATATTTTTTCCCCAGTTTTAAACTCAGCAATGCTTGTTTACTGAGATTCTAGAAGGGCCCTGTCTCTGTGTGTGTCTTGTAATGCAAACAATGTAGGAAATGAAGCATAGTAAAAGTGAAGATATTGTTTTCAGGTTTCTGTGGCTGTGGGTGGTGAAATGACGATGGGTGGTAGTGCTGAAATATGCTTCCTTGTAGTACAGACATGTTTGTTTGACATGAATGCATGGTAACACTATCCAACGTGAGGTTTTGAAGGAGTGGGAGGCCGCTATCGTCTCAGTCATGACACTGTGTGTCAGCTAGACAATGGCGGACAGCCACGCCTGTCATAGATGGAGTGTGAGAAATAGTTTCCAAAGTTTGCTAGCCAGTCGGGCTAGCTATGAGTGAAGGTTACTAGCCCACAAAATATTTCACGAGTCAAAAACTTGAAACTAAGCAAAAGATTAAAAAATAGCTGAGAATAAGATATTGTTGGCATGACAACGATTTCATCATTAAGCTGCTAATATGGAAAACATTTTTATCAGGCCATAATCTTGAATGATTTAAAAATATTATAGCTTAAAAAGTCAGAGAGACTGATATATTCACAAAATTCCATAGCCAGTTGGGTCAGTGACTGTGGAGATTTGCTGGCCAGACTGGATTTTTACTAGCCACAGGCTAGCGGTCCACTGGCTATTTCACAAACTGCATACATGTGTGGTTAAACTAGAAGATCATCATGAGGCAGTCAGGGATTCAAACACATGACCTGTATGTAGTCCACTGTACAGTGGGATAAGTTAAATTTATCCAGAAATCCAAACCATGTTCACCTGGCACTCAAATTGGGTAAATGTGACTTTTTGTGCATAATTGTTTTTAAAAAACGTTCTTCTTTATTGAATTAAGAAATTGTTTAAGTTAAATTTTGAGATTACATTCATTTCAGTGTCATATGACCTTTGACGCAACCTCTCCCTCTTTGTCGGTGCAGTTATTGGTGAAGTAAAGGTTATCTCTGCAACACTTCCTAATACTTAAAGTAACATATGTTGACATGTGTAAATGTTTTATTCAGCATGGGGAATAACTAATGATATATTCTGCCAACATTATGCTGAATATTGGCCTCCAAGAATCTGTAGATAAATGTCTTGTTTGGCTCTCTGTGAGGTCTAGTTGGGGCTCATACTGACCATGCTAACGCGTAACATCATACGGGATGATCATGACTGGAATATCATGTCTTCTCGTACCATCCGCACATCGCAAGGGGATGGAATATCATGACTGGAATATTATGTCTTCTCATGTTTGTACCATCCGCACATCGCAAGGGGATGGAATATCATGACTGGAATATCATGTCTTCTCATGTTTGTACCATCCGCACATCGCAAGGGGATGGAATATCATGACTGGATGTCTTTCATGGAATCATGACTGGAATATCATGTCTTCTCATGTTTGTACCATCCGCACATCGCAAGGGGATGGAATATCATGACTGGAATATTATGTCTTCTCATGTTTGTAACATCCGCACATCGCACGGGGATGGAATATCATGACTGGAATATCATGTCTTCTCATGTTTGTAATATCATGACTGGAATATTATGTCTTCTCATGTTTGTAACATCCGCACATCGCACGGGGATGGAATATCATGACTGGAATATCATGTCTTCTCATGTTTGGTTTGTATTTTATCAGATTCTTTTGTTTGCCTTACCCATGTTGACAGGCATGTAGAGCTTTTTATGTTACGTTATTTATATTGAAACCTGTGTCAAATAAATATATGTTGATGCAAACATCGTGAGACTTAGGTGTGTGTTTTGTAAGCGACATAGTTGCGGCATTTCCTTGTTTTGTTGGTAAGTCATGTATGTGAGACATAACACAACATGCTGTTTGGGTAGAACCTGTGATCGATAGCATGAACACATGATCACCGTGTAGTTGACTTCTAACGAAAGGCATAATTTTATAAGGAGTTCAGATATCAAGTTCAGATATCAGGGAAATGTAGGTTAACAGGGTTTCCTGGTCAGCTGACAAACCTTAGTCAGGAGTGTCAGTTGCATGCCATGTATTCCGTAAGTGGAGGAGCCACGAATAGCTGCAAAACTGCTGATGCGGCTTAAAGCAACAATTACTCACTCCCTCAGTGGATGACTGGGAACTGTATAATCACTGTCTTCACACGTATCCTGGTTTACAGTGCCTTGGTTCTTTCTTGGCTCTCAGGAAGTTTGCTCTCTGTGTCATTATGCACCAATGGCAGATCGTGACTCATTCTGTCCAGGACACTGTGACTGCTTCTAACTTTGCTGCTGAATATCTTTGCATTTTGATATGTGTCTTTAACAACCCCAGTGGTCTGTGTCTTGACTGTGAGTATTGGTGCATATTCTGTACCTGTGACTCAACAGAATCATTATATACTGAGAGAAACAAAATAAAGGAACACAGGAAAATTCAAATGATCCTTTAATATTTTCCAGTTATCATCACCAGATTTGAATAGCGCTGTGGGAGGAACTCTGAGAATAAATAAGGAACACTGCCATGAAGTGGTATTCCCTAATTTGTTTCCCTCAGCATATTTATGATTTCATGTACAACACTGTAAACGATACCTGTGCTGTTTTGGCAACAGATACACTTCTTTGAGAGGCTTTTGTAGAAGTTGTAAAGATGAAGGAAAACCAAGTTCTATGGATAGTCAACCTCTTTATTGTAATGAATACCAATGAATATTCATTGCAATAAAGAAGTTGACTATCCATTGGACTTGGTTTTCCTTTAACAGATACACAGTGCATGTGACCTGTAGGTCACAATCAAAACACTTTTCAAAATATTTAGGTTGTCATTTTGGGTGTGTCACCTGAACCAGCTTGTGTACTTTCTTTTGTACATCAGTATATTTATAGGCTTTTGTCATATAACTGGACTCTTAATGACTGCTGGGTCCAAGCAAACACAATGTTGGGTATACTCCGATATTTACAGACCGCCATTATGGAACCTATATAAGGACTGAGGGAACTCGTCATTCAAACGTACCTATAGTTTAGTACACAACAGGACAGAGGCCTTGTGCCTGGACACAACTGAACACAACGTCCGATTACATCAGGCATAACAAGCCAAAGCTGTTGTTCCTTCATGGCATCTCGCACTCACTAACTGAAACAAGGCTTCAAGACAATATCTCTTTGAGCACACCACACGCGAAGATCTGGGTTAGAATTGATCTTCAGTAACCCATGCTTGTCCAAAGAGGTGGTGGGTGGTCAGACTCGCTGACTTGGTTGACTCCTTATCGTATCCCAGTTGCGTAGATCGATGGTCATGATGTTGGTCACTGGATTGTCTGGTTCATACTCGATTATTTACAGATCGTCGCCATATACAGTACAACCAGAAATTATTGAAAAGTTAAGATTGTAATTTTTTAAAACTTGTTTCACCCATTACTCACGTATTAAATGTGAATATTAGCAGAACATAACTCCAGATTCAAAGACAGGTGAACAGTTAGTATTTTGTCAAGTCACCATGGGCAGCAATGCAGGTTTCAATGCGGCGGGGCATACTACTGATCAAAGAAGTCGTGATCCATGCTGTCCCAATATCGGACCGCCTCTTCTTTCATTTCAGCAATATTTGTCAGATTTTGCTTATTGCCACTTTCCTTCACAAGTCCCCAAACATTTTCTATTGGATTTAGGCAGGGCCATAGCTTGGCCAATCTAATAATGTAATATTTTGGGTCCGAAACCAGGCCTGTGAATGCTTTGAACGATGCTTTGGGTCGTTGTCCTGCTGGAAAATCCAAAAGCAGATGGAAGTACACATACCTCGAGAATATCGGTGTACCGCTCACTGTTCATATTCCCTTCAAATACACAGAGGGGCGTTGCCCCTAACACAGATATGCCACCCCACACGTTAAATTTCGGACTGTACTTTGGACGCTGATACAAAGGTTTTTCAGTTTGTTTGGTCCAGAATTTCAGTGTATTAGGAAAAGGCCACACTGAACTTTCGTCTGAGAAAATCACATTGTCCCAGTTAAAATTTCTATGCTGAAAGCACCAGTTCAACCTTCGCTTCTTTTGTTCAGGTTTCATGATCGGTGATGGAATTCCTCGACGTTTCTGCCAACCCATTGCATGCAGTTCAAATTGTCTCCTTACAGACTGCCACAGTTCCTCTATCAATCATATCCAGCCTTAAGTTTTCTAAACTCCTTCGTTCTTTTTAGAAACAAGAATACCAAGCCGCCTCCTGTCACCGACAGTTAATTTTCTGGGCCTACCTGCGCCTCCCTGGTGGTCAATGCCATATCCATTTGCAATATTTTTCAAAACACGATAAACAGTGGACAAAGGGATGCCTGTTCTACTTGAAATCACTTTAGCTGATCCGATGTCCTTGTTATAATACTCTAAAATCAACTTCTCTTTCTCTAAATCATCCATACTGAGGATCACTGAAAATGTCGCCTGCTAGCAAGTAAACAAAGGGGGATAACTCTTCACAAACAAATAAACAGGATTAACGGAGTTGTCTCTCTTGAATGAAACCAAGCACTTGATAGCTGGTCAAGGTTGTGTATACTAGAAAATCCAATAAAACATATTCCTAAAATTTTCATTAATTTCTGGTCATACTATAGCTGGAATATTGCTGAGTGCAGCATAAAACTAACTCACTCACTCTTTGAGTACACAGGGGCTTGTAACTCAAAAACTATGCATCAGGGCATAGGCCTATGTTGTCACTGCTGGGGCAGGTTTTAGCCTTAAAAGCCAAATGGATATCACAAGCTGTCATTTCTAGACTCTGGAAAAAGTAACGACACACTGATTGGGTGATCTGAAGAAACGACACCTGCACAAGATCGACACCGTGGAATATGCACGTCGAAGAGGTCGCCTCAGCACATGATTAACACTGCGTTCCTTAAAGCAGCAGATCTTCAGACAGAACACTTTAATGGTAACAATGTAAGGATATCCAGGAGCACCGTTCGTCGTTGTTTAAGGGCAGCCGCTGTGCTGGCGACCTGCAGTTCGTCCACCTCTAACACCACGTCACAGGCAGACGCGTTTGAGATGGAATAGACATCATGGTTGCTGGAATCAACGTCAATGGTCTCGTGTGCTCTCCACAGATGAAAGCAGATTCAATTTGTCCTTCCATGATGGTCGGCAGAGGATTTATTGTCCCATTGGAGAACCAATCACAGATGCAACTGTGGCCACGCATAACCGATTTGGCGGCGGTCGGTCATGGTTTGGGCAGGGATAACACCTACTGGGCGTACTTCACTGCACGTGGTAGACGGTAATCTTACCGGACAGCGTTATCGGGACGAGTCTGGCTCCTATAGCAGTACCATTCCTGAAAGCTATGCATGGCGTTTATGGTTGACACTCTACTGCAACACAACATCGCCTGGCCTCATGGGGCCAGGATTGTCACGGAATTCCATAGGCAGCAGGGTGTAGAGCGAATGGATTTACCAGCATGCTCGCAGACCTCAACCCAACTGAGCACGCCTGAGATGAACTCGGTCGACATGTGTACACACGTCACCCAGCACCAGTGGATCTCCCAGGACTCCGCAATGCTCTAGTAGAGGAATGGAATGCGATTCCGCAAGCTTCCTTTATGAACTTGATAAGGAGCATGAGAACAAGGTGCACCTGTGTCTTGGACGCACGAGGAGGGTAAAAAAAATTGATATTGAATGACTGAGTGCCCATATTTGTCATGTTCATTTTGGGTGGTTGGTCTATACAACTGATGTTTGCTAGTGCTGTTTGAACTTTTTGTCTGTATGCCAAGACGGTCACATTTGTCAACACATTAAACATTATGATGACACTCTTAGTGCTATGTATCATTTGACCCTTTATTAATGACGCCTTGTATTGTTGAATCTTTTTATGTACTTAATACATACCATATATTTTACCTTATTTTACCGTGCAGCTGCAACATGCCCCACCAAAGCATGTGGATCAATGTATTAACACCAACCCTACAATAGCCAGAGCCCTAGCCCTTCCTGTCTTTTGTCTATATCACATAATTGTCACACTGTTAAAACTCGGTTGACTGACCTGCTTCTTCGGTCAATCTCAGACACTTGAACAGTCGAGCAGTTTTACACTGCAGAAAAGGTTCAACGATCTTCTGGAAAATGAAACACCTCCTTGTATTTCCAAGACCCTTACAGGACAGCATTATTGACTGCTGGGTCGTGTAAACCCTGTCACACACACGCACCTGTTTTGGTACATGCAAGGATGGATTCGTCCCAGAATAATAAACGTGCCGTCAGCTCACAGACGGTAGCCCTGTGGTGTACACAGCCGAGTAGACTAAGGCTTAGTCTCTGAATATATATAATTTTGATAGTAACAAACAAGCCCATTTATATTGAAAAGGAGCCCTAGGGAGACCAGAGATTCAGAAGACCTGAAGAAATCTAGACTTGCTTTATTTAGGGCTTCAGCACTGCAGAGAGAGCTTGGCGGTAGGGAAATTAATGTGGTTCAGGGACTGTGAGACGGACTAACAGCCGAGCAACGCAGGATCCCGTGCTGCTACATTTGATAATGCGCCGCTGTCATGAGCTGAGGCACAATATGCATCAATTTGCTCTTGAAATGCTGCAATTTTAGGATGTGTAAGAATCGTGTTTTTAGGTACAATGGATCTCACGTTGTTTAGAAACTATGCTATTAAAAATGTAGGGTATATTTCATTTGGGGGACATATTATTTGTGAACTACGTTGTATGGTTGTATGTTGATTTAGAAAATGATTTTTTCACTCACGTGTCATGAATTTCGTGCAATCACGTCAATTTTGTGCAAGTGTTTTTCATGACGTATAATCACGATATATATCGACAGGCAAATAACTTCCATGGCAGCCGAGGTTCTGGTCATCCAAGGGCGACAACAAGTGCACAAGACCGTTTCATCAGAGCGTATGTGATCTCTCAAACTGGAAATGAGTTTCACAGAGGTACATGTGTTAGAACGAGTGGACAGACGTGTCGTCATCTGCGTTACACCTCGTTAGACCGACCGTCACATTACTGCAAGAAGTCGCTGTCAAGAGCGGCAGCGCTGGACCAATCGTCGTGGAGCTAACGTTATGTTTTGGGATGAAGCCAGGTTTTCTTTGGGTTTCCTTGACACGTGTAGTGGCGTGGACAGAATGACTCAATGAGCGTCTTCATGCCGTTAGCGGTAGACAGAATGAACGTCTTGGAGGTGGCTCACTTATGGTGTGGGGTGGGTTTACTTTGACTATCAGCACACCTTTAAGTGTTATTCAGAGATTAGGCAGCACTACCATGTCAACATCCCAGGGGTCCGCATAGTGAAGTTTGTGCACCAACATGGACATCGTCCGCGTTCGAAATTAACGTCGGTCCTTAGGCCCGAAGCCGACTGAAAACCACTCGTACCCACAGCTTTTGTTTTCTGCAGGTCATTATGGCCGACAGCCTTTTCATCCGCAATAACAAAGAGTATTATTTCCATATTAAGATATAGGGCCTACACATTCTCATCAGAACCCACAACTTTTTATGGTTCTGGGTCCTTAGGGCCTGCAGCGTTTCAGGGTTAAGGGCAAACGCTGCACATCGTTTTCAGTTTTACAGGAACATTCAGGGCTGGTATTGTCACTGAGCATCTCCAACAGGAAAACATAACCATGGCCAGCTCTCACTCAGCCTTGAACGACACATACATCACCGTCCACAACCTCCGACCACTTACACTACACGTTAGATAACGAGTATACCCCGTCGATTTCGGGATTGTCTTGACAAAACGATTCACGCAATATTGATGAGTTTGACTTTACATGGTAAAAGACGTGATGGAGGCGGGGCGCTTTGGCCAATTATGCTGCAGAATCTATGGTTTTCTGACGTTCAACGATCAATGCAAATCAGATGTTCCAGTTATGCTGATAAACTACTTATCTCATTAAAGACATCCTCGATAATCTCCAGGTTATACTCTCCGATAAATCTCCACTACTACCCGGATGCATCTTTGGCTCGGCCCGATAGTTATATTACCTCCCTTTGCCAATCAGCTAAGCCACCGTTACAACCGAACTTGCCAGTGTCAACAAGGATAGCGGTTGCAGCCGCGAAGGTTTCTTCGCACTGCGACTTAGATTTTTGGGGAAATCATACAGATAAACTGACAGGTCTGAAACCTTAGACAATATATGCAAGAACTCTTTGTACCTCTCTCAGAGTACCTCTACCACAATTATGTTACCAAGTTAAATAATCGGTCAGATAAAAGAAGCGAAAGTGCGTTGTGATTGGTACGCTCAACTTCCCAGTGTAGACACCTGATTGGATAAAAAGCCAGCCAAGGGAGGTAATAAAATCATGGGGCCGATCCGTAGATGCATCCAGGGTGTAGTGGAGCGGAACGTATACCCAGGAGATTATTGAGGATGATTAAAGATGGAAAATATCAATAGTGACAGCTTTATGTTGAATATCCGTCACTATTTTCAATGGTATAATTTGTAGGTCTGGGATATATATAAGTGTTGTATTTGACATAGAGAGCTCTATTCCTTTTGTTGAGAGGGTTCCAGGGATTTGTTGAGTGAGACACTTTAAACCACTCGGATATTCCCATCTGTGTTTAAACTACTCTATCAATGGCGGAGCAGATCATTGAGAGCATCTGCCACAATGGACGGAAAGACGTTCTCAAATGTCATGTAATGTTTACAATGGCTGAATGGTAACCGCCCATTGGTCTGAAACAAGGGCGGCGTCCCTGCCGAGTAGTACTGGAAAACTACACAAGAAATGAATGGTGTCGACATCAAGATGATGAAAAGACCGGTCCTTTGTAAATGATAATTGTATTTATGAGTGGGATGCCCATACTAAACTGCGCCTCGGTGAGTCTCGGTGGGCTGACACTATAAAACCAATGTTAGCATGGGCCAACACACGAATGAACACGCTCACGCATGCGTACACACGTACATGCACGTCACATCGGTGCAATAATCTTGAAAGCCATATTATGGCGACCCACACATTCCACTGCACAGACATCAAATGAGGGTCCTCAGCACGACGTAACCTTTCAAGGTCAATAACAGTTCATTTTCGGCATTGTTGTCTTTTAAATCAGTTGAGAAAAGAAACTGTAGTGCACATACTGTAATTATGAAATTTACACCTCAGTGCTTTGCAGCACAAGAACATGTGACCCATGTATTTGAGATTTTTGTAAAGCACGTGCTTTACATATGCATTCAAGTATGCTAGGGAATGAGCGCCCGAAATTTTACAACTTGCCCTTGGATTCAGGTGGTGCTGAATTAATGCCCATGTGTTCGCAACGATTGGGGAACAAAACCCCAACTCCCACACTTAACGCACATATGTACTTGGGCTAGAGCAATATTCCTGATATACACACTTCAGTGAAAGGTATTATTCCTGATATACACGCTTCAGTGAAAGGTATTATTCCTGATATACACGCTTCAGTGAAAGGTATTATTCCTGATATACACACTTCAGTGAAAGGTATTATTCCTGATATACACACTTCAGTGAAAGGTATTATTACACTGAAAGGCATTATTCCTGATATACACACTTCAGTGAAAGGTATTATTCCTGATATACACACTTCAGTGAAAGGTATTATTCCTGATATACACACTTCAGTGAAAGGTATTATTCCTGATATACACACTTCAGTGAAAGGTATTATTCCTGATATACACTTCAGTGAAAGGTATATTCAGTGAAAGGTATTATTCCTGATATACACACTTCAGTGAAAGGCATTATTCCTGATATACACACTTCAGTGAAAGGCATTATTCCTGATATACACGCTTCAGTGAAAGGTATTATTCCTGATATACACGCTTCAGTGAAAGGTATTATTCCTGATATACACGCTTCAGTGAAAGGTATTATTCCTGATATACACACTTCAGTGAAAGGTATTATTCCTGATATACACACTTCAGTGAAAGGTATTATTCCTGATATACACGCTTCAGTGAAAGGTATTATTCCTGATATACACGCTTCAGTGAAAGGTATTATTCCTGATATACACACTTCACTGAAAGGCATTATTCCTGATATACACGCTTCAGTGAAAGGTATTATTCCTGATATACACGCTTCAGTGAAAGGTATTACATTTCCTCCAGGCTTCAGCGTTAATGTCCAGACGATTAGAAATCCACCATTGACAACGTTATCTCAAACACTTTGATTGTTCGGCTACTCACCTTGTCGTCAATATTTAGTCAAATGACGTCGTCGCCAACAGCGGCAAACTTGCTGATGCGGCGTTTAGCAATATTCACTCACTGTCAGCTGCCCAGTTAGACAGTGGAGTAGAGATGGCTTGCCAAAATATACGTGATTCACCTGTTATGGTAATGGACTATTCCTAACAGACTTCATCCCCTGTAATGTTAAGGGTGAGTGAGATTGGTTTACGCCGCTTTTAGCAATATTCCAGCAATATCGTGGCGGGGGACACCAGAAATGGGCTTCACACATTGTACCCATGTGGGGAAGCGAACCTGGGTCTTCGACGTTACGAGCGAACGCTTTAACCACTAGGCTACCCCACCGCCCCTGTAATGTTCAGATCAAACAGACAATGGCGTTTGGAGGTCTTCTGAGACATATTAGAATTGCCGATATATTGATGCATTTGGTTTTTTCTACGTGTATAGAGTTACAATAAGAATAATTACAAGAATAAGAAAGTTAATATTCATAGACCACCTGTGCCAACAAATTACTCAGAGACCCCATGGAACAGCCCTAGGTGTTCAGGGTCACCATCACTATAGTTCAAGCCACCTGATCTGTTAATTAATCTCTTGCTCAGTTACTACCGTCTCTAGTTACAGGGTCACCATCACTATAGTTCAAGCCACCTGATCTGTTAATTAATCTCTTGCTCAGTTACTACAGTCTCTAGTTACAGGGTCACCATCACTATAGTTCAAGCCACCTGATCTGTTAATTAATCTCTTGCTCAGTTACTACAGTCTCTAGTTACAGGGTCACCATCACTATAGTTCAAGCCTCCTGATCTGTTAATTAATCTCTTGCTCAGTTATTACTGTCTCTAGTTACAGGGTCACCATCACTATAGTTCAAGCCACCTGATCTGTTAATTAATCTCTCTAGTTGCTCAGCCACTACTGTCTCTAGTTTACAGGGTCACCATCACTATAGTTCAAGCCACCTGATCTGTTAATTAATCTCTTGCTCAGTTACTATCTGTTCAATCACTATAGTTCAAGCCACCTGATCTGCTAGTTACAGGGTCACCATCACTATAGTTCAAGCCACCTGATCAGTCAAGCCACCTGATCTGTTAATTAATCTCTTGCTCAGTTACCTACTGTCTCTAGTTACAGGGTCACCATCACTATAGTTCAAGCCACCTGATCTGTTAATTAATCTCTTGCTCAGTTACTACAGTCTCTAGTTACAGGGTCACCATCACTATAGTTCAAGCCACCTGATCTGTTAATTAATCTCTTGCTCAGTTACTACTGTCTCTAGTTACAGGGTCACCATCACTATAGTTCAAGCCACCTGATCTGTTAATTAATCTCTTGCTCAGTTACTACTGTCTCTAGTTACAGGGTCACCATCACTATAGTTCAAGCCACCTGATCTGTTAATTAATCTCTTGCTCAGTTACTACTGTCTCTAGTTACAGGGTCACCATCACTATAGTTCAAGCCACCTGATCTGTTAATTAATCTCTTGCTCAGTTACTACTGTCTCTAGTTACAGGGTCACCATCACTATAGTTCAAGCCACCTGATCTGTTAATTAATCTCTTGCTCAGTTACTACTGTCTCTAGTTACAGGGTCACCATCACTATAGTTCAAGCCACCTGATCTGTTAATTAATCTCTTGCTCAGTTACTACTGTCTCTAGTTACAGGGTCACCATCACTATAGTTCAAGCCACCTGATCTGTTAATTAATCTCTTGCTCAGTTACTACTGTCTCTAGTTACAGGGTCACCATCACTATAGTTCAAGCCACCTCTGTTAATTAATAGTTACAGGGTCACCATCACTATAGTTCAAGCCACCTGATCTGTTAATTAATCTCTTGCTCAGTTACTACTGTCTCTAGTTACAGGGTCACCATCACTATAGTTCAAGCCACCTGATCTGTTAATTAATCTCTTGCTCAGTTACTACTGTCTCTAGTTACAGGGTCACCATCACTATAGTTCAAGCCACCTGATCTGTTAATTAATCTCTTGCTCAGTTACTACTGTCTCTAGTTACAGGGTCACCATCACTATAGTTCAAGCCACCTGATCTGTTAATTAATCTCTTGCTCAGTTACTACTGTCTCTAGTTACAGGGTCACCATCACTATAGTTCAAGCCACCTGATCTGTTAATTAATTAATCTCTTGCTCAGTTACTACAGGGTCTCTAGTTACAGGGTCACCATCACTATAGTTCAAGCCACCTGATCTGTTAATTAATCTCTTGCTCAGTTACTACCGTCTCTAGTTACAGGGTCACCATCACTATAGTTCAAGCCACCTGATCTGTTAATTAATCTCTTGCTCAGTTACTACTGTCTCTAGTTACAGGGTCACCATCACTATAGTTCAAGCCACCTGATCTGTTAATTAATCTCTTGCTCAGTTACTACTGTCTCTAGTTACAGGGTCACCATCACTATAGTTCAAGCCACCTGATCTGTTAATTAATCTCTTGCTCAGTTACTACCGTCTCTAGTTACAGGGTCACCATCACTATAGTTCAAGCCACCTGATCTGTTAATTAATCTCTTGCTCAGTTACTACCGTCTCTAGTTACAGGGTCACCATCACTATAGTTCAAGCCACCTGATCTGTTAATTAATCTCTTGCTCAGTTTACAGTCTCTAGTTACAGGGTCACCATCACTATAGTTCAAGCCACCAGTTATTACTGTCTCTAGTTACAGGGTCACCATCACTATAGTTCAAGCCACCTGATCTGTTAATTTATCTCTTGCTCAGTTATTACTGTCTCTAGTTACAGAAGGAGCTAAGTGCAACGCTTCCGAAAATGGGTGTACACAAGGTCAGTTCATTCAACTTGCAACAGACAATGTAGATCAATCTGGATTAACGCATACCGATGACGTTTCTGAAATCAGGTGACTGTTGCCGAGGTGTTGGTGCGCTAAAAGGGATGGGTTCATATGTCCTTTACCAAGCAATTCGTTCAGACTTTGCTGAATCAAAATGCTTGATGTCTTGAACAACTCATGTATAATACAAAATGAATCACTACATTGTATCCTTCAAAGTATTGAGTCATGTGCATCTTCTTGTCTATGATCAACCTGAATCCCAGACTCAAAGCGGTATTTGCTCAACTTACGTGCTTGTGAGCGGTCAGACAAATTAGTACAATGACGGTACACATTTCGACAAGCCACATACATGTATGAGGTTAACCAGAGTCAAGGAATCTACACAGATTCATATTCACGTGGATGTCAGCTGGTTGTATTTGACAGATAATATACTGCTGGAAACGAGTACGGGAAAACATGAAAGTACAATTGTTCCTTTATTTATTTCCAGATTTTCACCAACAGTGCAGTATAAAGCATGACAAGAAACCCGGAGAAGAGAATAGGAACGCTTGCACTTTCGTGTGTTCCTTTATTCGGTTCCAGGAGTATCTTTGGAATCACTGGAAATGGATTTACTTTGAGAATTTGTCCCCACTGTGCTGACATGGAAGTTCCGTCATGCATGATCTGACCCCCTGTACTTCAGTCGGCCCATCACGTTACAGCCAAATAATATTGTTGTGGATTTCAGTCTTCAGCAATAAATACACTCTTCTTTTAGTAAACCTAAACCTAGTGTAGTGGACAAATACCTGGAGAGCAATGTCACCACTTAGTTTCTTAATTGAACTCCTCTTGGCTCTGGACATAGCCGTTGCAAGTATACTACCATGGACAAAGTCATAGAACAGGGCTCTAGTTCATAACTTGATCTCTCCCTTTGTTCAAAGTTTATGAATGAATATGAGTTAGTTTTAGAGACATGGAATGAAATTTTAATAATTAGAGACTTGGGCATACAAGCTATATTTAGTCTATATACATATGCAAATAATAGACATCTGTACTATCCACTATGTGGGAACAGCTTCTCTATATTGATAGAGGATAGTGCTCTTTCAGATGAATCATAACTTAGATAACACAAAAAGGGGAACTGAATTGTATCTTCCTGAAGATGTGTTTTTTTACCCTTGAAAATACAAAATATATGCTCTGAAAAGTCTTGTATCTATGGTTTTATTCAAATTATGACTTTAACAGTCCATGTATTAGTAGTGCAATGTGTCCTCTCTGAAAATATACATATAAAAGTACATTTGAGTCTCAATATGAGATTTAAAAAAATATTCTCTAAAAATTTAAACTTTTCAATTTTTTACCCCATATTAGGATTTAACATAAATCTATTTGACTTTTCTAACCCATGTATTAGTAATACCTTGTAGTCTCTTTGAAAATATCCATAAAAACTACTTATGTGTCTCTATATGAATTTTACAAAATATTCTCTGAACATTTCAACTGTTTACTATAAAATAAGACTAAACAAAGTAATTTGACTACATTTTAATAGTAGTACCTTGTGTTCTTTGTTAAAATATACATAAAAAGTACATATGTGTTTCAATATGAGATTTTAAAAATATTCTCTGAAAATTTCAACTTTTCAATATTCTACCCCAAAATAGGACTTCGCATAACATTATTTGACTTTTCTAACCCATTTATTAGTAGTACCTTGTGTTCTCTTTGAAAATATATCTGAAAAGGTACATTTGTGTCTCAATATGAGATTTTTTAACATTATTCACACAAAAAAAATCGATTTTTCAACGTTTAACCCCCCAAAATAGGACTTAGCATCATATTTCAAGGGAGGACTTTTTAGTACTCATAGTTATATCTTAAACATGTTAAAAACTCTTAAAAAAACTTTCCATCCTTTCTCAAAGAGCGTATCTCCCCTTACTCACCTCAGTGGAATCTCAGATCCTCCAGTGACTTTCTCTTGACTCAACCAAAATCACTTAAATGGACTTTTCGAACGCGCCTTCTCTTTCGTCAGCCCACATCTCTGGAATTCGCTTCCCCAAAACCTCAGAAATACAACCACTAAAGACACCTTTAAATCCCAGCTTAAGACTCACCTATTTCTATTTATGTACCAGTAGATAATCATTCTCTGTTTTAAGTATATGTTCAGTTTTATCAGTGTATTAGCGCCACTGAGCATCTGTAAGGTGGATATTAGGCGCTTTACAAATGTATTATTATTATTATTATTATTAAATCATTTCTGTACAATGTATTTAGGTTTTGTCGCACTTAGACTGGACTACTAATGGACCGCCTCATCAAGGAAGCAGTTGGAAGGTTCTCACCTCTGTGACCTCACGTTACCTTCTTTGAGTTTTTTCAGTTTACATTGTGCAACAGATTTATCAAAATTTGCCACGAACATGTCAGTTTTGCATAAAATTGACTTATCACACTACAGCTCGCCTTGGCAAGGGCAAGACCGGCTGACGCTTAATAAAGTGTTAGCAAGACGCAAGCTGTCTCCACAAACCTGGTTAATATACTACCCATCAAAAGTTTAGACTCACTTAAAACAGTCACTATATGTTACGTATATATATATGGTTACATCGAAGACTGATTTCTCCACTAACTTGGGGGGAACCAACTGCAAACCTTATGCAGATGAATTGCACGAGGGTCATGCATCAAATTTCTGAAAAGCATCTGCAAATATCGTGCATGTGAACAGCTGCGTTTTGGTGTAAAGTTTTGGTATGAATTCGCCAATGTTCACTGATTTTTATCATTTATTGAACTCATGGCAATAATCTTTTCAACGTTACGAATTTGTTTTACAATACATCAGTTCATGTGTAAACAATACCTTTACACAGTATGGAATATTTTGCAAAATATAGTTTCCAACAGTCGCTTGAAGTAAATGGCTATATCTACACTAGTGAGTCTAAACTTTTGATGGGAAGTATATTTATTTGGGGGAAGGGGCACATGCAGTTTTATCGATATTCCTACATATTCTGGATCACTCAAACCTATTTTCGGCACCCGGGACGGAATGAGACAACACACATGCATGCTCACTCACGTGTTTTTGTAGATTGTTTTAGCTCAGCTGGGTTGCACAAATGACATGTTTTAGATTTTTTTTACCACTAAAATGCGGCGCATTTTTCCATTGTGTTCTTAGAAAAAATAAATTAGGAAACCAGTGCTTGAACTTGGCTGTGACTGACAATAAGATTTAAGAGAGCCGCCTTCTTCCTGACATATTTGTTCCTGGTTCAGTACAGTCTGACTGGTGTAGTTCTTGACGCCTCTTACCGTGATTGACAGGTCCTGTGAACTTTATTTTGATACTACGCTCCGTTGAATGGCAACTGACTTTGTGGGCGTGTCAAATAATGTGCATAAATTAAACAATCACCTGATACACGTCACGCCACACAATGCATTCCTTCGTCTGGAATGTTTATCAAACTCGTACTTTCTGTCTGCTTTCATTTATATAGCTGTTTTTTATTACATTGTTGTGCATATCATATGTTTACGTTGTCCAATTTAATCACAAGGACTGACAATGTATTTTTTTTCATAAATGAAAAAATACAAGATGCAAACTTCTGTGAATCCGCTCAGGTTTGCAAGAAAAGTTTTGCATTAAAAAATTAAACGGCTGATCCCACGACTCGCGATTGCACAACGTCATGGGGCATACAAATATGAAAATATGCTTTAAAAATATGGGAAGAGGGAGGGGGGTAATTGAATATGTACATGATATGCAAGGGGGAGGGGGTACGTAAAAAATTTTGGGGGGGTATTCACATTATACATGCTTCTGCATAAATATCATGATCAACATCACACACACGCGCACGCACGCACGCACCTACACACACACACACACACGTATGAACGGTCCTTAAAGCCAACAGAGGACAGGTTGATACGGTTGATCCATCTCCAGCACAGGTTCCCCTGCAGTGACCACTGTTCAGACCATGCTATGACATCGGGGTATCCACCCCAACACAGTCAGAAATCGCTTATGCCATTGTGGTAACTTGAAGGGGAACCACACGTCGAACAATGGAGGTCGGAAAACCAAGAGCTGCGCGTGATGTTTTTAAGGCGAAGTCACTCTTATCACCATAAGTGATAATATTTGCTTAAGATATAACAGTCATTACGGAATACGACCACGTCGTCCCGCCATACGACCTTTCCTGACACAAAGCCATCGAGGAACCGTGAAGATCCAGGTTAGAATTGGTCTTCAGCAACCCTTGCTTGTCGCAAGAGGCGACTACCGGGATCGGGTGGTCAGACTCGCTGACATAGTTGGCACATGTCATAGTTTCCTAATTGCGTAGATCGATGCTCATGATGTTGATTACTGATTTGTCTGTTCCAGACCTGATTTATACAGCCATATATACTATATAGCTAATTGTTTAGTGGAGCGTTAAACAACAAACAAACAAACACGTTGTAGAATACATTGTAATAACGCATATATGAAGAAACAGCAAAGGGCATTCAGAGAAAGAAAACGACAAAACTTGAAAATTCCATTTACATAAAAGGAAGCTTCGATAGTCAAAACTATGGTTTCAATAGCAATATCAAAAGAGATACCTGGTTCAAGTACTGTCGAGACTTATTCTTGCTGGATATCAACAGTGCCGATTTCATTGATGGGGATAGTGTCAGTGTAAGTCCGATTACAAAGAAATTAGACTCACCCATTTCACCGAATTTTAAATCTTAGTAATACCAAGTTGATTAAAACACACCTTTGGTGTAGACAATACTGTACCTGGATTCTTCACGTATTGATATAGTTGCACCATGCCTGGATATGTTGCTATCGCACTGTTTGACAATTTGAATTTCCCCCAGATCTCGTTAATATGTACACTACACGCCATAAGAACGCTACCCTCCTACATGAATGAATTACTGAAAAACTATCTAAGACATGTCAGAAGGCATTAATTTACAAGAAAGCTGAACAACACAGCTGTATGCAAATCACGAAAATATTTCTTAAATGCATTCATATTTAGGCGAAATGCATCCTTTTTCAGAACAATAAAATTGTCCTATTTTCGACCATGCCGACATAGACCAATAACAGTGATTTAGATGTCCAAAGGAAATAAAATTCTGTTTGAGACAAAGATAAATAATTTAAAGTCACCATTTTAAAACTATTTTAACAAGAAACAACTGTTGTAGAGTGTGTAAAATTGTAAAAGGATCACTTCTGATTTCAGTCTTTTAAAACATTTTCTGCTGATTTCCATTAGTGATAACAAGTAAAACGTGTCTTTGATATTGTGAAAAAGCGTTTAGGAACATCTAAAATTATCTTTGTTAACATTTTTGCTTGCAAAGTAACATTTTTCCATTTTATGTTTACACATAGCAATATCAATTGCCAAACCGTAGTAATATTCATGCTGTTCATCACTTGCTTGATAACGGTGTTCGAACCTACACCGAAACGTCGCTCTCACAGCAATAGAGTTGTTCATCCATATATTGCTATCCTTCCTTACTGCTCTAACTTCTAAATGCCTCTCAAAGAAGTAATATTCAAGCAGTATTTGCATCCACTTCACGCGTAGAATGATTCTATAGGGTATAAAGAGAGACTAGAATGCATGATATGATACACAAGTACGAGACATGCCACGATTAACAGCTGAAGAGAGAGAAAGAGCCATTGGGATGGTGCAGATGGGGTCGACATACAATGGTCTTGCCAACGTCCTCGGATGCCACCGTATCTCGGTTATAAGACTTATCTCGGTTATAAGACTTATTCAGGGCTACACAGAGACGGGGTCACCGTAGACAGACCATGAAGTGGACGCCCACGCATCACAACGATAGCTAAGTGGGTAACGTTTCTTTTGGCGTTTAGTGTACATAAGCAGGGTGACACAAACGATCACAATAACTATAGACGCATCGCATTATTGAGTGTACTGAGCAAATTAATCATATATATATATTTATATTTATATTTATATTTATTTAACAGGAGGTTGGTATTTTGAACGGATTCCTTTGCAAAGGAGCAAGCTGGTTGTAGGTAAGATTAGTCTGCTGTTATCAATGTGTTTACATTGCAAACATCTCTCAAAAATAAAGGTGGTAAGTGCCATGAGTTTGAGCAAAATAAGTCTCAGTACCCTTCGGATCAGAAGGTCCGTGGTTCGAATCCCAGCAGGGGATGATACACATAGCCGTAACAAATTGTGATACTTTGTTCTCAGGACTTACTAGTAAACTGAGTATTTATGAAAAGGTTAAGTCCTGTGTTAGGCGTGATGACATGAGATCTGACGAACCTTAGGTGTAAGACAAGGATGTACTCTAAGTCATTTCCTTTTCACCATTTTATCAATGAGATAGTAGAGTGAGTGAGTTTAGTCTAACGCCACTTTTAGAGCAATATTCCAGCAATATCACGGCGGGGGCACCAGAAATGGACTTCACACATTGTACCCATGTGGGGAATCGAACCCGAGTCTTCGGCGTGAGGAGCGGACGCTTTAACCATTAAGCTATCCCACGACCCCGAGTTAGTAGAGTAAATACAAAGTAAGTGAAGTGTAAAGGTGGCACACAAATACATCCTGGTGCTATCAATATATTTGTACTGCTCCTTGCTGCAGATGTTGTACTTATGTCGAGTACAATGAATGGACTACAATTTCAGTTATTTATGTTCTGGAAGCATTCTGTGGAAAATCTGCTTTAACTGTTAACTCTGACAATACTAAAGTAGTGGTCTTAATAAACTTATGTGTATTGTCGAGCGGGAGAAATCATTTTATGAGGGTAGCATATACATATTTATAATTCGTTAAATGATACAAATTTTTCAAGCGATGTTAATTTTTCAAGTACTTTATGAAGGTAGCATTTAAATATTTCTAATTCGTTAAATGATACAAATTTTTCAAGTGATGTTAATTTTCAAATACTTTATGAAGATAGCATATAAATATTTATAATTCGTTAAATGATACAAATTTTTCAAGCGATGTTAATTTTTCAAGTACTTTATGAAGGTAGCATTTAAATATTTCTAATTCGTTAAATGATACAAATTTTTCAAGTGATGTTAATTTTTCAAGTACTTTATAACGGCATGTCCATTGAGTAAGGGCATGAACAAAAGCAAAGTAGCTTCTTGGGAATATCAAAGAATCTATGACTTTCAGACAAGTACTAACTTTATACGATTTAGGTTAGGTTTGATCAACATAATGGTAAACGAAGGAAGACGTCTTTATATTGAACGATGCAAGAGAATGTGCCCACTGTGTAATATAGATGTGGAAAATGAAATCCATTTTTTACTTGTATGTCCTTTGTATAAAGATTTGCGTACGAAATATATAGCTGAATATTATCTATGTAAGCCACCTACATTAGCATTTAAACTACTTCTTTCATCAACTGACCAGCATGTAATAATAAAGCTGTCGTACGAATCAATAATGCTCTTATTTAACGTAACAATCTGATAAAATGTCTTGTAGACCCATCGTATTTCACTACTTGTACATAATTTACTGCCTGTATCATGATTTGCTGTTTGGATCACTAATTACTACTGATTGTACCATATGTATAATGTATATGTATAACTCCAATGTATATGGGCCGGAGGCCTTTTGTACAATAAACATCTTTGACTTTGACTTTGAAAGAATAGATTTTAATGTTTTCTAAAACTTTCGACACAAACATAGTCCTATACCTATGTATGGCACTGACTTGTGCTGAGTTGAGTTGAGTTGAGTATTACGTCGCATCGGTATTATTTCAGCCATATAGCGACGAGACCAAGCCTGGGTTCATACAAATTGTAACCCGTGGAGATCCGGGTTAGAATTGATCTTCAGTAACCTGTGCTTGTCGTAAGAGGCGACTAAAGGGATAGGGTGGTCAGACTGGCTGACATGGTTGACACATGTCATCGGTTCCCAATTGTGCAGATCGATGCTCATGCTGTTAATCATTGGATTGTCTGGTCCAGACTCGATTATTTACAGACCGCCGCCATATAGCTGGAATATTGCTGAGTGCGGCGTAAAACTAAACGCACTCACTCATACAAATTGTAAGTACAATGTTTAAATGAGTTAAACATATATATTCAAGATTTGTTGGGTGTTAAATCGTTAGACTTCATCGAGAGAGTACAGACAAATGCGTGTAGTAGGTGTTTGGGTGATATAAACATACCCAATTATGTTATATATGGGGAATTCCCTTTGGGTGTCAATTGTTAAATTCGGCAAACAAAACTGTGTTTCGTCTGTGTAAAACCTTATTAACGAGTTAGCTTTGAGTTAAATGTGGCAGAGTCATTTTGTAGATTTTCCTGATGAACTGGTTTATTGAATGTGCTCTTAAAGAGTATAATTGGCACTGTTCCCTACTAACGTTTCCACTCAAAGGTCAGTGTTATGGTGTGTTTAAACAACCGTTAAAACGGAAGAATACGTTTTGAAACCACTTCTTTATAAATACAGATTTGCATTGTCCAGTTTCGGCTGTTCATCACATATATTTTTCCTTGAAACAGGATGATACAATTAAATTCCCAGGGAAATGGAAGTTGCACAATTTGTAATCTGAAACAAACAGAATACGAGTAGCATTACATTTGATGTATGACAATCTTCGTGGTAGATACATACCACATGTATGCCGATTTCCTGATATTGTTTAGTTTAATGATACATTCACTTCCTCAAATTTGAATTGTGTGTCATATCTACACTCTTACAATAAGAAACGCAGAAGCCATGTTTAGAAGAATTTATTGGGTTTGTTTAAGAGCAAGTATTTCATGTAATTTCAATGGTATTAAAGGTGAAAATTCACACGTCTTTAAGCAAAGAATTCGCCAACACAATAGTTGCCTTTATTGTTGTGTTTCTGTTTACTTGAGTCCACAAGATGGCGTCAAAGTCAGTACTCTGTATGGCCACCATTGGCAGCAATTACTGCTCGGCACCGTCTCGGCACAGACTGATTAAGTCGACGAAATCGCTCTTGCGGAATTCTTGATGACGTGTTGTGGAAGTGTCTGAGGCCTGTTTTGACGTTGATGTACACGTCGATCGAGTGCAACCTATAAGTGTTCTATCGGGTATATATCTGGTGATCGGGAAGGCCATGTCAGGACATTGACGTTAGAATTGGCAAGATAGGGAACCGTGACGCGTAATGTATGTGACGTAGCGTTGACATACTGGAACAACTTCCTCTGACGGTCGATAATCGGAAGCATGAGACGTGCAGGGACTTCGCTGATGTACCGATTTGCTGTACAAATTCCCCTGCACCACCACTAAATCAGATCTTTGTGTGCTGGATATCATACCCCACACCATGACACTGTCTCCACCGAATGCAATTAGGGGCAAAACGTTCATTTCTCCGACTGTAAACTCGTTGTCTTCCTTGTCGCCGGTGAAGAAGAAATCATGATTCATCACTGAACCAGACTCGCCTCCAGTTGCCGCAAGGGGGCGTGGTAGGCGAGCTGTCTAAGGCGCCAGGCTAGTGATCTCGCGAGTTTGAGGTGTCGGGATCGAGCCCACCTGTGACCGGGTGTAAAGACCTTGGAGTCAGCTTTGTGTGCAGACTCTTTCAGTGTTGTCACAACCCTTAGTGTACAGTACACAACCCTGTGCACTTAAAAGAACCCACGAATCCGCTGGTATATTACCAGATGGTGGTCACGTGAATATTTGCAATCACCTAGTTGCGGGTACAGCAAATATGCAGTAAACTTGGTCAAAGTACTGTGACTATGTGTCCCAGTCCACCCAGCTGTGAATGGGTACCTCGTAAGGATGGGAAAGCCACATTAACACGGTGCGCCTAGTGGCTGCAAGAGTTGTATAGTGCCCAGGTAGTTCAGATTGATAATACGATGTGCCGTTTGACATTGACATCTAATGACGGCCGCTTCTTGGTCAGTCTTGCAGGAAACGATCCCAAAGGCGAGATATGGTTGCTCTGATGAACGTTAAAATGTCGGGCAACTGCAGACTGCGACTCCCCAGCTTCAAGGCGGCCTATGGCGATGTTACGATTGGCGGCACTCAGTCGTGGCATGATGGTTTCCTCTTTCCTATTGAACACAAAGTTGTAAATTGGAATTCATTCTTGGTGGCATGCAAAGAAACATATGGTGGTTAAACCACCCGTCCCTAAATTTAACAGTTTAACACAGGAAAGCTGTCAGACCGAACCGATGCCATGCCACTCACTTTTAGGTTCTTACCTAAAAACATACACTGTGCTTAATATAAATTTTTTAAACTCCGATTCAATGCTTATAAATCTATCCAGCAGTAAGCACCTATCTCCCCACGTTGATCATGTGTGGGATATCACCAGCGTCGCTTCAAAGATTTTTGCGATGCGTGTGCGCGTGTGTGCCTGCTTGTCCTAGCCCGAACTACTGTGGGTACATCATGCTAGCCCACTGAGAAGCCATCCATTTAACATGGATACCCCACTCTGACAGTATACTGACTCCGTGCCGACCAGTCTTGGTTTTACCCCCTTCTTGCCGCTGAGTGCCAGTCAGGGCAACAATAAGTAGTATCTATTGATGTATTTGGATTTGCCGCTGTCTTGGTTCGAACCACCCCAGAATGCATCACCCATCCTGCCACTTTCCCCACCCAAAATTCATCTCAACTACTGCCGTGCAATGCACCCGCCACCCTAACGCTCCTTGGACTGTCAATGTTTAACAGCGGGAGGCTTCAAGACATTCTGTGAAATGGGAACCTTTCGTAGACTGTCAATGTTTAACAGTGGGCGTCTTCAAGACATTCTGTGAAACGGGAACCCTTCGTAGACTGTCAATGTTTAACAGTGGGCGTCTTCAAGACATTCTGTGAAATGGGAACCCTTCGTAGACTGTCAATGTTTAACAGTGGGCGTCTTCAAGACATTCTGTGAAATGGGAACCTTTCGTAGACTGTTAATGTTTAACAGTGGGCGTCTTCAAGACATTCTGTGAAATGGGAACCTACTTCTTTTGCAAAGCCTTGAACATCTTCGCCACCCTGGCAGATGGTGAAACCACAGGTCGACCTTACCCTGACTAAACTAAAAAAGTCCGAAACAAATCCTTTGGTGTTCCAGCAGGAATACAACCAGTTACGTTCCAAGTATGACACCCATAGATCCATTTTCACAGACGGATCCAAGAATGAGGGCCAAGTTGCGAGTGCTAAAGTCATTGGATCCAAGACTGTCTCCTCTAGGATTCCCGACAACAGTTCCATTGTCACTGCCGAGGCCAAAGCTATCTTCATTCCCAAAACTTGATCGTTTTTACAGATTCATTATCTTGCCTTCAAACACTTCAAAATGTTACTTCAAGTCACCCAATCATTCTGGACATTTTAGAACTTTACAACGACCTTTCTACTGGCCAATGTGACATCGTCCTCTGCTGGTTGCCGGGTCACGTCGACATAGCAGGTCAAAAGCCGATGCTGCAGCTAAAGCAGTTCTTGACAAGCCCTTATCTCCACTGCTGATCCCGTACAGTGATTTCAAACCCACTATCAAAAGCTATACTAGGGACCTCATGCAAAAGAGGTGGGACACTCAAGTAGGAAGAAATAAACTGTATGAATTGAAGCCAACAATTTGTTATACCTAGTTTGGTTGTCAGTCAAGGCGTGATGAGGTAATTTTACGACGATGTCGTATTGACCACAGTCGGTTTACACATGACTATCTGCTGAAAACGGATAGGGATGGATCCCCATGTGTGTCTCTTGCGATGAGGTTTTCACCATCAAGCATATTCTGCTTGACTACGTGGACTTATCGACTGCAATGGACTCACACTATGATGCAACAAATCTGAAAGATCTGTACTCAGCGTGAGCGCTCATCTGATACTGAACTACCTGAGGGAAGTTGATCTGTATCATAAATTGTAACTGTGTAATGTGACTAACAAATTGCCTGCCTTTAAATGACAATGTAATGAATATATGTTTTTGAAATAAAACTCATTTTGACTCTGTACTTACAATGTTTATTAATGCAGACTTGTTCTCGTCACTATATGGCTGGAATAATGCGGACTTGTTCATGTCACTATATGGCTGGAATAATGCGGACTTGTTCTCGTCACTATATGGCTGGAATAATGCGGACTTGTTCTCGTCACTATATGGCTGGAATAATGCGGACTTGTTCTCGTCACTATATGGCTGGAATAATGCGGACTTGTTCTCGTCACTATATGGCTGGAATAATGCCGATGTGACGTAAAGCCCAACTCAACTCAACTTCCATAAGAACTACATCCTATTTGAACTACATCCTATTTGAACTACATCCTATTTGAACTACATCCTATTTGAACTACATCCCAAATTAACTACAGCGATTAATAAGGGATTAATTATCTGAGTAGAGGCACCCCCATGGCATGTAATGAGCACAGCCCATCAGCTCTCCCAGAAGAACCACATGCTTCACCTCCTATTGACCAGTAATTATGTTGTTGTAAAGGTAATCTAATAACCAGAAAGTAAAGGACAAGAGAAAAGGGTGTGTTGTAGTTAGTGAATGTTCTTGTATTCATATAATAGAAAAAAACCAAGACAAGATTAGTATATTGGAGTAAAGGTAAAGGTATATTGGAGTAAAGGTAAAGGTATATTGGAGTAAAGGTAAAGGTATATTGGAGTAAAGGTAAAGGTATATTGGAGTAAAGGTAAAGGTATATTGGAGTAAAGGTAAAGGTATATTGGAGTAAAGGTAAAGGTATATTGGAGTAAAGGTAAAGGTATATTGGAGTAAAGGTAAAGGTATATTGGAGTAAAGGTAAAATACAAACGAATGAGTTTTGAAGTTACAATAGTATTGTTATAGACTGCAATCCAGGACCTCGATGCAGTTGGCTACTTATTGAAGTTGGGCTAAACTAGTTCTACATGGATCAGATGGAACACTGAGGATTAAAGGGACACTAAATTATCCCACTAAATATACAAGCCTATCTATAGATGAACTATCTGTACATCTATGTATAAAACTCCAGACTTTATCTGCACAAAATCTTTTGCCGTTCAACGGCTCTTCAAGTGTACAATGAAAACTAAGTGTCGTCATAGGCGAAGCAAAACGGTAGTTGCTATGTCGTAATCATGCGTATGACGTCACAGTTAGTGACAATAGGTAATAGATATATAAGACATATAGGTAGTTGAAAATGCTGTTCATAAAGCAGTAACAGTCCCGAGAGAGACATGCATGAAAACAAAAAAACACATACAGAGACGGACATTCTTCCATTGTTTGTACCTACAGTCCTATAACTGTACACTTATGCCCATCATAAAAGCAAATCTTCAAATTTTGTAGAAAACTGATACTATGAAAAAAAGGTTTATCAGTCAGTGTAACAAAATGTCAAACACCTCAACGTGGAGCTTGTTCAATCATAACTGAAGACTGCAAATTTACATTTTGTGAAGGCAAACTATTTACTATCAAAACCAGTTGGGCAAATCCATTAAGCAGACGCAGGTGACAGCAGGTAGTTAATCTGCGCACTGGACCATAACAGGTGTTGTTTTAAGCTGTAGTTCTTATGGGAGGACACCGATGAATTATGAAACATTTTTTACGACTTCATGAAACAGGAGCGGTCTGTGACGTCTTAGTTAACGTCATGCTGCCTAAACCTATGAATGAGGTAGCGAATAAGTTACAAAGTACATTAGATAAAATTATACGTCTTGAATATGAAAAGATATGATATTGTTTCAAACTGCCAAATTAACATCACATGGTAGCTGATGTGACAATAATTACACAAATTCCTCAGTAGTAGGGATAAGCTCTATAATAAACAGACATTGTTAAAAAAAACACCCTGATAATCACAAACTTGAAAACACGATTTCAGCTGAGGTTTGCTGACAGGAATATCGACATAAGAAGGACAATATTTGTTGAAAATTTGTATGGACAGGTAAAGATTTGTGTCGTGGAACCATTTCTTTTTTTCTGTTAAACACAATAACATAAATGACAGAACAATAAGCTTGTAGCACTGTATTATATAATACATGTCCATTCAAGAAATTCAGGCAAAAGATTTCATGTTCACTCGCACAATGTATCCTATGCATGAATAACAATTTCCTACATAGTCAAGCCTCCATACAATATAAACATGAAACTCTTCTTTTATTTGAAGACATACACATACACATACACGCACACGCACGCACGCACACACACACACACACACACACACACACACACACACACACACACACACACACACACACACACACACACACCCCTACCTCAACATTTTGCATCATTCTAACATTAAAATAACAGTCAATTCTCACTTTCACCAACACACACACACACACACCTCTCAACATTTTGTATCATTCTAGCAATAAAATAAGTCAATTGCCTCTTTCCCACACACACTCTCTCGCTCTCACACACGCGCACAAATCTCTCTCTCCCTCTCTCTCGTCTGTTACTGTATCAATCTAACAATCAGTCAACACTCTCCTCTCTCTCTCTCACACACACACACACACACACACACACACACACACACACACACACACACGCCCACACACATCTACTCTCATCTACTCTCGTCACACCATTAAAACAATACACTTTCAAGTCCTTAAGACATCACGTCCATATTCCAGCTTATGGGCATAACATTCCCATGAAAAGCAAAGCATGGCAAATCAATCTCAGACATATTTCAAACACATCTTTCAACTTCAAACATTAATCAAACAACGGCCCATGAATACATACATATATACTTCAGTACATATTAGAAAGCGGTGGCCAGGAGTACAGACAATTACTTTGATGGAACATAGACACACAGGTGTATGCTGCGATAGAGAGCATGCAGAACAGGAACATGAAACGGAACACATTTACATAGAAGGTAATAAGCGGTGTCGGAAATAAGTTGAGGGGGTGGAGGCGACACTCTGGGGGACTGAGATGGTATAACCTACAGTGGATGCACTTGTATGGGTATCTGTGGGCATGATACACTGGGGGTGGGATGGGAGGTGGTGGGACGGGGAAAACTGGGTGATGGCAGGGGGAAGGGAGGGGTTGGGGGAATGCATTGCTGGGGGAGGGTTGAAAGTCATTAGTTGGCTTCTGCTGCCCTTCATGTAGTCTGTCCAGCTTAACTTTAATGGATGAGATGAGAGACATGATTCCCTCGATACCAGACATTTGATATGTGTCCTCTGCTACCTGGGCACTTTCTATCACATCAGACAAAGTGTCATGTCGTCTGGTGGCAATAAATTGAACGATACGAGGAAGGGAATTTCTGAAAATGAGGTCTTTTATGAATTGGTCATCGTTACATTTCAAAAGGGATGCCTCATGCTGAATTGATTGAAGAAATAATCGAAAGTCCTCATGCTCTTTTTGTTTCCTGTCGATAAGGGCATTTTTACGATTTATAATTTGGATAGATGTGGGGCCATACCATTTTAGAAAAGATTGCTTGTGTTCGTGCCATGTCATATTGTCTTTACAGGGAAGTCCTTCATACCAAATCAGCGCAGATTCCGATAAATATAAAGGAAAAACGTTAATGAGTTCTTCATCAGCAAAATTTTGAATATTAACAATTTTCTGAATTCTACTTAACCAGGAAGATGCAGAGGGGGGATCATGTCCATCAAACAGAGGCATGGGGAGGTTTGTGCAACAGACGAGGGGTGGGGGATGGCCAGCGGGACGGTCTGCGGGCGGGGAGGAACATTGAGGAGGAGAGCAACAACTGTTATTACAGTGGGGATTTTTAATGCGACATGGGTGATAACAAGGGCTAGAGGTGGTAGGCTGAGGGGAGGCTGATGGAGAGACTGAGCTAGTGGCGGTAGTTGTACGTTTAGATTTTCGGAGGACCCTCCAGGGAAAACAGGATGTACTGGAGGTACCGTCGTCAGATTTAGTAGACTTAAACGAAAAGAGAGGCATTGTTCTTAAAAAAATGAACTAATTAGTATCAACACACACCCTGTAGGATACAATCGTGGAAAACAAAGAACAATTACAAATTCACAGAACAAAGCACAGTCCACTAAAAGTCACAACGTCAATGACACATGGTAATGACATGAGGTGACGTCTTCGTCTTGGAAAGGTCTTGGGTTTCTTTTACGCAGACACAGGATATGGAAGAAGGGGGACGTCGTACAGGTGTTGCTTGAATCCATGCACGGTGAAGCTTCCACGGACCAGTTCTTATTTTCACAAGGGTGTTCCATGGAAATATAATCACTGTCACTGTAGTCGTATTCGGGGGATCAAACCCCAAAGCGTCCGAATTGTTACCCAATGGGGTGGCCAGCTGTTCTCGTAGACTTAGTCTGGGGTGGCCAGCTGTTCTCGTAGACTTAGTCTGGGGTGGCCAGCTGTTCTCGTAGACTTAGTCTGGGGTGGCCAGCTGTTCTCGTAGACTTAGTCTGGGGTGGCCAGCTGTTCTCGTAGACTTAGTCTGGGGTGGCCAGCTGTTCTCGTAGACTTAGTCTGGGGTGGCCAGCTGTTCTCGTAGACTTAGTCTGGGGTGGCCAGCTGTTCTCGTAGACTTAGTCTGGGGTGGCCAGACTTAGTCTGGGGTGGCCAGCTGTTCTCGTAGACTTAGTCTGGGGTGGCCAGCTGTTCTCGTAGACTTAGTCTGGGGTGGCCAGCTGTTCTCGTAGACTTAGTCTGGGGTGGCCAGCTGTTCTCGTAGACTTAGTCTGGGGTGGCCAGCTGTTCTCGTAGACTTAGTCTGGGGTGGCCAGCTGTTCTCGTAGACTTAGTCTGATGTTGGTGCCTGTTGGACTTTGGATGTGATGTGGACCCAGGATGGATGAATCTCGACAGGTATTTGCTGAAAAAACGTCTTGCTGCGAGGTTCCGAGATCTTGTGTCCAGCAATATATCCCAGGCTGGTTAAAGCGTTTTTGGTGGGATATCTGTCTCTTCTCTTCAAATACAGAAGTCCATCAGTGGGTCCACAACACTTTATTCGGCGTCTAAATATGCAGTTACATGGAAGTGCAGCAACGGCCAGGCAGCATCACAGACGCGATCGTCAGCCCACCTGCCTAGCCGCTGTCCGAGGGTCAAGTCCCGTTACATTTAGAATTCATTGTCTATATACTACTGACTGTCAGGCTGACCTGTATCGTATTACGATACATGTGTGGTCAACCTGCAGTATCCGGCATGCACCTCATCCGTGGCCAACCGGTCATACTCTAAGGTTCATTAGGGTTAATTACACGCAGGCAGCTGAACTGTACATGGCTGTGCTAATGGCCATGATAATAAGCTGCTGATATTTCATGTATATTGTCAGCACTGTGATTTAGATTTAGATAACACAATTTAACTTAACTCAAACATGTCTATATTTCCCGATAAAACCCATACCCCATCAAAGTGCGTACGACACTAGCCATATAATAAAGAAATACGATTTTAGTAAAGTTCATTTGTAAATACCAATTTCTTATGAAACAAGGAATTGGAATTAAGTGTAACCAGAGTTGTCTGTAGCGTCTCTTTTCACTTTCACACGTGAAAATTCAGATCGGCTGAAAAGTTGGTCATTGTCTGAATTGTTCCTGAGACTCATGTTTCGGTTTGATCGCTGCAACATATGCGGCAAGTTCTACAAGTCTTCATTTGGTCTCAGACTGCATGTTAAAGGGATCCTTCACAACAACTACCGTTTCCATGGCCAAGTCTGTGGAAAAGGATATCAAAAACTTTGGGATTTCAACAATTGATGCTTTTAAATCCATGCAACTACATGGACAGTTACTTCAAAGTAAACATTCAAAGCAATGGACAGTTTCAACACAACTCCATGTAAAATGTACAGTTTGATTTTTCGATAATTGAAAATATACTGACGCATTAAAACCTAAACTGCAAATGAAGACCTAAAATCACTATATCTAAGAACTGACAGCCAAAAAAGGTGTGTCTGTTGATGAGGATGTCATGTTTCGTGTTGAAACGATCATTTTCTTTCGACACTCAGGACGGTGCCCTCACCTAACGCGCAATTGTAGTTAATGTAGAGGGTGTCAAGCTATTACGGAAAGATCTGTAACTTTTTAGATCCTTCTGCCAAATGGCAAAACCTGATATACTTGCAAAATAATGAAAATGCGAGGGAAAACGTAGAATAACTCTTGCGCCACGTGTTCCTCTTTCACCGTCCAGCGAGGACATGGAGTTGCTTTTGGGGTAACTTCACATTTCGTGTGGACAGCGCTTCCACCCTGTGATATGTCTCTCCCCCTCTGCCCTCCCCTCTCTAACAGGTCAACTCTTCCAAGGCCCTGCCACTATCTTCCTGTCCAAGTACATCAAGCACCTGCTCATCCGCTCGCACCCACTGTTGTCTCAAGTGCTCGACCCGGCGCCCCAACTATTGTTTTATTCTGAATGGAGATTCGGGTCATTGTTTCTGTGCTAAAGTTGAACATTGCCATCCGGCTTCGTTGTGTCTCCTCCATAGTGCACGTGACTCATAGAGTCAGGGACATATGTTTTCCACAGTTAGCGTATAGCTTTGAGTTGGCTTGTTGTTCAAAACGTTCAAACCTTTCTCCCCAAACACTAGTCCCTATGTCTTAAAGGAATCTCTCCATTACCTTGAGTAATTAGGAAATGATAAACCTTAAACACCCTGTCACAGGTGCAACGTCTCGGATTGATTCATCTACTGTGTGGGGGCAGTCGACGACGTCATCAGCAACGTTAAGTAAATCGGTCCGGCCTCCGTTCGTGTCCATGTCGTTCGTGTCTGTGTGTTGTGTTGGTTTGGTCTGTGATTCGTGTTCCTGTGTCCTTTCTGTGTGGTCGGGCTCAGTTCTGTCTTCATCCGTGGTCAGTTGGGGTCCTGTGTGCTACATGTGTGCTTCTCGGTTGGGTTTCCTCTGTGTGGGTCTCTCGGGTCTCGTCCTTTCCTGTTCATCGTCTTTGTTCGTTCCTTCATTTGGATCCCATCTGTTGTGTCCGGCCATCCACTGCTTCTGTGTCCGTGTCCGGGATTCCTGTGTGTTCCCTCGGTCGTATCCATTCCTACAGTCTCGGCTGGGTTATGTCGTTCTCTTTTCGTCATCTTCCACTGTTGCTGGGATCCATGGCCATATTTATATTCGTGTTCGTGTTCGTGCTATCGGCTCCTGTGTTTCCATTTATATCTGTTCGTGTGGATTGGTCATGGGATTCTTCCTGGTCATGGGGTTCAGTTTCCTCTTTGTGGCCATACTCCTGTGCTTCGGCAAGTAGTCTGTGTTCCTGTGCCACTGTTCATGTGGTCCTGTCTGGTTGGTCAGCCTGTGGGGATTCGGTTATTCGTTCCTGTGTGCTACAATTCTGCTGTCTGATCTGTCCATATCCTTGGGCTCACCATACCCTGTGGTCCACCACCACATTTCCTTCCTTCCTTTTTCCTGTGGCTCACCACTTTTTCCTGTGGCCTCCACTTTTTCCTTCCACAGCCCTTTTCCTTCCACAGCCCTTTTTTTTCATGCTTTCCTTCCTGGTCCTGTGTCCATTTTTCCACACAACCCTCCTTTCCTACAAGCTCTCCTTCCTACAGCCACTTTCCAGGTCTGGCTTCCTGATCCATTCCATGCCACTGGTCCTCCTGGGTCTCTCCTGGGCTCACTTCCTTTCTTCCTTTTTCCTTCCATTTTTCCTTCTCCTGTTCCTCACTGCTGGGATCTTTTTTCCACTGTTATTTTTTCCTGTGTGTCTTCTTTTCCTCCATGCTCTCCACACAGCTCTCACTGCAGCTCTCCATGCCTCCATGCCACAGCTGTGCCTCCATTTTCCTGCCTTCCTGGCCTCACTGTCCATGCCTCTGATCTCCCTTCAGCAATCATGCTCCTGCTCCCTCTACCTCTCCTGTCCTTTCCTAGTCTCCCTGCTGGATGTCCCTCTGATGGATCTGGCCTCCATTCTTTCCTACAGGTCTGGCTCTCCTGCTACCACCATGCTTTCCTGATCTCCCTGCTACCATGCTTTCCTGATCTCCTGCCTCCATTTCCTGGCTCTCCCTCACTGCCATGCTTTCCTGACTGTCCTCACTGCCTCCCTGGTCAGCTCTCACTGTCATGCTTTCCCTGGCCCTCCTTGACCATGGGCTCCCTCTGATCTCTTCCTGATCCTCTGGCCATCCGTTCCCTGCCTCAGTCTCATGCCTCCCAGCTCCACCCTTCCCACCACTCTCCACCCTTCCCACCACCATACCACAGCTCTCCTGCAACCACCATTACTTCTTCCCTACAGCCTAGCTCCTCATTGCTACCACCCCATACTTTCCTCCACTACAGCTCTCCCTGAAACCACCATACTTTCCTGGCAGTTCAGTCTCCCTGCTACCACCATGCTTTCCCTACAGCTCTCTCCCTGCAACCACCATACTTTCCCTACAGTCTAGCTCTCCTGCCACCTCCATACTTTCCCCATACAGCCTAGCTCCCTCTGGTACCTCCATACTTTCCCTACAGCTCCCCCTCAAGCTGCAACCACAATACTTTCCCTACAGTCCCCAGCTTCTCCTCCCTGCCACCACCATACTTTCCCTACAGCCTCAGTCTCCTCACTGTGTACCTCCATGCTTTCCCCACAGCCCTCCCTGCTACCACCATGCTTTCCCCTACAGCCTAGCTTTCTCTCCCTGCTACCAACATACTTTCCCCTACAGCCCTGGCCTCCTGCTACCACCATGCTTTCCCTACAGCCTAGCTCTCCCTGCTACCACCATACTTTCCTACAGTCTAGCTCTCCTGCTACCACCCATACTTTCCCTACAGCCCTCACTGCTACCACCATACTTTCCCTACAGCTCTCCCTGCTACCTCCATACTTTCCCTACAGTCTAGCTCTCCTGCTACCACCATACTTTCCCTACAGCTCTCCCTGCTACCACCATACTTTCCCTACAGCCTAGCCCTCACTGCTACCTCCACTCCACTTTCCCTACAGTTCAGCTCTCACCTGCAACCACCATGCTTTCCCTACAGGCCAGCTCTCACTGCTACCACCATACCTTTCCCTACAGCCCTAGCCCTCACTGCTACCTCCATACTTTCCCCCAGCCAGCCCCAGTCCCAACTGCACCACCATACTTTCCCTACAGCTCTCACTGCTACCACCATACTTTCCCTACAGCCTAGCCCTCACTGCTACCTCCATACTTTCCCTACAGTCTAGCCCTCACTGCAACCACCATACTTTCCCTTCAGCCCTCACTGCAACAACCATACTTTCCTTACAGCCTAGATCTCCCTGCAACCACCATACTTTCCCTGCAGCATAGCTCTCCCTGCAACAACCATACTTTCCCTACAGCCTAGCCCTCACTGCAACCACTATACTTCCCCTACAGCCTAGCCCTCAAATTGTCCATAAGGCTTAACTTCAGTCTGTCCATAAGGCTTAACTTCAGTCTGTCCATAAGGCTTAACTTCAGTCTGTCCATAAGGCTTAACTTCAGTCTGTCTATAAGGCTTAACTTCAGTCTGTCCATAAGGCTTAACTTCAGTCTGTCTACAAGGCTTAACTTCAGATGTGGTATCAGGAATCTACCAATCTGAATTAGAATAAAAGAGACCCGTGAAACCGCCTCCACTGCTGAATATTAAGAACTCACGTTTTTTCATACCCTTGGTATCATCATTACATTGTAGTGATTCACAAAGACAAACTGATGACACAGCTAGGGTCGTACTTGAACTCTCACTACGAGATTTAGCAGATAATTTAAGAACATGGAAAGGGTTTTATCGCTCCTATTTATTGGTAAAGCCAGCCTACATGTACTAGAAAATATCCAAACACGAAACTCACTAAAATCTGCACACGATACAGCTCGTCATTTTATCCTCGCTTCAGTTATTTCTGTCGATGTGCATCTTGTCAACACCTTATCCGTGTTCGGGACTTTCACCGAACCGGTAAAAACCTATAAGAGCAGCATGACTTCGGGCTTTCATTCAGCATTAGTCGGATACTCCGTGACATAACTATTACTGGAATACTGGCAAACCTCAATCCATCACACACTCACTCACCCGCTCACTCACTCACTCACTCACTCGCACACTCACTCACTCACTCACTGTAAAGTGCACCACATCACAATAACGACCTAATTTCTCATCTACTACCCAGTGACCTACTTGGCAAGCCCTGGTGAACCGGAGAGGCTTTGTATCATCTGGGCAGGAAACACCTTAGGTCCTTTCCTCTCTCAGACACAGACACATCTCAATGGCAAACTGAAACCAGGCTGTGGTATCATCAGTGAACTTCCTTCCGCTTTACCCATTTGCGCTTTTTTGCAGGACAACCACAGTTATCTACATATGTATACTTCGTCTCTCGGGAGTGCAAGAAACACATGATTCCAATCCAAGATTCGCCTTATATATCATTCCTGGCTTTTTAGCACCAAAAGGAGTTCACTTCTGAAACATAGGGGTTGTTTGTTGTTTTACACCGCACTCTGCAATATTCCAGCTATATGGCGGCGGTCAGGCAATCCAGTGGTCAACAGCATGAGCATCTGATCTTCACGACGTTTGAACCACATCCCTGTAAAGGTGAACTTATGTTTAATAACCTACAAGCATTGGTCTCGTTAATGAAATGGCGACCCCAAAGGAGAAGTTAACTTCTTTGAGTGGCATTTTTGAAGTTGGGAAGTACAATAAAGCCGCACTTTACCAATAAGAACTTAGCGCTAAGGTGATCGTATCTCCCATACGTCATCATAGACTTACGACAGTCTTAGCCCTAAGGTGATCGTATCTCCCATACGTCATCATAGACTTACGACAGTCTTAGCGCTAAGGTGATCGTAACTCCCATACGTCTACATAGACCTACGACAGTCTTAGCGCTAAGGTGATCGTAACTCCCATACGTCAACATAGACTTACGACAGTCTTAGCGCTAAGGTGATCATATCTCCCATACGTCAACATAGACTTACGACAGTCTTAGCGCTAAGGTGATCGTAACTCCCATACGTCTACATAGACTTACGACAGTCTTAGCGCTAAGGTGATCGTAACTCCCATACGTCTACATAGACTTACGACAGTCTTAGCGCTAAGGTGATCATATCTCCCATACGTCATCATAGACTTACGACAGTCTTAGCGCTAAGGTGATCGTAACTCCCATACGTCTACATAGACTTACGACAGTCTTAGCGCTAAGGTGATCGTGACCCCCATACGTCAACATAGACTTACGACAGTCTTAGCGCTAAGGTGATCATATCTCCCATACGTCAACATAGACTTACGACAGTCTTAGCGCTTAGGTGATCGTAACTCCCATACGTCATCATAGACTTACGACAGTCTTAGCGCTAAGGTGATCGTAACTCCCATACGTCATCATAGACTTACGACAGTCTTAGCGCTAAGGTGATCGTATCTCCCATACGTCATCATAGACTTACGACAGTCTTAGCGCTAAGGTGATCATATCTCCCATACGTCAACATAGACTTACGACAGTCTTAGCGCTAAGGTGATCGTATCTCCCATGCGTCATCATAGACTTACGACAATCTTAGCGCTAAGGTGATCGTATCTCCCATGCGTCAACATAGACTTACGACAGTCTTGGATGTTTTGGACGGCACCCTGTGCACTGTGCTTGCCTCCAGACCTTCACAACAAAGGTATGGACTTATGATTATGTTATTTTCTCATAGTGATCTTTCCAACTTCCTCTTCACGTACAAAATCTTACCCATGATATAATTTTTCCTAAATTAAGACAATTTCAAACAATAAACTACCTGCCACATTGTTATCCTTGTCTATGGCCCTAGTAGTTGGCACATTTACGTTGAAATTCTCCGTGCACCTGCATAGGAGTGTATATATAATCGTAAAAGTGTGCTTAGGTTTAAAACATAAATCATTGTAAACCAAGCGACAAACTCTGTCCACATCCATAAAAAATCTCTTCTAAAATCAGAATCGACTGTACAATTCTGGCTATATCATGAACATGTGTTTTTGCAGCTATACACCTGTCAGTAAATTATCAAGTCTGGACCAGACAAACTGGTGATTGACATCATGAGATACGATGACGATGTGTGTATGAATCACTATCAAACACTGATGTTGACGCGAAAAGGTCAGCGCATCCTGCTCCATCGGTAGCACCCGTCATAAACACATGCCAAGGCTGGTCAATTGTTCACCTGACAAAGTCGGGAACGTTTGGTGCAAGTCGATGAGGAATTACATCGGACATAATTTTCATCACTGATGCTGCAGATTTTGAAATATGCTCCTCGTGTTTGCTATGAAACAGTTTGAAAGATTTACCGAGGCCTAGAAAGTTGTAACGTTGATCAAACAACAAGATCTGAGCAAGAGGAGCATTGTGTTCTTTGAACAAGAGCATAATCTGTCGTAATTGTTAAAAAAATCAAATGTTTTGCAGAATTGTCAATATTCAAGCGAATATTTGAGTTTTGGAGAATCGACCTGGTATTTGATACACAGGAGAGAAAGTCCAGCCATGATGTTAAAGATTATGATTTATCTGTGAGATAGGGGACAATTTGTCGTACTTTTGCTGGACCCATCAAGATTTTTTGTCTTTGTATGAATTTTGTATAGATCTTTGGATACATGTTTCATCTATTGATGGTATCATTTAAATCTTAATGTGTAACCCAACAACAAACATGTTCCTGTACAGCAAGTTGAGCATAAATACGTTCATGTAGCATCTCCGTGTACCATGTTATTCGGCCATACAATTGGTTGTTGTTTTTCTGTCTGTGTAAACACTAAGTCCCACCTACAACATGGAATTGTGTAATGCATTCCACGACGTATAAAATAAGAATTTTGAAATAATATAACAAATGGTTTTCACTTTGTGTGAGTTCATTGGAGTATGAACCGTCAAGGAGGCAGGGCTAATCTGTGAACGCCGTGAAGGGCAGTCCTTAGATACAGGGAACCGTCAAAGAGGCAGGGCCAATCTGTGAACACCGTGAAGGGCAGTCCTTAAATACAGGGAATGTTAAGGAGGCAGGGCCAATCTGTGAACGTCGTGAAGGGCGATCCTTAAATACAGGGAATCTTCAAGGAGGCAGGGCCAATCTGTGAACGTCGTGAAGGGCGGTCCTTAAATACAGGGAATGTCAAGGAGGCAGGGCCAATCTGTGAGCGTCGTGAAGGGCGGTCCTTAAATACAGGGAATGTCAAGGAGGCAGGGCCAATCTGTGAACACCGTGAAGGGCAGTCCTTAAATACAGGGAACCTTCAAGGAGGCAGGGCCAATCTGTGAACGTCGTGAAGCGCGGTCCTTAAATACAGGGAATGTCAAGGAGGCAGGGCCAATCTGTGAACGTCGTGAAGGGCAGTCCTTAAATACAGGGAACCTTCAAGGAGGCAGGGCCAATCTGTGAACGTCGTGAAGGGCGGTCCTTAAATACAGGGAACCGTCAAGGAGGCAGGACCAATCTGTGAGCGTCGTGAAGGGCGGTCCTTAAATACAGGGAATGTCAAGGAGGCAGGGCCAATCTGTGAACGTCGTGAAGGGCGGTCCTTAAATACAGGGAACCTTCAAGGAGACAGGGCCAATCTGTGACCGTCGTGAAGGGCGGTCCTTAAATACAGGGAACCGTCAAGGAGGCAGGACCAATCTGTGAACGTCGTGAAGGGCGGTCCTTAAATACAGGGAACCTTCAAGGAGGCAGGGCCAATCTGTGAGCGTCGTGAAGAGCGGTCCTTAAATACAGGGAGCCGTCAAGGGGGCAGGGCCAATCTGTGAGCGTCGTGAAGGGCAGTCCTTAAATACAGGGAGCCGTCAAAGAGGCAGGGCCAATCTGTGAACGTCGTGAAGGGCAGTCCTTAAATACAGGGAACCGTCAAAGAGGCAGGGCCAAACTGTGAACGTCGTGAAGGGCAGTCCTTAAATACAGGGAACCGTCAAAGAGGCAGGACCAAACTGTGAACGTAGTGAAGGGCAGTCCTTAAATACAGGGAACCTTCAAAGAGGCAGGGCCAATCTGTGAGCGTCGTGAAGGGCAGTTCTATAACACAGTAGCTGGTTGTATAGCATGCCTTTTGTTGTTTGCTGTGTCAGGCCAGATTCGTGTACGCACAGGTTTCCAGGTTCTTATTTAGCGTTTCAAGTTGGAAATGGCTCGGTGGGGTAGCCTAGAGGTTAAAGCCTTCGCTCGTCACGCCGAAGGCCAGGGTTCGAGCCCATTCATGTGTCCCCCGCTGTGATATTGCTGGAATATTGCTAATACCTGCTAAAACAATGCTCATCCACTGTGGAAATTGACAACAAATACAGGTTATCACGCGAATGTGTTTTAGGATGGTTATTATCCTGCTCCACCAATAAACATTGTATTTTTACGACCTTCGCACATTCCACGAAGTTTAGTTTCATAATTTGTGGCAATTAAAATCGAATTGTTTTAAATTATAAAGTAAGAACCACATTGTATGATAAATATGTTCTCTCACTCGTGTATTTTGGGATGGTTAATATGCTGCATTAGGAATTAACACTATATATATATTCCTAATGCAGGATATTAACCATCCCCAAACATGTGATAACCTATGTGTAATATACATGATACAAGTTCTGTACGACCAGCGATATGTGGGCCCCGGGATGTGCCCTTGACACACTGCCGGTTCTTTTGAGGATGGCATCAGTTTACGGCGGTTATGCGATAACACACGACTACACATACCACGGTGAAACGTCTGGGAGTTCATATCAAACATACGCAGTTGTCAACTTCAACAGTATCTGAGCATATTCAGAATTCATAAACATAAGTGGGGACAAAGTAGTTAGTTAGTGAGTGAGTTTGGTTCTGTGCCTCTTCCAGCAGGAACCCAGCCATGCTGGCATGTATTAGCATGAGATGGTTCAGACATTAAGATGGTTCAGACATGGAAAGGGTTCAGACATTGAGACGGTTCAGACATGGAGAGGGTTCAGACATTGAGTCGGTTCAGACATTGAGTCGGTTCAGACATGGAGAGGGTTCAGACATTGAGAGGGTTCAGACATTGAGACGGTTCAGACATTGAGTCGGTTCAGACATGGAGAGGGTTCAGACATCGTACCCATGTCGGCAATGGAACCCTGTATTCGGCGTGACGGCAAGTTTTATATTCAACATTGTGCTACAAGAAGAGATTTCCTCAATCAAATATCGAGTATCGATACGTTTCTTACAGGAAACAATCAACAATATACACTATCCTGCAATCTAACTGAGCTTATATGTATGTGCAAGTTGTTCACAAGGAACAAACCTACGTACTGACATAATTATGGATTTCAAACATAGCATATGCGTTGATTAATACTCCATTCACAAATAATTGAGAAAATTTACTAAACGCTTAACGAGTCTTTGTGACTGAGTGAGTAGGGTTTTACACCGCGTTTAGCCACGTCCCTGCAGTATCACGACGGGGGACATCAGTAATGTGCTTCACACATTGAAACTATGTGAGGAATCCAACCCGGGTCTCCGGCGTGAAAAGCGAACACATTAAGCAGTAGGCTACCCCACCGCCCCTAACAAGTCTTTGTAATTCCAGGACTGTTTTCCCCATGGAACACTGAGCTGTGTTCTGGGGTATACGGACCGGAAGCAGTACAGTCTGTAACACCCTTGATGTTCTGGGATATACGGACCGGAAGCAGTACAGTCTGTAACACCCTTGATGTTCTGGGGTATACGGACCGGAAGCAGTACAGTCTGTAACACCCTTGATGTTCTGGGGTATACGGACCGGAAGCAGTACAGTCTGTAACACCCTTGATGTTCTGGGGTATACGGACCGGAAGCAGTACAATCTGTAGCACCCTTGATGTTCTGGGGGTATACGGACCGGAAGCAGTACAGTCTGTAACACCCTTGATGTTCTGGGGTATACGGACCGGAAGCAGTACAGTCTGTAACACCCTTGATGTTCTGGGGTATACGGACCGGAAGCAGTACAGTCTGTAACACCCTTGATGTTCTGGGATATACGGACCGGAAGCAGTACAGTCTGTAACACCCTTGATGTTCTGGGGTATACGGACCGGAAGCAGTACGGTCTGTAACATCCTTGATGTTCTGGGATATACGGACCGGAAGCAATACAGTTCGCAGTGTTCCGGTCGCTGTCACCTTGATTGTAATAACTGGTTGTTTCGTATTCACTCCAAGAAATAGAAATAAGGATAAGAGGACAATTTCCGCATCACGGTTGTTGTTTAAACCCAGATACTAGCAGGTCTGTTTCAGCTCCCAACTTACAGAGATATATAACAAGTATCTTGTTCATCACCACCTCCAGTATATACTCTATACCAAGAAAAACGCAAAAGTAGTTTTCGGGTGTATATTTTGTTATGAAGCAGTGTTATTCGTTGTACAACAGTGTTTCAACTTAGACATAGATTCAGTGACGGGCAGTGGCGTGCTATATTTAGAGAGAGTGCTGGAATGTTCTACATCCCAACCCCGAGCTAAGAATATCGCAGAAGGGCCTACCTCAGCGTGGAATTTTCTAGCAACTTATTTTTGTGTATATGATTGGAGCTATTGCCTTTCATGTCACATCACATCTGGAGTTACCAGACGACCAGCTTTGCGTGTGACGATCAGTATACTCTGCCAGGCCAAGTTGCAAGGTTTACTGTTACTGAGATATGACGATAACCATCTCTGTGTTTATTGCTATCATCACATGTCTTGTATTGCTGTACCTCTCAAATTGCACTTCCCCGTAATTTTGTACTGCAACAGTCATAACTGTTTTTATAATTGCATTGTTTTTACAGATGTTTTACAGTGATACCTGTTTTTATAATTGTATTGTTTTTAAAGATGCTTTACAGTGATACCTGTTTTTATAATTTGTATTGTTTTTAAAGATGCTTTACAGTCATACCTGTTTTCTATAATTGTATTGTTTTTAAAGATGCTTTACAGTCATACCTGTTTTCTATAATTGTATTGTTTTTAAAGATGCTTTACAGTCATACCTGTTTTCTATAATTGTATTGTTTTTAAAGATGCTTTACAGTCATACCTGTTTTCTATAATTGTATTGTGTTTAAAGATGCTTTACAGTGATACCTGTTTTCTATAATTGTATTGTTTTTACAGATGTTTTACAGTGATACCTGTCTCTTTATTTGTACCGATTTGTGAACTTGGTTAATTTTAGAATAAAATTATTAATTACAGCACACTTGTTTATTGTTCGTTGGTTTCCGACCTAGTTCACCGATTCACGGTTACGTATTTAGTTTTAACTTGGGAATCGACGCGTACAACTTTATGTATTATATAAACCATCAACAGATCATAATATATTGTTCACATTTGGCAGAAACCATTGTCACGGGCGGAGGTTCATCATGGCACGCGTGAAACAATCGACTGTCAAGGTGGAGGTCATCGGTTCTCAAAACTGCCTGGCATCTTCTCCCTTTGGAAGCAATCCCAGTTCGGCCTGGGGAATGTCCACCCATTCTTCCTGTAATGCTTGTGCCAACTGTTGGATGTTCTGTGGCTGTTGCTGACCTTATCGCAGACGTTGATCAAGAGCATCCCATAAATGTTACATAGGGTTTAGATCGGGAGACTTAAGGGACAGTACTTGGGTGTTGTTTGTTCTCCAAACGGCCGTGTTCAGTCTTGCCGTGTGACGTCGGGCGTCGTCGTATTGACGTTTGCTTGATGAATAATGGGAAGGACGAGTGGCCGAAGAATTTCATCTGTGCTACGTCCGTCCGCCTGTTAAATTGCCCAGGACGTGTACCAGATCTGTTCGACCGATATGGGAGATGGGAGCCAACATCATTACACTTTCACCACCAAACTACCCACTCCCGCATTCACTTACGAGCAACATCGTCACTAAACCAAGCTTGGCTCCATCACTGCTGTGGTCCTACTCTGTTATAAAGGTAAGCCACGAACCTGTATGAACCTATCCTGTGCTGCAGTTGTGACACATGGTCGACCGGATTTGGGTAGGTCACGTGTTCAACCCTACGTCTTATAACGGTTCCACAGTCTTGTAATGGTGCTTGGTGACACGTGGATAATCCTGGCTACGACCTAAGCCGGGTCGCCTGTCTGCGCTGCCTGGCCGTACTTAATTCTACCCGCGCAAATCACTCCCAATGCATGCAGACATGAATCATTCTTACTTCGTATTAATTTTGTTTGAATATCAGCAAAGCTCAGATATATTTTTTCTACTTTTACGTTTCCTCTTAATTGCAGAATATTCTTTGTCTATTGTATAGATCGAGTTCTTCCTGCAGATTTAAGTCATTTACGTCATAGTTTTATTGTGTATGTCAGGGTGGCCATTCAAAGTTAATCGAAGGTATATAAACACAATCGTAGACGACATACTCTCCATAGCATATACAAACTAGCCCTCTTTTTGTTACAGAAATTGTTGGAGGGTTTTGGGGTGTTTTTTACAAATTATAAACTGTTTTATTCTGTATATATTTACTTACACGCCATTTCTGACACCATATATTGAAGTCTTGAAGTGGTGCTGGTGCCAGACGTATACAGGATGACGTGGAACACCAGGAAGTTAAACTTGACCAGGTGTTCTGTATTTTGAACTTGTATGTTGAATGGGAATGTATGATACAGAGTTAAATATTAAAGTTAGAGGCGTACACATTTTTTCTCACAATTCATAAGAAAGACAACTTCGTTATCATGTTGCAGGCACACACATCTCACACGTACGCACGCGCAGGCAGACGCACACACAATGGCGCACGCGCACACCTACACATACTTGTGTACACATCGCGTATTCAATCTGATTCACTTTACGTCTGAAGTCGTTGTCGACGTGGTTAGCATACCAAGCCTATGTGGTCACCGGGGACACGAGGTTGTGATTATTACGCACGAGGGCATAACATGCGGCGCAAAACGTAGCGGCGATTGCGTCAACAACCTCAACGTCTACAACGAGGCTCCTTGTGTGAATGGCATCGTCGCTGATCATGTGACCAACAAGGGACGGAAGTGAACAATGCCACCAGAATCCGATACAACTTAAACCCTCTCCCCTCTCCCCGCCCCTTACAAATACACACCCGGTGTCATGCGTCATGTAGCAAGCTATCTGTGTGGTACCTGCTGTCGCGTAGGTTCGCCTGTGTATCAGCCTTATAATCATCAAAAGTGAAACCTTTGACCTTCAAAGGCGCCCTCCAGAGGTCATCTTGGAAAGGAATTTGACGTCGGTCGTGTGTACAGCAATATTTATTCAAATAGACTGTTCAAGAGATATGTTTAATCCAGCATTTGTAAAGTTGAAGTACCGACCTTCAAGATATTTTAAGTTCCTCTAGAAAGTTTCATTCATCCATACGTTGATTCAGTTACACGTAACAAGACGCAAACATACACTCACACACACAAAGGCTATTTTAATCAAATAAATATATATTGCATTTTTATAAAATCTTCTAGTCTTAAGTAGTAGTGGTTATGATTTATATTTGATTCGTTTCATATAGAGTCTTTGAACGGCATTTAGAAGGGATACACATAAAGGTGAGAATGTCAACTTCTTTACTTTGAGGGGCACTACGTTACGTAGTGTATTACTACTCCTTCATCAGGTGAATGAAAGGCTAGGAAACAGACATCTATATAGGTACATGTGAAACAACAACAGTGATAAGATATCAAGGGAAGCCAGTAGTTAACTAGCACTAAATAAGTAAGGTGGATGGACAAGTGGAAGCCAGGGATGAATTAAATGATTGTTCGCATCCAACAAACTGTCTATTCTTAAGAAATTATTAAAGTTTATATCTATTATCAACAACCGTGTTAAAGCTACGCAGAAACTGTAAATTATGCATCGACCTTCCAACAATGTTATCAAATTTATGTGTAATATGTATCTAATGCTCTTGTACCACCGTGGGTGGTTAAACAGAGGATAAAGATTGATTGATTGATTGTTAATCCAGGCATGAGATAACAATGGTGGCATTTAACGACGGAAAAGAAAACAAATGGAAGCCAGGCCTAATTAAAGGACAATGAGGTCAGCAGATATTTCATATACATTAGTGCAAATATAGTATTTGTACTTTAGGAGGGACCCTAGCTGGTGGTACTCTTGTTGCCCGTGTCATTTACGGCTATATGCTGACTTGAGTACAACTCTCTTACAACGCTGACCCAAAGATTCCTTCCAACTTATAGACACTGTGTTTTCCAAAGCCACAAGTTGTTTTTAGAAAAACTTCTTTACAACTACGACCTAATGATGCCTGTCTTTATTTATTCTGACCATGACGGGTTCTTAACATGCTCGTCCATTTCGCGAACACCTGGTGTCCTGGATACGGGCGTAGTTTCAGAAGCCATTGTTTCTACATGATCTCAAACTCGGTGTCCTTTACAACAACGTTCGATTATATCGAATATTGCGGAATGCGGCGTAAAACTAAACCTCACTCACTGCAACAAGAACGTCACACAATCTTTACGACAAAGTCACCCACTCACTCACTCACTAGAAAGTGATAGAAGCGGCGATATTACACTAGCTGATGTAAAATGCACACGTTTCTTCTTAAGATATTGGAAAATATTTCAAAGCTTCAACAATGAATGACCTTTTTAATAACATCATCCCTCATTTAATTCTTGCATTTTAATGATAATTGATTTAATTCATAAGTTTTGATGTACATGGTAATATTGTAAATAAAATATATAAACCTAACTTTGTATGTGACTATACCCTCGAGGGGGTTTGAAGTAACGTGAAACAATTGTCCCCCTAGGATGGTATGTAAGTGCCACATAGTTAGAAGTATATTTATGCATGCCTCGGGTATTAATCGCAGTATATATGTGATTTTAATTTTTGGCTAAGCGTACCAATTGTCGCCCGTGAATGTGTGGATGGTGTAAATCCACCTAGGGTCCATGCCTTTAGCAAAGATACCGAAAGTCCCCATGGTCCCTAGCATGGTTATCTACCTTTCTATGATTACATGCTAAATGTACATGTTCATCTGGGATAGTATAGATACTTTACTGTCCTTCGTTGACAGATTTTTATATTCATTAAGTTTATTTTTAGATGGGATTTTCAATATCGTTGACATACTGCCGACGTGACATTAAATTTCACTCACTCGCGCACGCACTCACGCACTCGCTCACTCGCTGACTTGCTCGCTCGCTCACTTTCAAAATATTGTTTTGGATAAACACTGCACCAGTACAAAATGTTTACAATCAACAATCGTTTGTGTATTCAACAATCCCTGTGTATACATTTATTTCCAAATAACAGCCCCCACTTCGATACATTGTTTACGATAAACATTACATCCCCTTCACTAGTCTGTCATACAGACCCTGAAACAAATGTATCCAAGAAAGCCCATGCACGTGTAGAATATGTGGCACGTCTTGAAACCACCTTTACAATCATCGCCAACGTTATTTGTGTATGTCCCCGTAATACATTGTTTCAACAATAGTTTCATATCACCCTTTTCATGGTGTTTTCCGTGAAAAACTATTTTGCCGGCAGATTTGGTGGTCCAAAATTGAATTGGAACCTCACGTGCATCACAGGGACGGTTGGAACTGCCCTGGAGTGTGGCCTTCGTTGACCTGGGCAATTCTATTCGCCAACAGGGTGCAGGGGCAGTACTTTTGGCCAACTCTGCACACTGTACGCTGTAGCTGTAGAGGGGAAGTGACACGTGACTCAACGCGAGGCTGGCTGACTATAAATACGGAAACCAAGCTGAAGATTTCAGTTGTCAATGACACTTACACAACAGCGGTTTGTTACGGTATCAAGATGGACAGACGTCAAACTCTCGCCCTGTTTCTCTTATGTGGAATCCTTCTTCTGTGTGGTGAGTAGATATACTAGATTGTACTAACGTGGTGAGTAGATATACTAGATTGTACTAACGTGGTTCCTTATGTACTATTCATGTCGAAATGCCCTTGACAGATGTTCTTTCGTATATTTTCGGATCCCTCGAATGTTCACATGTCCTGGTTATTGTAGGAAACAAATTTCAATATTGTAATTAATATGAGGCGACTTATTTCGCCCACAGCAGGTGGGAGTATGCACTCAAATGCCCTTCGTTATGAGTAGGGAGTTTGAGCATTAGGTCACCGATGTATGCGACCTACAGGTGTCATGGCATCTTCTTAAGGAGCAGCACGCGGCTGAGAAACCCAAGTATGCCTCACAAGAGAGGCAGCTAAAGTCTCTTTTTCTTCACTTTTCTGGATCTATTCGTGTTACCCGGGTCCCACTGTGCTTTGACAATCTAGACAAGAATTTTCAGCGTGAAGGATGATAAGACACAAAAGTTATTAGACTTCACGAATGAGTTTCTGTGTTAAGTGTTTGACACGTACCTAGAAAACCTCGCAGACGGAAATGTTTAAACCTGTCGTGTGAGTCGCACAAAATCTAAATGTCACGAATATAAACGCGTTTAAAAAACTCAGAAATTCATTTCCGCATACGGAATACTATTCACATGAGTTGAACATTCAAATGTTGGTGGTATGAGGGTCCTATAAATTGAAATCTGCCAGGTAAACAGCTGGTAATGAAGGGCAATGTACACACCGACACGCGTGGAATGCGGGACTATGTAAATGTATCCATTCTTATAGGCAATAGGTTTGTTCTGAAAGGTCTTGCATCACGTGGATCCCAGCCTCGCACACAATGCGTTGCCTGTAATATTCAAATATTCTCCGGCGAAAGTGGATTGAAGGATTAACGAATGCCTAGTGAAACGTACAGTCATTGTTTAAGGAAATTATACATTTCGCCACTGTTGGCTAATGTGCGGCCAGGAATGTGATATCTGTGTAAGCGCTGTGTGAAATACAAAATGTTCTAAATGTATATAGTGACTGAGTTTGGTTTTACGCCGTTTTTAGCAATATTCCAGCAATATCACATGGGAGACACCAGAAATGGGCTTCACACATTGTACCCATGTGGGGAATCGAACCCGGGTCTTTGGCGTGGCGAGCGAACGCTTTAACCACTAGGCTACCCCGCCGCCTGCTAAATGTATCTAGAGAAAACCGGATATAAACAATAGTTGATCAGTATGATAGGACGTATGTGGAGAGGTCAAACCAAACTACGTCGAAACGAGGAATATCTGATTCTTACATACTATACTACCCATCAAAAGTTTAGAACCACCAGAGTAAATGCAGCCACTTTCTTCATTCAACTGTTCTGTACTAGATTTTGCCAAATATTCCATCCTGTGTAAAGGTATTGTTTACACGTGAACTGATGTAATGTGGAACAAATTCGTAACGTTGAAAAAAGAATTGTCATGAGTTCAGTAAATGATGAAAATCAGTGAAAATTGGCAAATTCTTAACAAAACTTTACATCAAAACGCAGCTGTTCACATGCACGATATTTGCACTTGCTCTTTACGTGTGCATTTTACATCACCCCCTTCAGTCAAAACGCAGCTGTTCACATGCACGATATTTGCACTTGCTCTTTACCAATTTGATGCATGATCCTCGTGCAATTCATCTGCATAAGGTTTGCACTTGGTTCCCCCAAGTTAGTGGAGAAATTCAACTTTGATGTAACCAAATGTATATACATAACATATAGTGAGTGCTTTAAGTGAGTGTAAACTTTTGATGGGTAGTATAGAATCTCGTAAACCCGCACGACAGTCCGGATAAGCGAGCGTTTCATTACTTATACTGGAGCAGACGATACAAGGCGTGGGTTAAGTTTTAGGACTAACATAGAATCCGTCCTGTCCGAAGTACAGTCAACCCTGTCAATCCGGATACCCTTCTGTACGGCCATTTTGTATACAGTGCACTCTGTCAATACCGGCATCACTATATAATAGTTCCCTACTTCCAGTATGATTCCCAACCATGGACAGACTCACGTCACTCTGAACAAACCACCACCTCACGTTAATCCAGAAATGTGTTACTACGAACAGTGCCGTCCGCATTAGCGAGGTTTCGCAGTAAAATGGTGTTGTTGTTGGCGTATTGGGTGGACCGCATGTACTCATCACAGGGCAGGTGTTTCCCATCGGAATAAAATTTCAGGGCGTTTTTGCTTCTTAACCCACGCAAAGCTGAGGTCGTCATAATGATTTGCACGTGGCATACGTTGGTTGTACAACTGCGTCGCCCAGTGGCGGAAGCATGGGTGTTATGTGTGCGTGCCTTTTTGTTTGGGCTGCAAATTCAGGAAAATGATTCACGTACGTCATTTCAGAATTGCATCACTCCACAAAGACGATAGTATTCGCCGTCTAGAGTCGTGATCGGATCCGTTGATCGTAGGTTCGAATCCCAGACGCTGAGTGTAATCTTTCTCGCGGGTAAAGGTATCATGCAAACATCGCCTCCTTCAGTCTGTCGGAGCACAGGTGCCCAGATCGTTTGATAAGGTGGCAAGAGTTGCGTCCCTTGGCCACACCAGGAGCCTATCTAATCACGACTATGATATCTAAATTAGCCAGCACCATACCTGTGATTGTGGGTTTCACTAAAGTTGTTCACGGCAGAGACCAGCATCCGTTCAGGCTGTCATCCCAGATTAAGCTGACACGCTGTTCACATCGGCCCGAACCCAGCTCCCTCACTCACTCACCCACTCTTCCAATAACAACCGATACAACGTCACTGCTGAAAAAACAAACCAATGTCCCTTGGCATCAGTCCAGTGTTACCAAAGTAACGGGATCTGGTATAAACCAAAGAGCTGGACATCACCTAAGAGGTGACGGAGACACTTGCCAACATCTGTAAGACACAGATACGGAATCAATGTCGTGTCTTCTGCTCGCTCTGCATATGTTGTGTCCTTGACCTTAGTGGACTTAGGGTTAAGGGTAGCCTTGCTCCAAGCCCAAACTGAATGCTAATCCCATGGATGTATAGTAATTCTATCCTTTAAAGGAGCAAGTCTAGATAAGCGGACAGTACATATACAGCCTGTTATTCATATTCATTTAGAAATGATCATTTAAGCTATCAATTATTACCGTGAAGATTTGTGCAAGTCTAGGACATAGGTTAGCGACACACTCATATTGCAGACCTCGCTGCTTATCTCCAGAAACGAACACGACCCCCGGAAGTGCTTGTTGCGGAATTAACGACTTGTTAACATATTAATCTCACGCGTCCGATATCATACTACAGCAATATTGGCTTGTATCTACCGCCATAATTTTATACAACCCTCTCATTATCAGGAAGGGGATGATTTGGTTATCAAAGCATCTGGAAGTGTCTAAGTCAACAACTTGTTACAGCTGGGGGAGCCATGGCCTTAAAGAAGTGGATCTATGTCGTAGGTTTCATCTGTCTACAGTGGTCCATGTCCAGTTGCCATTGTGACCACACCATCTCCATTTTACCTTCGTTTATTCTGTGTACATACTGAGTTATCTCTTACATAAACACTCGCCTGGGTTTTCACAATGATATAAACTTTTAATGGAGATTTCTGAAGAAAGAGTGGTAGATTCGCATGTTTTGTGGATTCATATTGAAACGGTTCTTTGTTATTATCAAATGTTAAATTAGAAACTGATCAGGAGTAAATAATTGACTTATATACTGAGTGGGAACGCCTCAAGAGCAGTCTTAAGAGCCCAGTTACGATCTGAAGACAAACTGACATAGAACAGGCTTAGGAACATACCTACGATCTGAAAAAAACAACCGACATAGAACATACTTACGAACTGAAAAAGAGCTGACTTAAGAGTCGTCTTAAGAACAGATTTAAAATCTGAAAATGAGCTGATATAAGAACACACTTACGAACAGACTTGCGATCTGAAAAAGAGCTGACTCAAAAGCCGACTTAATAACAGATTTTATATCTGAAAAAGAACTGACTCAAGAGCCGACTTGCGAGGACCAGATTGCGTGTGTCAGGAAGGTGTCCGCCACAGTCCCATACTGACGCTGTACGTCACAGGGCTCGACCACGTAGTCATTGTACTGGCTGTAGTGCAGATTGTGACGTCATATTATAATAGCTTCCAAAACTCACTAACGCAAGACAATAATTCATACAAACAATTTCGTCACAAAATAATTGTAAAACAGTTAATCCTTAGACAAATGACACATTAATCTGGTGCTGTATTTAAATGTGTTCAGTGCCAGCACGCGTGGCAGCCATGACTCGTGTCCAAGGCATGTCCGTGTGGACTTCGACCTGTTGTGACAGTCCTGTCTGTCTGGGGTCTACATTCACACAAACATGTCGCAGTGTAGCAGTTTTGCATGAATCATCACAGCATTGAAATGCAATGATGAGCTGTACTGGCAATACGAACATAGAAGACAAGCACATTTGTCCACGAGAAGATTTATTGCGTGCGTGTGTGCGTGCGCTAGAGCTATTCTTGATCATTGCCGAGTTACATCGTGCTGGTCGATGCCACTGGTTGTGCATCGATGTCTACAAATATAATTTTGATTGTAACAAATAAACCCATATAAATTGAGCCCCGTGGAGACCAGAGATCCAGAAATCTACACTTTCTTCATTTAGGGCTTTAGCATTGCAGGGAGGGCTGGGCTGTATGGGCTGTGAGACAGACTAAGCATGTCCTGTTGAGTGGTCTGCAATCTTAGTTTCACAGCAAATTAGACAGTTGTTGTCTGAACCTCCCACAGACAACATATTGTTTACATCAGGTAATACATCTGAATCTACAGTATCAACTGATAATACCGACCCAGCGTCTCTGTCCGGACTGTCTGTCTGATTACAACCGTGATAAATCAGAGGGTGAGGTCTAGCCTACCTTTGAAGAAAAGCTGGGATCTGTCAGAAATATCTTTGACTTTGAGGAAAACTTTCGTTCCACCGTGGTTGAAAACGCACAAAATGTTTCTTTGCACGAAGAAATATAATTCCTGCCCATAATACCTCTTCTACAGGACACCCAGCGTGCCTGCGCGAAGGTTATCTTCAGGACAATTTTCCCCGGTTTTATGTAACAATTATATTGTTCAGTATCCTCTTGTATTGTCCCCTATATTGTATGGTGTGAATATGAGACTTTGCTCCGCCCGTCAACAAGTCACGACAGATTGTTCACAACACTGTAGATCAGTGCTGTGCTCGGAGAGATGTAGGATGGATGACAGCATTTGGGACTCCTGGGAGTTACTCGGGCGTCTGAACTGGAGGAGCATATGAAGCAGATGTGGTGTCCCCTTATGCAGTTTTGAAATATGCCTTTTTTCACCAAGCAGTGAATGGGTACCCGGTGGGTGACTGTTAACCTTCCAGTTTTCTGATACCAAAACTAGTGAAATGATAATAGCTATGGGCAAAGTTCATTTCAGCAGTTATATTTTGTCCTAAGCAGGTCACGACACACGAATCACGGACTCGAACCTTGAACAAAGGATCCTTGTCGTGTGGCCAGCATCTAAGCAGGCCTAGGTTGCCACCCGGTGATTATACGTTATATTGCTTGACTTGAACAGAAACATGTCACGGGTGATTAAGAACCTAAATGCATACAAATCCGTGAAGTGTAGCCAGTGCGCAAAACAATATTCATTCACTTGTATGGCCTTTTATTCACATGTATTTTCTTTACAGATGTGCACTGTAAACCAAGCCGACGTGTCACAGGCGAAGCACTCCAGCCTTTCCTGGCTAGAGCTTGTAACCGGGTGAGTCTTGGTGTCTACGAAGAAGTCGCTACCAGCAACAACAACGTCGTCTTCTCTCCACTCAGCCTCTGCACTCTCCTCGCTGTGTGTGTAAGAAGCGCGTCGGACAAGACTCTCAACGAACTCAGAAAGAGCTTGTTTCTGGAGCTAGTCGACAAGCGGGAGATGTTATCAGTATATGGAGCTGTATATCGTGGTTTCGTGGACGACCCAAACGTCAACATCTCTACCACAAACATCATGTTCGTCAACAAGAATTTCCAACTGGTCGACAAGGCAGCTGAAGATTATCAACAGACGTTTAATGGAACATTTAAGGAATTTGACCCCCAGAGGAAGTCTGAAGTATCCACAAGCATCAACAACATGGTGTCGTCTGCTACCAATGGAATGCTGAAGGGGAAGCTGACAGCAGACGACATCACCTCTGACCAGGCGCTGTACCTGTTCAACACGCTGTTCATGAGCGCTCGATGGAAGGACCAGTTTGCTTCTAGGGAAACCCGCCAACAGAAGTTCTACTTGAACAGTACCACGCACGTCATGGTTCCAACCATGCACAGAAGGGGCTACTACAGGTGGAACAGTAACAAAAAACTTGGGTTCGAAATCCTGGAGCTACCCTATGAAGGAAACCGATTCGCCATGTACATTATCTTACCTCTCGAGAAGGACGGTCTTAGCAAGCTGGAGGAGACGCTCACGCCCGAGAGAACACTCCGTTTGGAGAAGGCAATCACTAAGATGAAGAAGGCCGCCAGGAGAGAGGTAGGTAATGATTATACTGACGTACTAAAGAAACAGGACTCTTTTTGCATATGCTCTTAACATAGCATCAAGGGTTCGTCCCAAACTGATGCTTACATTACCCTCCAGTTGCCAAGTGCTAATGGGTTCTGCTAGATTTAGGCTGAGATTTGACATGAAGTTAAAACACTGGAGTCGTGTGAAAAAAGCTGCCTCTCTAAGATGCATTCAAATCACGTGCTGCTTATAGGGTTTGTTTGTCGATCTACATGGCTTTATTAAGTCCCACTGATTCGAACTTTCAGTCTCACCGCTTTTAAGCAGAAGAATACCTTTGCTCGCCAGTACCGTTCAAGTTCTAAACCTTGAAATGAGTATGATATGTGATTTATGTTATCAAGTTACGGTTAAGGAATGCGAATCTGAACATTCGGATTGCCAGATCAAATGTGATTTTCAATGATTTGAGCAAAACTTGCTAGGTCAGCACAAGTCACTCAAGTCTGACTTCCTTAACCCCCAGGGTCCGGCTTCACGAAGCTTACTTAGGGCTACGACCGTCGTGATCCATGTTAAAGAACTTGATTTGCATTGGCTTCTTGTTTGACGCACTCAGCAACATCTCAGCTGTTAATGTTAATCAGCAACATCCCAGCTGTAAATGTTAATCAGCAATACCCCAGCTGTTAATGTTAATCAGCAATATCCCAGCTGTAAATGTTAATCAGCAATACCCCAGCTGTTAATGTTAATCAGCAATATCCCAGCTGTAAATGTTAATCAGCAATACCCCAGCTGTTAATGTTAATCAGCAATACCCCAGCTGTTAATGTTAATCAGCAATATCCCAGCTGTAAATGTTAATCAGCCATATCCCAGCTGTAAATGTTAATCAGCAATACCCCAGCTGTTAATGTTAATCAGCAATATCCCAGCTGTAAATGTTAATCAGCAATACCCCAGCTGTTAATGTTAATCATCAGTATCCCAGCTGTAAATGTTAATCAGCAATATCCCAGCTGTAAATGTTAATCAGCAATACCCCAGCTGTTAATGTTAATCAGCAATACCCCAGCTGTTAATGTTAATCAGCAATATCCCAGCTGTAAATGTTAATCAGCCATATCCCAGCTGTAAATGTAAATCAGCAATACCCCAGCTGTTAATGTTAATCAGCAATACCCCAGCTGTTAATGTTAATCAGCAACATCCCAGAAGTTAATGTTAATCATCAGTATCCCAGCTGTAAATGTTAATCAGCAATATCCCAGCTGTAAATGTTAATCAGCAACATCTCAGCTGTAAATGTTAATCAGCCATATCCCAGCTGTAAATGTTAATCAGCAATACCCCAGCTGTTAATGTTAATCAGCAATATCCCAGCTGTAATTGTTAATCAGCAATACCCCAGCTGTTAATGTTAATCAGCAATATCCCAGCTGTTAATGTTAATCAGCAACATCCCAGAAGTTAATGTTAATCATCAGTATCCCAGCTGTAAATGTTAATCAGCAATATCCCAGCTGTAAATGTGAATAAGCAGTATCCCAGCTGTTAATCAGCAATATTCCAGCTGTAAATGTTAATCACCAATATCCCAGCTGTAAATGTAAATCAGCCATATCCCAGCTGTAAATGTAAATCAGCCATATCCCAGCTGTTAATGTTAATCAGCCATATCCAAGCTGTTAATGTTAATCAGCAACATCCCAGAAGTTAATGTTAATCAGCCCTATCCCAGCTGTTAATGTTAATCAGCCATATCCCAGAAGTTAATGTTAATCATCAGTATCCCAGCTGTAAATGTTAATCAGCAATATCCCAGCTGTAAATGTGAATAAGCAGTATCCCAGCTGTTAATCAGCAATATTCCAGCTGTAAATGTTAATCACCAATATCCCAGCTGTAAATGTAAATCAGCCATATCCCAGCTGTAAATGTAAATCAGCCATATCCCAGCTGTTAATGTTAATCAGCCATATCCAAGCTGTTAATGTTAATCAGCAACATCCCAGAAGTTAATGTTAATCAGCCATATCCCAGCTGTTAATGTTAATCAGCAACATCCCAGCTGTTAATGTTAATCACCAATATCCCAGCTGTAAATGTTAATCACCAATATCCCAGCTGTAAATGTAAATCAGCCATATCCCAGCTGTAAATGTAAATCAGCCATATCCCAGCTGTAAATGTTAATCACCAATATCCCAGCTGTAAATGTTAATCAGCCATATCCCAGCTGTTAATGTTAATCAGCAATATCCCAGCTGTTAATGTTAATCAGCAACATCCCAGAAGTTAATGTTAATCAGCCATATCCCAGCTGTTAATGTTAATCAGCAACATCCCAGCTGTTAATGTTAATCACCAATATCCCAGCTGTAAATGTTAATCACCAATATCCCAGCTGTAAATGTAAATCAGCCATATCCCAGCTGTAAATGTAAATCAGCCATATCCCAGCTGTAAATGTTAATCACCAATATCCCAGCTGTAAATGTTAATCAGCCATATCCCAGCTGTTAATGTTAATCGGCAATATCCCAGCTGTTAATGTTAATCAGCCATATCCGAGCTGTAAATGTTAATCGGCCATATCCGAGCTGTAAATGTTAATCAGCAACATCCCAGAAGTTAATGTTAATCAGCAACATCCCAGCTGTTAATGTTAATCACCAATATCCCAGCTGTAAATGTTAATCGGCCATATCCCAGCTGTTAAAGTTAATCAGCAACATCCCAGCTGTTAGTGTTAATCAGCAATACCCAAGCTGTTAATGTTAATCAGCCATATCCCAGCTGTTAATGTTAATCAGCAACATCCCAGAAGTTAATGTTAATCAGCAACATCCCAGCTGTTAATGTTAATCACCAATATCCCAGCTGTAAATGTTAATCAGCCATATCCGAGCTGTAAATGTTAATCGGCCATATCCCAGCTGTTAATGTTAATCAGCAACATCCCAGCTGTTAGTGTTAATCAGCAATACCCAAGCTGTTAATGTTAATCAGCCATATCCCAGCTGTTAGTGTTAATCATCAGTATTCCAGCTGTTATTGTTAATCATCAGTATTCCAGCTGTAAATGTTATTAAGCCATATCCCAGCTGTAAATGTTAATCACCAATATCCCAGCTGTAAATGTTAGTCAGCATTATTCCAGCTGTAAATGTTAATCAGCAATACTCCAGCTGTAAATGTTAGTCAGCAATACTCCAGCTGTAAATGTTAGTCAGCATTATTCCAGCTGTAAATGTTCATCGTCATTATTCCAGCTGTAAATGTTCATCATCATTATTCCAGCTGTAAAAAAACAAACTTGCATACACCATACGTGAGTATTCTCATCGAGACCAGGATTCATTGTGACCACGAAACTGTTTCTGTTGTTCCTCTGTTTCGGCATGTCTTCCCTGTTAAACAACCACCATGCTGGTATTGTGTTTGAGCAGCGTTCTGGAACTCCTGGGGACAAAAGACTCCCTGATAAAAACTTCGCAATGATTTGGAATTTAGTCATTTTCGATGTGTGGTTTGCACGTGTGGGGTCTAGGTTTTTACTGATGTTGTACCAAGAATGACTGACTGACTGACTGAGTTTAGGTTTACGTCGCTTTTAGCAATATTCCAGCAATATCACGGCGGGGGAACACCAGAAATGGGCTTAACACATTGCACCCATGTGGGGAATCGAACCCGGGCCTTCGGCGTGACGAGCCAACGCTTTAACCACTAGGCTACCCCACCGCCCCGTACCAAGAATGAAGTTAACGTATTCAATAACATATATCTTGTATACTTGCAATACCATTTATACTTGAGGGGGAATGTTGGTTGTTGTCTGAGGTCTGGGAGAGTAGGTCTGGGTGTACTTATGTCGCTAACTGCCCCCAGCGCACAGGTTGTGCAAACCTGGCTAACAGGTAGCAGGTGGAGAACAACCTTGACCTTTTGAACTCCGAGTCTGCACCAAATGTATCTCACAGACTGGAGAGTTAATAGATACCATACAGAGACGTCGTTGCTGTCTGCAGCCACTCTACTCCAATACTTCCTCCTCATTATACACAGCAATTACACCACTCCTACTACTACTGATACAACCACTGCTACTACTACTACTACTACTACTACTACTTCTACTGCTACTACTACTGCTACCACGACTACTACTACGACTACGACTACTACTATGACTACTACGACTACTACTACTACGTCTAGTACTACTACACCTAGTAATGCTACTGCCCATTTCTGGTGCCCCCCATCCTGATATTGCTGGAATATTGCTTAATGCGGCGTAAATCCCAACTCACTCACTCACTGCTACTATTACTATTTTTATCCTTGTCATTACTATTCAGGTGTACCTACCTAAGTTCTCGATGACACAGTCATTCAGCATGAAGTCAGCCCTACAGAAGTTCGGAATCAAACGGTTGTTTGACGAGCAGAGGGCCGACCTGTCCGGACTGATCAAAGGCGGCAACGTGCACGTCAACGAAGCCTTCCATGATTCCGCCATCGACGTCACGGAGCGCGGGACGGTGGCAGGGACGTACAGCAAGATGGGTTTCTACTACCTCTCCGCCATCCCAGTCTTCAACGTCAACCGCCCCTTCATGTACGTGCTGCGCGACACCACGACGGGCTTCAACGTGTTCATGGGAAGGTGCATTCGGCCGTGACGCAAGAAGTAGGTACATGATAGCTCGGTATAGCGACTTAGTGAGGGGGTGAGTGAGTGAGTGGCGCAACAAGTAGCTACATTATAGCTCGGTACAGCGGGTGAGTGAGTGAGTTGCGCAACAAGTAGATACATGATAGCTCGGTACAGCGAGTGAGTAAGTGAGTGGCGCAACAAGTAGATACATGATAGCTCGGTACAGCGACTGAGTGAGTGAGTGGCGCAACAAGTGGATACATGATAGCTCGGTACAGCGAGTGAGTGAGTGGCGCACAGGTTGATACATGAGAGCTCGGCACAGCGAGTGAGTGAGTGGGTGACGCAACAAGTAGATACATGATAGCTCGGTACAGCGAGTGAGTGAGTGGGTGACGCAACAAGTAGATACATGATAACTCGGTACAGCGAGTGAGTGAGTGGCGCAACAAGTGGATACATGATATCTCGGTATAGCGAGTGAGTGAGTGGGTGGCGCACAGGTTGATACATGATAGCTCGGTACAGCGAGTGAGTGGGTGGTGCACAGGTTGATACATGATAGCTCGGCACAGCGAGTAAGTGAGTGGGTGGCGCAACAAGTAGATACATGATAGCTCGGTACAGCGAGTGGGTGAGTGGGTGGTGCAACAAGTGGATACATGATAGCTCGGTACAGCGAGTAAGTGAGTGAGTGACGCAACAAGTAGATACATGATAGCTCGGTATAGCGAGTGAGTGAGTGGGTGGCGCACAGGTTGATACATGATAGCTTGGTACAGCGAGTGAGTGAGTGGGTGGCGCACAGGTTGATACATGATAGCTCGGTACAGCGAGTGAGTGGGTGGCGCACAGGTTGATACATGATAGCTCGGTACAGCGACTGAGTGAGTGAGTGGCGCAACAAGTGGATACATGATAGCTCGGTACAGCGAGTGAGTGAGTGGCGCACAGGTTGATACATGAGAGCTCGGCACAGCGAGTGAGTGAGTGGGTGACGCAACAAGTAGATACATGATAGCTCGGTACAGCGAGTGAGTGAGTGGGTGACGCAACAAGTAGATACATGATAACTCGGTACAGCGAGTGAGTGAGTGGCGCAACAAGTGGATACATGATATCTCGGTATAGCGAGTGAGTGAGTGGGTGGCGCACAGGTTGATACATGATAGCTCGGTACAGCGAGTGAGTGGGTGGTGCACAGGTTGATACATGATAGCTCGGCACAGCGAGTAAGTGAGTGGGTGGCGCAACAAGTAGATACATGATAGCTCGGTACAGCGAGTGGGTGAGTGGGTGGTGCAACAAGTGGATACATGATAGCTCGGTACAGCGAGTAAGTGAGTGAGTGACGCAACAAGTAGATACATGATAGCTCGGTATAGCGAGTGAGTGAGTGGGTGGCGCACAGGTTGATACATGATAGCTTGGTACAGCGAGTGAGTGAGTGGGTGGCGCACAGGTTGATACATGATAGCTCGGTACAGCGAGTGAGTGGGTGGCGCACAGGTTGATACATGATAGCTCGGTACAGCGACTGAGTGAGTGAATGGCGCAACAAGTAGATACATGATAGCTCGGTACAGCGAGTGAGTGAGTGGCGCACAGGTTGGTACATGATAGCTCGGTACAGCGAGTGAGTGAGTGACGCAACAAGTAGATACGTGATAGCTCGGTACAACGAGTGAGTGAGTGGGTGGCGCAACAAGTGGATACATGATAGCTCGGTATATTGAGTGAGTGAGTGGCGCAACAAGTAGATACATGATAGCTCGGTACAGTGAGTGAGTGAGTGGGTGACGCAACAAGTAGATACATGATAGCTCGGGGCATAGTGAGTGAGTGAGTGAGTGAGTGAGTTGACGTAAGTTACTCACATGGAGGTACTCACGCGAGGTTCCGAAGTTTTATCTTATGTAATATCGGTACGGAAATATGTTTGTATTTATTGTAAATATTGTTCTATATTGTTCTATATTGTTCTATATTGTTCTCAATATGATCGTCACTGTGGATATTCCGTGAGAAACTCCTCTCCGCTACCGGACAGAACCAGGCCAATCTATTACACCATCCGTCTTTGTTTTGGAACAATAAAATATACGTTTCATGAGAGCATTACTCTAATTTTCAGAAACATTCCCACGGAACCCTGATGACGTTCGCTCTCTTTGAAGCTGAAATGTTTCCCCGACGGAAATCTTGTGTGAAACGACAAGAGTTATGTCAAAACAGCGTGAACTGCCCGCCGCCATTGACATGTGGTGGACTTAAAACTTGCATCCGTCCTCACAAACGAACAGGGGACTTTGAGTGTACACAATAGGAGATCAAGTCTCTTGAAGACCAAATGAATGTGTTTATAATGTTTCGTACGTATTGGAAACAGGTTAAAGCATCACTTCCTAGTTTCGACAAGTTCCAGTCTCGCAGTCGGTTTAAACGTGATGTAGAATATTTTGTAACCTGAAAGCATTTGGGGGAATGTGAAGTGGTTCCTCTGAATGTCCTCTGCGGTAGTCAATCGATTACGTACGTGGCAGATGACGTCACTATGACGTCACTAAAATGTTTTGTGATTTCATTCATTGTATCATCAAAATCCTACCGTTTTGAACGCGTAACCTGGCCCATCGAGGCGTTTTCATTGCATGTTTACAAATTAACTCAATGCATCTACTTTATCAACAAGATTTGCTGGCGAAGGGTCCTCTGTATTGGATGTCTAAACCATCTAAATTAAGCTACTATCGTTAAACTCGTATCCCATTTGCAAAGCTGGATGCTCATGCTGTTGATCACTGGCTTGTCCACTCGAGACTCGATTATTTACAGGCCGCCGCCACATAGCTGGAATATTGTCTATTGTCGTTAAAGGCGGTCTCCACCCCATAGCTTTCTGTGTAAGGGTATAAGAGGCTGATACCACTTGTTTTATACAAAATGTTGCTTTACTATCATAGGCGATTCCGTCGAAATTATTGCATCATAAAAACTTATATTGAATGAGAATGTGGTTGACACCAGTTTAAAAGAAAAACGGCATCCACATCTGAACTTATCCATGATGGTAACGTAAGCCACAGTAAAGGATGTACAATCATTGTACTAAGCCCGCTTTGATGAACCTTGACTAATTCGTGAATTGCCTGCCGCCAAAGAGAATACATTCTCACAATGGCATATGCAGGTCATAGTTAAAGACAATACTGAAAGGGGTTCTGACGTGGGCGACAGTTTCAACAACGCCCAGGTATATATCATACAGACTTATCATCTCTCTGAACACTGGAGAACTGATTCTACCCGTGTATATATTGAGAACAGCTGTAAATATGACTGCATGTGTCCGAGTTGACCCAAACTTCCCAGCACGTTTGGAGTTTGTTGAACATTAGTCGTCACTTTCCGTGACCTGCACGCACTATATTTTCATCCGGTATCATTCGTGAACCACTCGCGTCTTTCCGTGAGAAGCCGGGGAAACGTGCACTTGTTGACATGCTCCGGAATGACCCGAGTGTCCTGATGCTCCGGAATGACCCGATTGTCCTGATATTCCGGAATGACTCGAGTGTCCTGATGTTCCGGAATGACCCGAGTGTCCTGACGTAACATCATGTCACGTTCTTCAAATAGTTCATGGCATAGCATTCATATCATAATATATTGACAGTGTCGAGCTATATTTCATCGTATTTATTGTTTTGATGTTTGTATAATTTTTGTATAATATTCGAATAAACAAACCTACACTTGTATATCATGTTTATTGTGTGTAATGGGCGTGGTGGCGGTGTGGAGTGGAGGCGAGGGTGGTGGGTGGGGGCCGGAGGGGCGGTGGGGAGTTAAGTTGGATGGGTGAGGGTGTAGGTGAGAACGGCTGGATGGGTGTGGGTGAGTATGGTTGGATGGGTGACGGTGTAGGTGAGAACGGTTGGATGGGTGATTGTGTGGGTGTGGATGGGTGAGGGTGTAGGTGAGTATAGCTGGATGGGTGAGTATGTGGGTCAGTAAGGCAGGATGGGTGAGGGTGTGGTGAGTATGGCTGGATGGGTGAGGGTGTAGGTGAGTATAACTGGATGTGTGAGGGTGTGGTGAGTAAGGCAGGATGGGTGAGGGTGTGGGTGAGTATAGCTGGATGGATGAGGGTGTTGGTGAGTATAGCTGGATGGGTGAGGGTGTAGGTGAGTTTAGCTGGATGGGTGAGGGTGTGGGTGAGTATAGCTGGATGGGTGATTGTATGAGTGAGTATAGCTGGATGAGTGAGAGTGTAGGTGAATATAGCTGGATGAGTGATGGTGTGGGTGACTATAGCTGGATGGGTGATGGTGTAGGTGAGTAAAGCTGGATGGGTGAGGGTGTGGGTGAGTATTGCTGGATGGGTGATGGCGTGTGTGAGTATAGCTGGATGGGTGAGGGTGTAGGTGAGTATAGCTGGATGTGTGAGGGTGTGGTGAGTAAGGCAGGATGGGTGAGGGTGTGGGTGAGTATAGCTGGATGGATGAGGGTGAGGGTGAGTATAGCTGGATGGGTGAGGGTGTAGGTGAGTATAGCTGGATGGGTAAGGGTGTGGGTGAGTAAGGCAGGATGGATGAGGGTGTAGGTGAGTATAGCTGGATGGGTGAGGGTGTGGGTGAGTATAGCTGGATGGGTGAGGGTGTGGGTGAGTATAGCTGGATGGGTGATTGTATGGGTGAGTATAGCTGGATGAGTGAGAGTGTAGGTGAGTATAGCTGGATGAGTGATGGTGTGGGTGAGTATAGCTGGATGGGTGAGGGTGTTGGTGAGTATAGCTGGATGGGTGATTGTGTAGGTGAGTATAGCTGGATGGGTGAGGTTGTGGGTGAGTATAACTTGATGGGTGAGGGTGTGGGTGAGTATTGCTGGATGGGTGAGCGTGTGGGTGAGTATTACTTGATGGGTGAGGGTGTGGGTGAGTATTGCTGGATGGATGAGAGTGTGAGTGAGTATAGCTGGATGGGTGAGGGTGTGGGTGAGTATAGCTGGATGGTTAATTGTGTGGGTGAGTAAGGCAGGATGGGTGATTGTGTAGGTGAGTATAGCTGGATGGGTGAATGTGTAGGTGAGTATTGCTGGATGGCTGAGGGTGTGTGTGAGTATAGCTGGATGGTCGAGGGTGTGGGTGAGTATAGCTGGATGGGTGATTGTATGAGTGAGTATAGCTGGATGAGTGAGAGTGTAGGTGAGTATAGCTGGATGAGTGATGGTGTGGGTGTTTATAGCTGGATGGGTGAGGGTGTGGTGAGTATAGCTGGATGGGTGAGGATGTAGGTGAGTATAGCTGGATGGGTGAGGGTGTGGGTGAGTATAGCTGGATGGGTGATTGTATGAGTGAGTATAGCTGGATGAGTGAGAGTGTAGGTGAATATAGCTGGATGAGTGATGGTGTGGGTGAGAGTATAGCTGGATGGGTGATGGTGTAGGTGAGTAAAGCTGGATGGGTGAGGGTGTGGGTGAGTAAAGCTGGATGGGAGAGAGGTGTAATGGGCGTGGTGGCGGTGTGGAGTGGAGGCGAGGGGTGGTGGAGGTGGGGGCCCGGAGGGCAGTGGGAAGTTAAGTTGGATGGGTGAGGGTGTAGAGTGAGAACAGCTGGATGGGTGAGGGTGTGGGTTAGTATGTCTGGATGGGTGAGGGGTGTGGGTGAGTTTAGCTGGATGAGTGAGGGGTGTGGGTGAAGTAAAAGCTGGATGAGTGAGAGTGTAGTGTAGTATAGCTGGATGGGTGAGGGTGTAGGTGAGTATAGCTGGATGGGTGAGGGTGTGGGTGAGTATAGCTGGATGAGTGAGAGTGTAGGTGAGTATAGCTGGATGGGTGAGGGTGTGGGTGAGTATGTCTGGATGGGTGAGGGTGTGGTGAGTTTAGCTGGATGGGTGAGGGTGTGGGTGAGTTTAGCTGGATGGATGAGGGTGTGGGTGAGTTTAGCTGGATGGGTGAGGGTGTGGGTGAGTTTAGCTGGATGGGTGATGGTGTTGGGGAGCATAGCACAGCGATCTCACCCACTCAGCCATCGCGGTTTCTACATGTGACGGATGGGACTCAACCTGACGAAAGTTCTAATATTACATATCATTACCCACGCGGTACTTCGTAAAGGGGTTTCATAACAATATGTTAACAATATATTATTTTTAGAACGTGGGTAATTAATAGGATACAAAACTCGTAACCCTTTAATATCAAGTTTATGTCCCTCGTGACAAAGCAAAATTATTTCACGACGGACATGAACTTGATATGAAAGGGTAAGCTCGTTTGATATCCTATAAATATAGCATATTTAACATTTAACCACTTTCACTTAATCCTATGTAATCGACACTGCTAAATGTTGAAGCAGTCACTACCAGTCGCACCCAACCTGTATCATTCCCGCACAATCTCTCGTAGTTTAACAATAGATGTGACGGATCTCGCTATTGGAATTCTATTCCCGGAGCTTTCGTTTGCTATCTCTGCTTTACATCGAAAGAAGGATGCACCTTACAAATCATGTTTCACGGCAGCTGAAATCTGCTGAATAGCTCATCTTGTCTGTCAACAACGACCTCTGCCTTGTAGCACCAGCCCTACGTGTTTGCGCTGTTTCTCCGACCGTGGTGAGAAGTCAAGTTGAACACATGACAACATGATAGTTTCGTAAAGACGTTTAGCTATTGATGGGTATAAAAATAACAAACAGCAGATATTGTTGGGTTAAGTGTAGTCATTTCCATGTACCCTATTGCACTGACATTTTAACAGACAATTTCCGATTTGAGATATTATGCAATTTAGGCTAGGTTCTCATTTGGAGACAAACGGGCAGTGCTTGGCCGTCCAAGCCTCCAGTCAATCCAAGTCTGTCACGGGAACGAACTATTGGAAATCGCGGTTCTGGGACAAGTACGGCCTCACAATACTGGAATGCTGTGGGGTCACGTTCGAATGTGATGTCGTCAGTATAGATAAATGACGTCACTCCCATTAGCAGCACAAAGCGCTCTTACGTAAGGATGATCGTCACACCAACAATCCTTGCTTGTGTGTGTGACCTACTTTTAGGTTTTCAAAAACTACTTGATTTATGTGAATTATGTGAAATCACTTTCAATTCATATATTCAGAAATATACTCTTCCAAAAGGTATTGGAACCTGAACCTTTAGTTTGGATAGGAAGTGTCAGCGTTAACAAACTTTTCAAAGATTGACAGAGATTATTAACCTCGTGTGTTTCCGTATCTATAATATCATATATTAGGAATAAAAATTGCATTATGCGAGCCTTTGGCGGAAAAACACGAGGTTAATAATCTCTTTATCATATAATGTCATTCATAAAATTACTCTAAAAAGAAGAAAATCGTACGTGAATGTATATATGAAGAGAATCGAGCATTCGCGTAAGAATACTTAGCGATACTCCAAGGTGAAGGCCGTTCATGACGGCACCATATGGTTGTGACTAGTCGCTAATACAGTGCTAACATAACTCATGCTTAAAATAAGATCTTTCTGTATAAATCGATCAACAAAATCGGGCAGGGCTTTCCTGGTAGTGTTTCTATTTTCACTGCGGGTAATCACCTCATCAATATCAGTTTCTGATACCTGATCGATTCGTCGTCTGTATTGTGATCGATAGATCGAAACCCTTGGTTGGTACCTTTCTTAGACGATTGCCTTTCAGTCGTGCCTCATAAACCGTTAAATGTTAAATGAAAATTGTACACATGCAAATTTCACGTTATACTGTAATCATCTTACAAGCGCGATGTACAAACTGTACAAGCAACTAAGGTCATAAGGAAGTGCAAGTGGTGGTCACTCGCATAACATTCATTATTATCATGTCAACACTGATTAACTCCGCTATATCACCCATGAAGTTCCCCTACTTTTAGTGTACACATCATTTGAATAAGTGTTGTTGTATACGTAGAGACAACGTACCCTGTCATTGAGGATTGTGAGGTGTGTACACAGTGTATGAAATAAGGCCCGTCCGACTGCCCGAGACGGGCTAGATTTCTGACGGACGGTCTAAATTTACAGCTGGCCAGCCCGATGGTGTGGTAAAAGTTTTAGATAACATGTTACATACATGTCAGTAACTTCACCATATCTTCCAATCTATTCTTTGAAAATGACTTATGAATAGACTGTTAGACAGTAAATATACTCTCCCAGAAAAAGAAACGCATATAGGAATTTCAACTGTATTTTTATGTATATTTTGAAACATCTTGTAGGCTTTATGAGTCAATGAAATAAAGCGAAATTGCACACTGGGAATGCAGATTTATCCGTCTTTGGCACCAACTCGAGGAAAGTCAGTTTGAGTGTCACATGGAGACGTGTGGTGGCGCTGACGTCAATACCTCGTGTGACCACCGTGGGCATCCAGAACTGCACGGCATCGCCTCGGCATCGAACGAATAAGTCTCAGAATCTCGTGTTGCCCAATCGCAGCCCACTCTGCCTGTAGTGCCTGTGCGAGTTGCTGCAGTGTCTGGGGCTGAGGGTTACGGCGTCGCACCCGTCTGTCCAGGGCATCCCACAGATGTTCGATCGGGTTTAAGTCCTGTGATCTGGAGGGCCAGGGGAGCACATTGATGTTGTGGTTCTGGAGGAAGTCTCTAGTGTGACGTGCTGTGTGAGGCCAGCATTGTCCTGTTGAAACAACTCCCTCTGGCGATCAATGATTGGAAGGAGGTGTGGGCGTAGGATTTCGTCACAGTACCGTTGAGCTGCCAGGTTGCCCTGGATCATCACCAAATCACTTCTCCTACGGCAGGTGATTCCCCACCCCCACCACCACCACCCCCCACACATCATACCACTTCCCCGGCCGAATCTGTCCACCTGGGGAACGCAAGCTTCGGCGAAACGTTCACGTCGACGTCTGTACACCCGCATTCTTCCATCGCCAGCTTCAAGCAAACTAATGGCGATATGACGGTTGGCTTCACTTAGACGTGGCATTCTGCGTTCGCCAACAATATTCCAAATACAGTGAATAATCGACAGACAGCGATCAGCCTTTTATACCCATCATTGAGACTATCTGATCCCCAACTTTCACGTGCATTGCATGTGAAGTGTGTATTCTGTGACACTACACGCCGAAATTGAACATCATGATGTTAAATACGGGTATTTTACGGATGGTGCGTTTTGTTGTGATGTTTCAAAACATAAACACCATAGGACTCGTAAACAGAGCAAAACCTTTTGTAAAATGAATCACGTTAATTCATTGCTACATGACATTTGCTATTTCATGATGCGTTTCTTTTTTGGGGGAGTATATATTGCATGTATCTGGTTCATTCGTTGGAACTAAAAACTGAGTTATTTTCTTTGGATTGTCTGGTCTGGTTAAATCCGTTTAGGGCTGGTAATTTATGCTCAACTGCGACACAGCTATCGTTAACTGGTTCTCCGTCGCTATATATGGCTGCATATCTCCGGTATCGACGGGCCCGCACTTCTCAGTGATCGTAGTCCAGGGGAGACAACTCTTGTGAGTCTACCGTAGTTGTTGATAGCACTAAACGCCACTCGTTCGCGAATCGGCAGCAGCTTTGTAGTGGACAATTTACATTTACTACTACCACCACCACCACCACCACTGCTACGATTGCCACTACAACTACTACTATTGCTTCTACTACTACCACTACTTCTACTACTACTATTACTACCACTGCTACTACTACGACGACGACGGTTGTTATATCCACCACCACCACTAATGCTGTGACTACTGCTTCTACTCAGACTCTACGACTACCATTTCAAGCACTACTACTACTTCTGGGAGTAGAAGTAGTAATATTTGGCCGTTGGATTTACTGAGGCCCCGCCGTGATGTTGCTGGCCCCGCCGTGATGTTGCTGGAATATTGCTTAAAAGCGGTGTAAAACTAAACTCAGTCAGTCAGTACTGAGACAGTCTGGAACGCCTTAGAACAAAATAAATAGTTCAATTCATCCAGGATTCGATACACCATGTTGTAGTAGTAGTAGTAGGCATAGTAGTAGTAGTAGTAGTAGTAGTAGTAGTAGCAGCAGCAGCAGCAGTGGTAGTAGCATCAGCAGTAGTAGTAGGGTAGTAGTAGGCTAGTAGTAATAGTAGTAGTAGGCTAGTAGTAGTAGTTGGCTAGTAGTAGTAGTAGGCTAGTAGTAATAGGCTAGTAGTAGTAGTAGGCTAGTAGTAGTAGTAGGCTAGTAGTAGTAGGCTAGTAGTAGTAATAGGCTAGTAGTAGTAGTAGTAGGCTAGTTGTAGTAGGCTAGTAGTAGTAGTAGGCTAGTAGTAGTAGGCTAGTAGTAGTAATAGGCTAGTAGTAGTAATAGGCTAGTAGTAGTAATAGGCTAGTACTAGTAGGCTGAAAGTAGTAGTGGGTTACTAGTAGTAGTAGTTAGTAGGGCTAGTAGTAGTAGGCTAGTAGTAGTCGTAGGCTAGTAGTAGTCGTAGGCTAGTAGTAGTAGTAGGCTAGTAGTAGTAGGCTAGTAGTAGTAGACTAGTAGTAGTAGGAGGCTAGTAGTAATAGGAGGCTAGTAGTAGTAGTAGTAGTAGGCTAGTAGTAGTAGGAGGCTAGTAGTAATGGCTAGTAGTAGTGGAAGTAGGCTAGTAGTAGTAGGCTAGTAGTAGTAGTAGGCTAGTAGTAGTAGTAGGCTAGTAGTAGTAGGCTAGTAGTAGTAGTAGTAGGCTAGTAGTAGTAGTAGGCTAGTAGTAGTAGTAGGCTAGTAGTAGTAATAGGCTAGTAGTAGTAATAGGCTAGTAGTAGTAATAGGCTAGTAGTAGTAGTAGGGTAGTAGTAGTAGTAGGCTAGTAGTAGTTATATGCTAGTAGTGGTAGTAGGCTAGTAGTAGTAGTAGTAGGCTAGAAGTAGTAGTAGGCTAGTAGTAGTAGTAGTAGTAGGCTAGTAGTAGTAGGCTAGTAGTAGTAGGCTAGTAGTAGTAGGAGGCTAGTAGTAATATGAGGCTAGTAGTAGTAGTAGTAGTAGTAGTAGTAGGCTAGTAGTAGTAGGAGGCTAGTAGTAATAGGAGGCTAGTAGTAGTAGAAGTAGGCTAGTAGTAGAAGGCTAGTAGTAATAGGAGGCTAGTAGTAGTAGAAGTAGGCTAGTAGTAGAAGGCTAGTAGTAGTAGTAGGCTAGTAGTAGTAGTAGTAGTAGGCTAGCAGTAGTAGGCTAGTAGTAGTAGGAGGCTAGTAGTAATATGAGGCTAGTAGTAGTAGTAGTAGTAGTAGTAGGCTAGTAGTAGTAGGAGGCTAGTAGTAATAGGAGGCTAGTAGTAGTAGAAGTAGGCTAGTAGTAGAAGGCTAGTAGTAGTAGTAGGCTAGTAGTAGTAATAGGCTAGTAGTAGTAATAGGCTAGTAGTAGTAGTAGCAGTAGGCTAGTAGTAGCAGTAGGCTAGTAGTAGCAGTAGGCTAGTAGTAGTTATAGGCTAGTAGTAGTAGGCTAGTAGTAGTAGTAGTAGGCTAGTAGTAGTAATAGGTTAGTAGTAGTAATAGGCTAGTAGTAGTAGTAGTAGTAGGCTAGTAGTAGTTATAGGCTAGTAGTAGTAGTAGGCTAGTAGTAGTAGGCTAGTAGTAGTAGGAGGCTAGTAGTAATAGGAGGCTAGTAGTAGTAGTAGTAGGAGGAGGCTAGTAGTAGTACTAATAGTAGTAGTAGTCGTCGTCGTAGTAGTGAGTGAGCGAGTTTATTTTTACGCCGCTCTCAGCAATATTCCAGCTATATGGCGGCGGTCTGTAAATAATCTAGTCTGGACCAGACAATACAGTGATCAACAGCATGAGCATCGATCTGCACAATTGAGAACCGATGACATGTGTCAACCAAGTCAGCGAGCCTGACCACCCGATCCCGTTAGTCACCTCTTACGACAAGTATGGGTTACTGAAGATCAATACTCTAACCCGGACCTTCACGGGTCAATAGTAGTAGTAGTAGTAGTAGTAGTAGTAGTAGTAGTAGTAGTAGTAGTAGTAGTAGTAGTAGTAGTAGTGGGTGACACCTATTCATAGCATAAAGGAGAGGAGAAATACTTTACAGTTTACCTAATCGTTATGAAATAGATATGCATAACTCTTCACTATTACACAAATCTTTCTGTGTGGAGTTAAGTAATACACCTCTCTCGCGCATGAATCCGCCTCTATTCTCAAGACAATCCCAGTGTCGTTGAGGTACGCTCCTCATAAAAAGTCTTATGCCAACGTTGCTTTATCCCATCTGATTCGTCATGCAGGGCAGTGCCAAGTCCGTTGGGAGCTGTCGAAAACGACGTCCATTTCGGCGTGCTAATGGCACCTGATGAGCCTCTTGGGTGGTGTCGCTGTGGCACTGTAGCGCCGTGGCACTACGAATACCATGTTCAGGTTTTCTGTCAGTCATGTTTCCAACCCAATGCCATTACTGTGCCATCCAGAAAACGACCGTTCTGCCTGACATTAAGGGCATGAAATCTCTCATTTTATTGCAGTTTAGATCAGAACAACTTTCAGTCTGGTTTTAATCACTAAAATGTACAGCAACACGCTGATAGTTTCACTGTCAATTTCTAATTTTACCCCGACGTGCACATTATGAAGACTTCTTGCACGAAACTGGCAAGTTTGCACGAAAATCCTCGCACAGAAAAATAATTTCTAAATCCATAAGCATATCCCCTACAGTAGTATACACAATAGCGGTTCTGTGACAGGTCCTTACCAAAGGCTTAATTTATAAATGGATTACCCCCGAGAATTACACGAATCACACAACAGCTATCCCTTAGCTCCCGAACGATTGACGGTGAACCCGGACTTGATGTCTGAATATCAACGAAACTTGCTGGGAGACAACAAGCCGACGGTCAACGTAAAAAAAATCGTACCGAACTTGATGAACAAGACAAAATACATCCTTCACTATCTCAACCTGCAGCTGTACTTGTCGCTGGGAATGAAACTCACGAAAATACACAGGGCACTCCAGTGCGATCAAAGTCCTTGGATGGAGCCCTACATCCGAATGAATACGGACTTTAGAAAGCTGGCCACCAGCGATTTCGAGAAAAACTTGTACAAGCTCATGAACAACTCAGTGTTCGGCAAGACGATGGAGAATTTGAGAAAACGCGTCAACGTGAAATTAGTCAGATCCAGCGAGGAAGAAAAACAAGCCAGCCCGGCGTTCAACCGAAGCAAAATATTAGATGACGACTTGACAGTGCTACAGATGAACAAAAGTCACATCAAATTCAACCGGCTCGTTTACGTTGGGATGAGCATCCTAGACTTATCCAAACACTTTATGTACAATTTCTACTACAATGAGCTGAAGAAGCAGTACGGCGACAGATGCGAAGTGCTGTACATGGACATGGATTCCCTGCTGAGAAATTCGCACCGAGAACGTGTACGAGGACATGAAGAAACACATGCACCTGTATGACACCAGTGACTACCCTAAAGATCACCCTATGCACAGCCAAGTCAACAAAGAAGTGCTCGGCAAGATGAAGGACGAATGCGCGGGCACACCGATCGCCGAATACGTCAGCTTGAGACCCAAGATCTATTCCATCAAGAAAGCTGACGACGACGAAATCCGAAAGACGAAAGGAGTGAAAAAACACATCAAGCACGCCAGATTCAAGGAAGCCCTGTTCAAGAATAAAATGTTCAAGCACCAGATGAACATGCTGAGAATCGACGGACACAGGATATACGGACTGAGAATCAACAAGATGTCGCTGTCTCACATGGACACAAAATGATGGATCACCATCGACGGAGTCACCACTTACGCATACGGACACGCGCACGTATCGAATAATTCAACGCATCATGCACACATGAGTACATACATCATGGAGAAAATTTATTACAGCCCGCCCGGGTACTGGAAAGGCGCGGACGCCGTCCCAAAAACTCAAAGCAGCTCGAGTCTCGGAAGATAAAGCCAAAGCCTGGCTCAAAAAACAAGCCATCTGGCAAGTCTACCAGCCGGCGCCTCGGTACATCCCGAGAAGAAAATTCAACATTTCGACGACGAATCGCGTTCATCAAGCCGACCTCCTGTTTCTCCCTCATGACAGGGTGAGGCGCAAAACCTACAAGTACGCCCTGACCGTCATCGACATCGCCAGTCGCTACAAGGAAGCTGAACCGTTGACGACCAAAGATTCGAACGAAGTCGCCAAAGCCTTAGAACGCATCTACAAATGCAGTCGCTTGACCTCGCCTGCTGTATTGCAAGTCGATCCCAGACGCGAGTTCATGGGAGCCGGCTACTGGCCCAGCACGACGTCCAGGTGAGACAACATATAGCGGGAGCTCACCGTAGCCAAGCCATCGTCGAGAGATTCAATCGCACCTTAGCCGAACGCCTGTTCTCACACCAATACTCACAGGATTTAATCGATCCCGGAAACAGAAACACGGAATGGGTCATATGCTTGCAATGGTGGATGTCATCAACAATGAAGTCACCAGACTGGTGGGCAAGAGACCCGTTGAAGCCATCAAAATGAAATCTGTCGAATCGTCACCGGCGGCGGCACGTTGCGATTAAACAGAGAAAACATTACCGGACCGTGTCAGCCTTAGGTGCTTATACCAGCCGGGCGAATATGAGGAAGACAGCAGAAAACGCGCCATGGATCCGATATGGTCCATGAAAACATACAACATCGACCTGGTTGACATCAAAGATGGCGAACCGAAGTTGTACTACTTGAAAGACGGACCGCCGAGAGCATTCGTCAGAGAGGAGTTGATGATCGTACCTCACGACACAGTCCCTTACACATCGCCCACTGTGTGATGATAGTTCTCATCACCAACCAGCCGTACATGATTAGCCGAGCACACACACACACACACACTCTTAAAAGTCAATATTTCAGAAACTATTGCACCGATTTTACTCATATTTTGCATACAACTCAGTAGTAGTGTACACAATAGCGGTTCTGTGATAGGGACTTACCAAAGACTTAATTTATAAATTAAGCCTTTAGTAAGGACGTGTCACAGAACCGCTATTGTGTATACTACTCCTACTTTATACAGTAAATGACACACAACCAAACTGAAAGCCTGGCACTAAGTTGAATCGTACAATGGCGTGAATGTTAGGGCGTTAGTATGATATCCGGTTAGCAGTATAGGCAATGAACAGTCTCACTGCCCTGGGAAGGTCATGCATTATGTTCCATTAATCCCCCACCATGATACAGATGTATCTTCCTACCGCGAATGACATCATAAGTCACATGCCCATCATTCAAGTGCTCCTTCAAAATCGATCAATCCTAGGAGCACAATACTGTAAGTGGCGTTCCACCGCCTTCCTGCGTCACACCCGTACAGTCTGCCCGCCATTTGCAAAGCGCAGTTTGAACCGTGACTCGTCAATGACGACAAGTCGACAACCCTGTTCCATTGCCTCTGGTTCAATTTGGCATGTCTGAAGGCCCATCGTAAAACGATGAGAATGTTGAAATTGCATCAGGAGAGATCCTGTCTATGATAGTGTCCTTGCCAGGATGCCTGCGGTGCGCAGTCGATTCTTGGTGGTCTGTGTTGATACTCTCGAAACAACTCCCTGGTAGGGGCAGTGATGACATCACCAGATTCAAGTCATCTTGATGTGACGTCATAAGTGGCACACCAAAGCCGTGTGCAATCTACAACGGTGCCCGCCTGCTGCACACGGGTAGGCAAACTCAGACGACTACAGCCAAGGGTTCGTGCAACTCCTGCAAACCATTGCCCAGAATTCATTCAACCCATGGCACTTTCACATTGCTGATTTGTGCTCGGCAAACTCGCTTTTTTATTACGTTTGCAGTTTTAATGCTATTTTATGTTGAGCAATAGCTTTGTGCTTGCATTGCCATGCACCTGCGAAAGCTGTTTCTTACACATGGACGGCATAGTACAGAGAAATAAAGAACTGTTACCTTTCACCAAAGCGACCTATGATACTGGAGTTACGATCCTCTTAGCGCTACGATCGCTTTGTGGATCTGGGTCCTCGTGCTTAACTTTTGTCCAGGTGTATACATACTGCACGCAGTGACGTCGAGGGGCCTCTGCTGACTGGATCTGTCCTCTGCTGGCCGGATCTGTCTGTCCCCTGCTACCGGATCTGTCCTCTACTGACTGGATCTGTCCTCTGTTGATCGGATCTGCCCTTCCGCGGACCGATACTGTTCTCTGCAGACCGGATCTGTCCTCTGTTGACCGGATCTGCCCTTTCGCGGACCGAATCTGTCCTCTGAAGATCGAATATGTCTTCTGCTGACCGGATCTGTCTTCTGCAGACCGGAACTGCGCTTTGCTGACCCGATATGTCCTCCACTGTCCGGATCTGTCTTCTTCAGACCGGATCTGTGGTCTGCTGACAGGATCTAATAGTTTGCTGGCGGAGCTGTCCGGATCTGCGTTCTGCTGACCGGATCTGTCTTCTGTAGACCGGATCTGCGCTTTGCTGACCGGATCTATCCTCTGCACACTCAGCCCTCAGGCTATTATTACACAGAAGACCTGACTGAACCATTACCTACAGTCAAACCATGTATTAACTTACCTATCATATAGTACTCATAGTGTTCAACCCATTCAGTAATACATAACTGATCGGACAATGGTAAGCTGAAACTGTTAACACTCTGCCTAACCTAGGCATTGAGCTAGTCTTTACTGTCAGAGATCTTTTCGGGTGGGTGAGTATTGAAGTCTATTCTCCGACATGAAAAGATCCAAAGATATCCATGGACAAAATGATAAAGACTTGAATGAAGGACATACAAGAATGTTTACACTTACTTCTGTGTGCGTTATTGTCAGGGGCTATGTTGTGTATGTGTGTAGGACTGGTTGTATATATCATTCCAAAGCCAGGGTACACAAGGCTGCCTCTTAGCCACGAAGCCTATATCCCATCAGCTACACCCTCTTCCACTTCCCGGGGGTCAGTTTCTCTCTGGTTCAATTCCCCACCCAACAAATAAAGCCTCAAATGAAAGGTAAACATTTTCACCTTTTAAAATTTCAGACAAGAAACTGTCCTCCGTGAAAGGCCTGTGTCAGAACCTCTTGGTCCACGTCAGTTGATGTTCCAGAGAGGGCACCTGTGTTTCTACCTCCGTACACGTCGTCGTAGAGTCCAGACAGTCAAATCTACCAGTCTGCTCTCTGGTGCATTTGTCTGTCCGTGCAAACGTCCTACTACGTCATAGTCTTTAATTTTTATCCAATCCAAGACTAAAGAAACTTGGTATTTCAAGTAAATTAATCAAACCCAGACCATATATTTTGTATGAATGAAGGTTTTTTATTTCGTGTTTCCGTTTGTACAGGGGGATACCCAACCCACTCCTTGTCTACTCCCCCTACATTCGTCCTCTGAGCAGTACCCACAAGACCGCTTCTCCATTATAGACACATTACCCTCTCAGTTAAAGTTATCAGCTGACACTGGGGAGTTTAGCACCTGTGTTCATTGAGTAGCGTATACAGGTGCATATCGCACTCCGCTGTAGATTCCCGGCACTGTGATTGGCTGAGACATGTTTACACAGGGGTTCACTGTTGTTTGATCTAGGCTACATTCAAGGGTAGGTGTATATCAATTACATACACTGCCGAGTTGTACCTGAATGGCACGCCTACAACGACCAACAATACTTCTACCTGGATCACTGACAATGACTCTGTCTTACGCCTCTGACTCATCCTCGGTCCTTCAGGGTAGTATATCTCCATCACAGTGTCACAAATACACTGGAGCATGCTTCGAACAGCATTTAATTCTAACCCGGGATTATAATTTATATACGCCGATCTTTGACCTCATGGCTTTAATGGAAACCTAGGGCACCCAATTGTAAACAATGATAATCATTGCGAGATTGTGATTCGCCTACCTAACAGCCTTGGTCTTAGATTTAGACGAGATAAATTACAAACCGTTAGTAATTATCTTTCGGGTTAGAATTTTTTTTCAGCTATCCATGCTTGTTGCAAGAGCCGAGTAACTTGTGTTTAGTCTGCCCCAGGCTGCATCATGGTGATATCTATGGTGATAGATGTATTATCGACTGTTGAAGATGCTCAGCATCCCGTGATGATCCGGAGATATCTATGGTGATAGATGTATTATCTACTGTTGAAGATGCTCAGCATCCCGTGATGATCCGGAGATATCTATGGTGATAGATGTATTATCGACTGTTGAAGATGCTCAGCATCCCGTGATGATCCGGAGATATCTATGGTGATAGATGTATTATCTACTGTTGAAGATGCTCAGCATCCCGTGATGATCCGGTGATATCTATGGTGATAGATGTATTATCGACTGTTGAAGATGCTCAGCATCCCGTGATGATCCGGTGATATCTATGGTGATAGATGTATTATCGACTGTTGAAGATGCTCAGCATCCCGTGATGATCCGGAGATATCTATGGTGATAGATGTATTATCTACTGTTGAAGATGCTCAGCATCCCGTGATGATCCGGTGATATCTATGGTGATAGATGTATTATCGACTGTTGAAGATGCTCAGCATCCCGTGATGATCCGGAGATATCTATGGTGATAGATGTATTATCTACTGTTGAAGATGCTCAGCATCCCGTGATGATCCGGTGATATCTATGGTGATAGATGTATTATCTACTGTTGAAGATGCTCAGCATCCCGTGATGATCCGGTGATATCTATGGTGATAGATGTATTATCTACTGTTGAAGATGCTCAGCATCCCGTGATGATCCGGTGATATCTATGGCGATAGATGTATTATCTACTGTTGAAGATGCTCAGCATCCCGTGATGATCCGGTGATATCTATGGTGATGGATGTATTATCTACTGTTGAAGATGCTCAGCATCCCATGATGATCCGGCGATATCTATGGTGATGGATGTATTATCTACTGTTGAAGATGCTCAGCTTCCCGTGATTATCATGGTCTTCAGTAACCCATGATTCTCGTAGGAGGCGACTAACTGACTCGGGTGGTCAGGCTCGCTGATTTGGTTGACACATGCGATCGTATCCCAACTGTGTAGATCGATGATCATGATGTCAATCACTGTATTGTCTTGTCCACACTGGATTATTTACAGACTGCCGCCATATAGCTGGAACTTTGCAGAGTGCAGCGTAAAACACTAAACGAACTAACTAACTGAACACACATGCAATCACTGGATTGTATGGTTTTATACAAGATGGCGTTGATGGCGGACTTCATTACTCGGTAGCCCTGGTACTTGATCTTTTACTCAGTAGCCCTGATACTCATAGTTTATCCATTACTCTGTAGCCCTGATAGTTACTCCATTACTCAGTAGCCCTAAGTTACTCCATTACTCAGTAGCTCTGATACTCATAGTTTATTCATTACTCAGTAGCCCTGACAGTAACTCCATTACTCAGTAGGCCTGATAGTTACTCCATTACTCAGTAGCCCTGATAGTTACTCCATTACTGAGTAGCCCTGAGTTACTCCATTACTGAGTGGCCCTGAGTTACTCCATTACTCAGTAGCTCTGAGTTATTCCATTACTCAGTAGCCCTGATAGTTACTCCATTACTCAGTAGCCCTGATACTTATAGTTTATCCATTACTCAGTAGCCCTGACAGTTACTCCATTACTCAGTAGCCCTGACAGTTACGTCATTACACAGTAGGCCTGATAGTTACTCCATTACTCAGTAGGCCTGATAGTTACTCCTTTACTCAGTAGCCCTGATAGTTACTTCATTAGTCAGTAGCCCTGATAGTTACTTCATTACTCAGTGGCCCTGATAGTTACTCCATTACTCAGTAGCCCTGATACTTATAGTTTATCCATTACTCAGTAGCCCTGACAGTTACTCCATTACTCAGTAGCCCTGACAGTTACGTCATTACACAGTAGGCCTGATAGTTACTCCATTACTCAGTAGGCCTGATAGTTACTCCTTTACTCAGTAGGCCTGATAGTTACTTCATTACTCAGTAGCCCTGATAGTTACTTCATTACTCAGTGGCCCTGATAGTTACTCCATTACTCAGTAGCCCTGATAGTTACTCCATTACTCAGTAGCGCTGATAATTACTCCATTACCCAGTAGCCCTGATAGTTACTCCATTACTCAGTAGCCCTGATATTTACTTCATTACTCAGTAGCCCTGATAGTTACTCCATTACTCAATGCACCATTTATCCCTTTTTGGGGCCGAAGGGGAGCAGGTATTTAAATAAAATGTTAATATGTTATTCTGTTCTGAGAAATATCTTGTGTCCATGCCAACAAAACATCCCTGAACAATTAAGTCTCTCAAACTGATGGGTCTTTGTCTTCTTCGATAGTGGTGGTGATGTGAAATGCATCCATTGTTTGTAAACCAAACTAACAAATCATTGAAAGAACCTTTCTGGATCAGCTTCAAACAGGCAGATCATCGTTAGTGGTATATTATTTTATGTGATGTCAAAATCTTTTAAACTCAGGGAGTTGATACTTATGTAGTTGCCTCTGTTCCCCTCATCCTCCCCTACGCGTTGTACTCGTGTCTTCAGCGACGGATTTGGTATTAAACCCGATTGCACGTTCCTCGAATGTGTTTTATTTTATGCATTCCTGCTGATGTAACTGCCTTGTCAGTTGGCGGATTTGTGGCTATGCCTCAACGGCATAATCTCAACAAGAAAATGTTTCACTGTAACGCAATTCCTTCTATACTGACGTATAAAAGAAAGTATACACCTGGTGCTCTGATAGTAGTTTCCCCAAATCAACGATGGGGTGTGTTTTTTTAAACGACTAATTTGGTTATGGTAACATAAGTATCCAGACGAATATGTTTCAAACTATTTTATTAGTCTAGTATATAATGTTAGGCGGATATAGCTACACTGTAAACATTTATGGCTACTCTTCCATATCTTTATCATAAGCATCACGGTATACAGTAAAATAGCTGAATTTTGTTAGTTCATAACCGAATGTTATAACGACACTTCATGCTGGTGGTATACGTTTTATAGAAATATCTCTCTCTCTCTCTCTCTCTCTCTCTCTCTCTCTCTCTCACACACACACACACACACACACACACACACACACACAGAGTGTATATACTTACAAGATTTGGTAAGAATTCATATCACAGTGTACCAGGGGACCGAAATGGCAGACCGGTTTATACAGCGGTTCTGATTAATGGGGTTATAGCCAGACATAAATATAATAGAAAGTAAAGATAAGATAGAAGATATAAAAGATGTTAAGCCTTTAGATTTTAGATTTAAATTTTTGCATGGAATTGTCTATACCAAAAAAGAACTTTTAAAGATGAAACTGGTTGATAATTTAATATGTACTTTCTGTAATGAAGCAGATGAAAACATATGTCATATATATTGGGAATGTGAGGAAACCAAAAAAAATTGGGAAGAACTTCAAATTTGGATTAATCAAAACATACAGGAATGGCAACTGACAAAATTTCACGTTTGGTTTGGTACTCTAAGTACTAACCCACTACTTTGTCATACAATACTTTCTGCTAAAAGACACATCTATATTTGCACCCTGAAAAAAATAATTCCTAGCTTAGAAAACTTTATAAAGATTTTAAAAGACATATTCATGGTCGAAAGATTTATAGCAAAAAGAAACAATGTTTGATAAATTCTCAAAAAAATGGTTTCCTCTATTCCCATTAGTTGATCCAGAATGACCATTGTTAACCGCTGAATCTCAATGTGCAATATTTACATATATTTCAGCAATGCATACTCGCATTAAGCTACACATATACTCAAAATTTGTATCGATTGGAACAATAAAAAACAAATGATAAGGTAGAAGAGCATATCATGATTATGCATAGTTAATTCGGAACCGTACAAGTCCAGCATTGAGAGAAGTCCTGATTAGTCAGGGTCTGGTTTTGAGAGACTGAAACCCCACTACTACTGTGGATGGTCGTGTACGCTTTACATACGTCAGTTGTATCACAGGCTGTCACTCAACTTCATCCGCTAACTGATGAGGTTTGGACGGGGGTGCCCTGGAGTCCAGTGACAGATGTTAATCATCAGGCAGGGTGAACTCAGCACCGACAGGCCTGTCCCCCCGACCAGAGGAGGGGGCTGAAAGTCAGGCACAGGAAGCCCCACTGTAAACAACCTATACTCTTTCACTCCCTAAGTTGTAAACAAACTCAGATCCAATTGGAACTCGACCTGCATAATAAAGGCTCGTGAAGTAAATCTTATGATTCATATGGACTTGAAAACGTTCCATTCATATTGAGACCTCAGATCCCGAGATACTCAGCTTATAGGGTAATCTATCTCACAGTCGCTGAACCACATTGTCCCTCCTGCCCGCCCTCCCTGCAGTGCTAAAGCCCTTAATGAAGCGAGTCTAGATTTCCTCAGGTTCTGAATCTACCATCTCACTGGGGCTCCTTTTCAGTTTAATGGGTTTATTTGCTACTGAAAAAAATAGATATATTCAGAGACAGCGTTGGTGTTCTCATGTTTTTTTACCAATCTCATTCGTGGGCATAGGGGTGCCCGTAGGCTGCCATACAGACCCTGAAACAAACATATCCAAGAAAGGCCGTGGAAGTCTAGATGATGAGGCAAGTCTAGATTTCCACAGTTTCAGGAAGTCTCAGGGCTCCTTTTCATTATATTAATTTTTTTTATTAAATTATGAACTGTTTTTTTCTGTAAGATATGTTCATTTCAGAGACTAGTTGTTAGTCTAGGGTGCCCGTATTGGGTTGTGTGTCTCCATCCCCCGGCCGCCCGGAGTTTTCATTCCGACTCAAATGAATAAAAGTCTTTTGTCTCAGTTCCCTATCTTAATCCCCCCCCCCCCCTTTCCTCTCCCTTCTAAAAAGCGGTGCTAAACCTAAACCCACCTCACTCACTCATTCGCACCTCACTAACTCTATGAAGAAGATACGAAAACCAACAGTTTCCTGCGTTATTATTTGTCGTGTTTTCAAATTTGAAATTTAGACACGGTGAAACCATATTAAATTTACAACCGGCAGTGTCAGGTATTCACTCAAGTCCAGACTCAGGGTCTGGTATCAACAAATGCGTCTGAATATGAGAGACTATTAAAAACAAAACAAACAAAAAACAAAAAAAAATTCACTATCAATCCTAACATAATTTGGGATAAACGGTTCAACAACAAGGTTCCGGAAATTGCCGGTATTACAGAAAAGAAAACTACGCTATTTTATGTCCACTTCAATAAGCGCCAAAAGCGCCAAGGGAGGTAACTGGTGTGCGAGCATACCCGAAAGTTAAATCTACTCAGCACCTGATTTGCTATCGACAGTCCCAACTTGTTGCAAGGGGTAAGATGGCGCTCCGAACGGTCCTTCTCGTCGTGTGTTTCATGGTGATACTTCTCATGACGGGTATGTAATTATTTTTAATCAGTATCATTTAAACAGTCAGATGTGATCAAACCCGCTAGCTATTTTTCTCTGCATATGCTAGGAGTGTACATGTTTATACCTGACGCACGTTTGCTGTGCGAATCACTGACCAATGGCTATTTTTAACACTGAGTCGTACATATTATAATATTTTTCTCATAAAAATAAGATTTATGTTTCCTCACCACTGAGATAATGCCCTGAGGTTGTTGCAAAAATAGCAGTTGATGTAAGATACGTCGTGTTCAGTGATGCAATGTGTCACTTTGTTTTAGATGCATTGTTTCCGTGTACTTGTGTCACTACAAGTCTACATAGTATGCGTGTAATGGTGGACAAAGTTTGGAGGGATCGTGTTGTCCATTTGGACTATGCACTACAATCCCGCGGTCGATGGGGGGACAGGCTCAGGTTGTTTGGGGGGAAGCTAATGTAATAATTGAAAATCAATAGCAAAGCATGAGACCAGCGATAAATATAACGCTCCATTGCGCGCGCCGGACACCTGGAGCAGACGACAGATGGTGAAGGGCTGTTAAAGGCTCTCTCCCAACCTTCCATTGTCACAAATAATGTGTGAAGTTAAAGGTTAAATTACTAAACTCTATTGTATACGTTTAAAGGCGCATTATCTCCATTGTGCTATGGTAGCTAAAGCTGAATACGCCATAATCTTTAGCGTTATGCACATGTAAAGGGGCGCTCGTCTGGGTGTCGAGTTACGGGTGGTGTCCCCTCAAAATGCACTCGGTGGTTAGGGGAGAGAAAACAGCCTGTTAGGTCTGACAGTCTGTACTACAGTTGACGTACACAGTGACACCAACTCGTGCATATTTCTGTATGGTTCTGTATCACTATTTCTTATTCTCCCAGTGGATTGCGAGAAACGATTCATTAATGCTTGATACTAAGAGACACTTGGAATATATATCATAAAGAACTTCAGACCTGTCGTGTAGACTGAAATGTCGCATGTACGTTCATGCTGACTGGCTGCAATAAGAATTGAACCGATACTAATCATAATATTACAGCTTGTTTTGATTCAAATGATAAACCAAGGGGGTGACATTAATACTTTTTCACTGTCTTGCTTTAGCGCTCGTCACCCAAGAACGCGTTAACGCTAGTCCTTGTTTATTAGAGCGTTAATGATTTTGTTACCATATTGTTTCGTATCATCATGATGATTATTGCACATGACAATGTTGACATGTGACAGTGTAGTCGTTCCGTTATACCACCACTCTGTCGGTCGTTACTTCTGCCTACACTACAGTTTTGATGTTTGAAAGGAGAGATGGGTGTGTTTTTTTAATGTAATTGTGTTTATTTATCGATATCTAAGAACGTCGTGTAGTGTAGTGCAGTGCTTTGTGAGTGACATAACGCTGGCCTGCTGTGAGGTTTTAGTGCCATTCTTTTACACAAGTGACAGGACTCTGCCACCAGGATGGAATGTTGCTGAGTACTGAACCCGACTCGCTTACCCATCCCCTTGTCCCAAAGAGAGGGTGCTGTCACAGAAACGTCAATTCTGTCTGTCTCCCAGTCCCTGAACCATTTTATTTGTAAAACATTACATATTTTCACAAAATTTAACATATGTTAATCTAACGTCAGTCCCGCGAGCATATTATATGACTGTAGCACTATGGCCATCAAGCTTTGTCCCTCGACATTCTTTGACAACATACACCGCGGGGACACTTTGCAATGAAAGTGTAACTTCCATCGTTACTTTGCTGATTAACTTCCCAAAAATATTTTTTTTAAAATGCGCCTAATCTTCATGTAATTTACTTGAAAAACATTGACAAACATCTTCATTTATTTATAATGAAATACTTATATATGTGTGTGTTTATTTCACTTTATTAATGGAGCGTTTGGGTTGGGGTGGGACGGAGGATGGTCTCAGAAGGACGAGGAAGAAAAGTCAATAATAATAATAACTAAAAGTTTATTTGTATAATTTATATTTTATACTGGTTTGGTCTTCATACATCGCAGCATACCCGGAGAAAACTCAAAGACCGGATACGGGGGTGGGTGGGTTGAGGGTGCGGTTTCAGTGTAGCCAGGGGCGGATACAGCTTTTTGAGAAAAGGAGGGGTGCACACTTAATTTTTACCCGAGTTTCAATGGTCATTTAACAAACTTTTACCACAAGGGGGGTTGGGGGTGCGCACCCCTACACACACACACCCCCGGATCCGCCCATGGTAGCGGTGCGAATTATGTAACATTATCAACAATCCAGTCATGCTTTGTGACTTTCTTCAAAATACCACTCAGAGAACTTGATTTTCTACGATAGGTGAGCCTTTGTTCTGAACAATATGCCAACCGAACCCTACATTACAGGTGTATATACATATCACTCACTAGAACTGTGAAAACAACGTTTAGCTTATTATGTTGCTATTCTCTGCTGGGATTAATTAATGAACAGCCATTGTTTCACCTGAGTACTGGTCCCCGATGAGATGTGAAAACCTGACTCCTCAGACAGGTGGGTAGGCTTGTCATATCGCCGGGGGCGTGAAAACAGTCGAGCAATGTTCAGTTGTTATATACAGGCTTGAATACTTGTATAAACAGTACTCTCATTAAGCTCTGAGTTACCACAATCTCTTTCGTCGGGCCGAGATTAAGTACATTATACATACATTCAGTGGTATTCAGCGTTCGTTTAGTAGGGTGGATTCTCGTGATATCATTAGGAAGAATTAAGTCAACAGTGCAATTTATAACACCTGAGAAAATATTGCTTGATCTTATTGCACGTTCTTTAGTTTCAGTCAGACCACCTGACAGGGATTAACTGAGCCTTGGTCTATTTTTTGAAGTACTCCAAGTATGGTTTGCTCATAAAAACAAGGGCGGGAATAAAATAATAAAAATGAAATTAAATAAACCTATACTGCCGTGAGTATATGTTTTAGTGAAAGGTTAAAACGTCATTTAACTTTCCATACCAACAGAAAAACCCAGTTATCTCAGAGTCAATTCCACGATCCTGCCACGACTATGGGAGGTAACTCTGTGCGGAGGATGTTGCCTTCTGAAGAACGAATCGGCCACCGTTCCCTCTAGTTCCACACCAGTAAGAGAATCCTGATTATCGTGAAACCTTACTACGCCCAACTGTGAATTAGTAAGGAACAGTTCTTATGGTCAGAAAACTTCTATATAGTGCAACAAATGCGATGTTTCGTTGTGGATTTAACACCGTTATCAGTCACTTGCTGGATAACGGTGTTAGCATCTACACCGTAAACGTAGCATCGATTGCAATAAAGTTGTCTATCCATAGAAATTGTTCCCCTTCATCATACCAGGAAATGTGTTATAATTCGTCCTGACGTAATGACTTGCAACGATAACTTCCGGACTAACGGTGTTTCTCTGTAGTATTTTAATAATGATAATAAATAATAATAAGTACCTGCCAAGCTGCCTGTGAGGCGCTAAAAGGTTAATAGTCACATGACTTATCCCACCGGGTACCCAATTTCTGCTGGGGCAATTTTGAACAAACTCACTTGTCTAAGGTGAGACCACATGTATGACATGTGCTTCGTTGTGGGGCAGGATTGAAGACCAAGGCACTCTCAGGAGACAAGCTGCCAAACACGGTCACCCATCCAAGGACTCTCCGCGCACAACGTTGCTTAACTTCAGCTGATTTGGGACCTGAACTCTGGATCTTATAATAATAATGATGTAATATACCAAATTTGTACAGCGCTCTATATGATTTAGGAACTAAAATACTCTAAAACGCTTTACAGAGAGAGTCATAAATGCCACTGAGTGTAGGCTGATTTAAAGAGATGGGTTTTATTACGCCCTTATATGTTAGTTTGATCAGCTCATCTTGGACAGGGCTCACTGCCCCTTTAAATCCTCGTGAATCCCGTCCCCACAGCTGACCAAGTCACTTCCGTGTTAATTCACAGACAATCACGCAGACGTGCCGTATGACATCTGTGCAGATTACTACGCACGTACGGCTGACCACTCAGAGGTCAGCTGGTGTTCAAATGCTGGATGTTTTGAGAGCAGCCCTGTAGCGTGTACATCCAGGATGTCAGATTCTGGAGACCCGGTCTTGCTAAATGATAGAAAAACCAAGCCGTTCAGTGATTCATAAGATATGATCCTAGATTTTCAGCTGACCATATTGAAAGCTATGTAGCCAACAGTTCAATGTTGCTGTTTTTCAATATATATCCTCAACAAAGTTATTACAAAATGAACAATAGACAACTTCCTTATTCCAATAGATGCGACATTTCAGCGTAGATGATTACGCGAGATCACGTGGCGCAATTTCATGGCGGCGTGGTTTTTTGTTGTCCAGAGAATCTTCGTCTTTTATCGATACACCGTTTGTCTCGAACTACGGATAACTCATTTTGCTTTCCCGACTGCTTGCAACGATGTTCATACTCCTTGGAATACGTGTTGACTGACTGACTGACTGAGTTCAGTTTTACGCCCCTTTTAGCAATATTCCAGCAATATCACGGCGGGGGACACCAGAAATGGGCTTAACACATTGTGCCCATGTGGGGAATCGAACCCGGGCCTTCGGCGTGACGAGCCAACGCTTTAACCATTAGGCTACCCCACCGCCCCGGAATACATGTTGAATATGTGTCGCGTGAAAGAATGACTGTACTTTTAGGGCCAACTACTATGCACTGTATTCGATCGATACCAATCTGTTCGTTATGTCATTACGAACCCCACCACCACCCCATCTCTCATTACGAACCCCACCACCACCCCATCTCCCACCCGCACCCCTCCCCTCTCCCACCATCCCACACTGATTACAGCTGATGTCTACCGTTCCATCCTTGTCATTAGAGGCTACTAACGGTATCATGTGTCTCACTTGCTGACTTGTCACAGTATAATAAAATAGTTGCATAGATCGATGTTCATGGTGTCAATCACTAGATTGTCTGGTCTCATCATTTACAGACCGCCGTCATACATTGGTACTACTTACGAGAGCGTTGTGAACAGCTATCACATTGTCACTGAGTTAAACCCGTGAAGGTCCGGGTTATCTAATATTGATCTTCAGGAACCCATGCTTGTCGTAAGAGGCGACTGGCGGGATCGGGTGGTCAGGCTCGCTGACTTGGCTGACACATGTCATCGATTCCCAATTATGTAGATCGATGCTCTTGCTGTTGATCACTGGATTTTCTGGTCCAGACTCGATTATTTACAGACCGCCGCCATATACATGTAGCTGGAATATTGCTGAGTTCGGCGTAAAACTAAACTAAACTCACTCACTCACTGAGTTAATATGTTACATCGCCCTACAGAAGCGGTATCGACATGTACACAAACAATCAAAAGTTACCAATGCTGATGCAAATTTGTTCTTTCCCAGGATGCCTAGCGCGGCACAGACGTCGACATCACCGAGCAAGCAGACGACGTCCACCGCTGTCGGAGTTCCCCCCACGCCTGCACGCCCAGTTTGCCACCGTTGCCAATAACTTCACGTGGAATCTGTACAAACAGTTATCCTCTGGTCGGAAAAACCTCGTGTTCTCCCCTGTCAGTGTATTCAAGACTGTGTCAATGGTCTACCTCGGAGCAACCAACGTCACGGCTAAAGAAATATTCAATGCAGTGGGATATGAGATTTTAAAAAGACCCAGAAAAGTTCGTAAGGCCTTCCGCCATTTTGCCGAAATGATGCGCAGACCTATGCGCAATGTGTCGTTCCAAGTCGCCGATGCACTGTATGTCCATGAATCGATTCATCTGAGAAACAGATTCGTCAAACGGATGAGGAAATTCTATAAAGCAAAAATACGGACATATAATCACAACACGAAGAACGCAGCATTGTCTTCGCTGAAGAAATGGATCAAAAGAAACACCCGAGGCAAGCTGAATGACTTCAAGACGAATTTATCAGTGAAAAGCAAAAGGTCGTTGTTGTTCATGAACGCCGTATATTTCAATGGCTCTTGGGACATGTTGTTTGACCGTACCCTGACCAACCGCACCATGTTCGACGTCAACAAACACACACGAGCCGATGTCGACATGATGTTTTGTGACTGGAGGTACTATTATAAAATTAACCCTGACCTTAAGGTCAAGGTCATCGAAATACCATATGACTCACACAGGTTTAGTTTCTATATAATTCTACCCGATGAAGTCAATGGACTTGAGGAACTAGAACGCAGATTGACATCTACGACATTTCAGAATCTCATAACAGACATGAAAGGACCAGCACGGTTTCATTTGCGCATGCCGCGTATGAATCTCATGAGTGACCTTGACCTTAAACCCCATTTGAAGAAAATGGGGATCAACGATGTGTTTGAGAAGAAGGCAGATATGTCGCCAATAGATGGCACTAAGAATTTGTTTGTAGATCACGTGATGCACATGTCGGTTCTAGACGTGGATGAAGGCGGCAGTGTGGGGTCAGGGGTCACCGGGGCAGGCATAGCTCTGAGGTCAGTGCCCCCGGAGTTCATTGCCGACAGACCCTTCATGTTCGTGATTAAAGACAAATTAACCAAAACTGATTTATTCATGGGCAAATATTCAGATCCACGTGCCTCGTAATTATGGAGAATAGTTTGTTCTTGACCGACTTTATCAGGACAACTCCCGAACCTCCTTCGAGAATACGGACCTAGTGTGAGGTGGACGTGGAAAGCAAAACAATGCAATTTTTTAATGTGATTTTTCTCATTGATGAGGATGGTGGTTTGATATGTACCGGAGAGTCACACAGATGTGACAATAGTGTAGGACACGGGTCTCAAGACAGCACTCCGCGTTCAAGTCAGTGACTGTATGTTCTACAGGGACGCAGACAAACAGTGGTGTAACAGTTCGACTGACCCTCAGGCATACAGTGGTACATCGTTTCAGCAGGTGTTTATAATAGTATTAATAATTATATTATGTTATATATCATGTATTATTTATTAATGTCGATAGCAACAGTAAATCATTTTTTGTAACATTTCAATATTTTGGAGTCGGCGGATTGTTAATTAACTTTTATATGGTTTGGCCAAAAACGGATATAAAACGTCCTGGTGCGACTTCTTTAAAATATGATTTATTTTCGAAATATTTTTATTTGTGTTGTCTGCTGTATTCAGTCAGGTGTAGCTATCGGTAGAGAAGTGGCAGATGTTTCCCGCTGATTTGTCTTCAGATAGATACATTTATCAATAGCAATTAGCAAGGTAACATCTCATAGCATAGATAGTAGTATATACTGTGTCTATAGCAAGATAACCCTATTAATCCGGACGATCCCAGTGAAACTGTCCTGATTAACGAAATTCTGTATAAACGAGTAATGGCTACATTGTGTCATCCTTTTGATTATAAACATTTTTTCCAGAACAAAATCGATCGGTAATGTTGGTTCCCGGGCTGACGGGGTATTATATTTAATATCACCGTGCCCATCGGTGCATTATGTCAGTTATGTCACCAGTCGTATGACAGTTGACATCCAGGTGCTGTGTAGTGACATCCAAACAGGTGAGGGATGCTAGTTAGTGGCTGACCCCTCTGTGCCCAAGCATTCAGCGTTTAACCCCAATCTATGGTCAGTGTGTTCCCCTCACTACATATGGGAATTTCCAATTCAAAATTCATACAATTGCAAGTTGAAATATCGTTTGGTCATATCGCCCCTCTGCGAAGTACGTATTATGTCGGAAAGTGCACGTTAAATCTTTTAATCAGCATCAGCATCAGCATCAGCATCATCGTCGTCGCAAGCGACATTGTGGAAGCTACAGGGAGTGGATGGGGCACTTAAGGGACACTTTGAACCTATGACATGTGTTGTTCGTCTTGAAAACAGATAGTATATTTTAGGAACAGCTAAACCTTGCATTATATAGGACAAGGACCGGATCAGGTCGGTATATTTATATAAGCTATAAGGTTTATTTGGGCACACACTTGTTACTGAGTTTGGTCAAGTTTGAAATAGAATTAAATGAGGCCAACTTATTCAGAGGCAGGCGGAAGTGTTTGTAGGCACGCTGGAGAGTAGGAGTGGAATAACAGTTTTATTGCCTACAGGCTCCTTCACTCACTATCACAGAGAAAGAAAATGGAAAATAATGGAACTCTTTGTCTCTCAGATTACCGTAGTGTAGGGAATAAATCGGTGTACAATTCAGTATGGGGGTAAACGGGTGGAAGAGTGACCCTGTCGTGATGATCGCAGAACAACATGAAGGCTCAAAGCATGATTGATATTCAGATAATTCTGACAGTGTTTAACCTAATTTTGATACAGTTTACATATATACCATTGACTATAATATGTTTATTTTTTTTATTTACGTTTACCTCAACATCTTTGTTTTGTGTTTATTCATTCAATGTTATAGTTGATTTAAATACTGGTATGGACATCCACATAAACACCAGTTACATGGCAGGTACACTTTGTGCAAATCTTGAAACCGGTTGTATGTTTTGTTTATTGTCTGTATATTTCCATATTAATGTTGTGATTATACAGGTGGTCTTATAGTACAGGTGACCTTGGTAAAAGCGCTGGAATGTCGAACTATGAGTGAATGGGGGTTTAAGCGGTAGTGTGCTTTGTATCCGGTATTTACGGTAGTGTTCATTGCCGTTTCTCCCTGGATTAGTAACAACTTGGGTAATGTATGCATGAACCTGATGTTGAACCATGTTCAGGCAGGTGTTTTGTAAGTAGCTCATTTAAACAGTACCCATGTAAGTTTATTGTAACGCGTGAGTGTAATACCCGACCCTGTAAAATATGGAACCTGTCATGAGCGTTTCCGTTCCAAGGCAAAATGTCCAGGGCCCACTTGCACAAAGCGATCATAGCGCTACGACTATCTTAAGCCTATATTGTAACGCTAAGATTGCTTTGTGCAAGTGGGCCCAGGTTAACAAATAGCCCGATTAAGAAGTGTTCGGATTAACAGAATGTCTGGTTTAACACATGTCCATGTCAACTGAATATCGATTCAGTGGGTATGGAGTTTATCATCTGAAAACCAGGATCCGGACAAATGAGTGTTTGCTGTAAGAAGGTTTAGTATGACTTTCAACCAAGACACGACATGTGACGTTCAGGGCCTCCTTTCACAAAGCACTAAAGTGATAACTTGTTTAAGTGGCATTTAGAAGGTGGTGTGATGAACAACAAGGAGAGTTCTATGGATATACACCTTCTTTAATATGATATGAGCGACGTTTCGGTGTAGCTACTAACACCGTTATCAAGCAAACGTCGCTCATATCATATTAAAGAAGGTGTATATCCATAGAACTCTCCTTGTTGTTCACTAAAGTGATGGTAAGTCACTAAGGTAACCTTAGTGCAATGTTAAAGAATGGGAGTTAAGGTTAACCTCAGTCATGGTTGCTTCGTGAAAGAAGCCCCTGGACTAAGACACAAGCGAGGTAATCTCCCGCTGACTTACATTGTTTACGATACCTGCCGATGGCTCTTGTGATGCAAACTTTACAAACATTTATTCCTATGTGCTACAGTTACATTTTGACTTGTAGTCCGATAGTTCTGGGAAGTACGAATCAATGTGTGTGTCCTTTATGTGTTGTGATCTCACGCCGTTCATTCCATAGACAAACGCAGTGTCAGCTGATTGTGTCAAGCTTTTTGGGAAATGGTCTGTGTCAACATTTTCTCATGGAATAAACAGATTATCACTTTTCGGACAAAAATATCGTTTGTGAAATGTTATTGCTCGTTTTGCATCCTTATGGTTTTACGTTTTGTCTAATATCTCCCAAGGTGGGATAGCCTAGTGGTTAAAGCGTTGGCTCGTCACCCCGAAGACCCGGGTTCGAATCCCCACATGGGTACAATGTGTGATGCCCATTTCTGCTGTCCCCCTCCGTGATATTGCTGTAATATTGCTAAAAGCGGCGTAAAACTAAAGTCACTCATATCTTCCACAGTGATGCACTCGTGAATTAGCTGGTTATTTCTCATATTGTGCGACACCTGTCAGTCAGCGTGGAATATTTCCAATGTGTGCTCGACGGAAACCACGTGGAGTTTCTGTAGGAATCCAATACTCGCGGAGTTCAGGACATGACTTGTGTTTGTTTGTTAGCATTCGGTAATATTCCAGCTATGTGATTGTGGTATGTGAGTAATCGAGTCTTATCATCGATTTAGATCTACGATCTATGACGTGTCAACCAAGTCAGCGAGCCTGACCATCCGATCCCGTTAGTCGCCTCTTACGACAAGCATGAGTTACCGAAGATCAATTCTAACCCGGATCTCCGCGGTTCACATGCTCGTAACTTGTGCAGATCCAATACAAACCGGTACATGGACGCCTACAGTAGCACTTGTTTAATCTAACTTCAAACTAATAATTATGACTTGTCATGTTTTAACACAATCGTATACTGGCAAGATTCAAGAGCAGTGTTCTGCAGCCTATGGCCTTTCTAACATATAAGGTTCGTAACGTAATCGTTTACGAGAGAATGGTCTCCGGGACAGATGGCACTATTTTGGATCATTGCTGAGATGTCTTCATCGGCACCGACGTGTTCGATGTGGCGTCAAGCTGACCGAAGTTGTGGAGCGGGGAATCAGATCCCAGATACTGAGCTCAACCTCCAGTACGTGAGTGAGTGACTATATTTAGTTTTACGCCGCACTCAGCGGTCTGTGTATAATCGAGTCTGGACCAGACAACGAAACGACTGACACCATAAGTATCTATCTACGCAACGGATACGCTGACATGTGTCAACCAAGTAAGCGAGCCTGACCACCGGATCCCGTTAGTCCTGTACGAATGGGGGGAATGTAACATCCAGGCAGGACAAGTTCCTACATCACATGGTCCTCCTGGTTCACCACCAGAGGGATATGTTCCAGCGACTTAATACTGGGCAGCAGACTACACGTGCAACTGTTGACTATCTACGGAATGAGAGTTATCCCATGGCCTCTGCGTTGCCACGTCTTGACCACAGCTCGGAGGACGGTGGGATTCCACAAACTTGGATCCAGGTCCAATCGATGCTAAGAAGATACAGAGCAGTTTTGGATTTGGAGGCACTTGGTTGTCAGAGTAGTTTGTGAGTGAGTTACTCAGAGTTAGTATAATTTTATGCCACTTTTAGCAATATCACGGCACGGGGGCACCAGAAATGGCCTTCGCACACTGTACCCATGTGGGGATCGAACACGGTCCTTCGGTGTGACGAGCGAATGCTTTAACCACAAGGCTAATCTACCGCCCCTAAATGTCATCTTGAAAACTTCTAGAGTCTTGTCTGTTGTTGGGGCGGTGAGTTATCCTTGTGGTGAGCGGATCTTTCCGTGGCAAGCATATCCTGTAGCACGTGTTTAAAGTCTTCTCGTCACGTGATGGCGAGGGGACACCTTTATCTCGGGAAGAAGAGGGGCATTATTGAAAATTTTATTTTATTGACACATCAGTGTTTATAGTGTAAGTCTGTCATAATATAATGGTATAGGAACAGAATTATATACTACCCATCAAACGTTTAGACTCACTTAAAGCACTCACTATATGTTATGTATATATATATATATATATATATATATATATATATATATATGGTTACATCGAAGATAAATTTCTCCACTATCTTGGGGGAACCAACTGCAAACCTTGTGCAGATGAATTGCTACGAAGATCATGCATCAATTAATTGCTGAAAAGCATTTGCAAATATCGTGCATGTGAACAGCTGCGTTTTGGTGTAAAGTTTTGTTAAGAAATCGCCAATTTAAAAAGATAATGATCACACACTTTCAATGCTTTCGGAGAATAGTATCCTCAAGTGAAAAATGTTTGAGTACATACACAGCCCTATATACACTGTATAAGCCTTTTTCTCACATCAAACAGACAACCTATCCCAAACACCTACCCCATTGATGTTCTCCCCTGACTTGATGTCAAGTTTACAATGCAGACACAAAACGCGTGCTCGACACAGAGGTAGGTTTCTTGTAGATTCGATCGAACATTTAGTTCAAAATTTAACTTAGCGTGTTTTGTTTTGTTAAACAGCTCTGCTCTAGTGACACGGTATGTTTATCTGCCAAATTTAATCGAAAAAGAATTAGCCCCGGCCCGCCCGTTAACCGACATTTATTGCCTGACTGGTTCAACGTTAGGGCATGACTTGTAGGGTGTCACCTACAGAAACGTTCATTCTCTTCTTATTAACACGTTTTCACAAAAGAGTATACGAGTTATAATATACACATGCATTGGAAATATGTGTCAAGATCGGAGCCACGAATGAATATATATTATATTATTTCTGCTTTATCTTACAGGGTAAATAGCTCCAGATATTTCATAAATATATCTCGACCGATTCTTAAGAACTCTAGCGTATGTGTATTAAACCGTCGCACACTTTGACAGATAAGTGTTTGCTGAATAAATGGGCGAGTCCAAGATCATTTCAAATATTCCCGATCCATATTAGCCAAGTACACCTTACATGATGATAAAACACTTAGGAACGATTCGTATCAAGCGTTACTGTTCTTATGTTACGTCAAAATGTAATTACTAATGATTACAAGCTTTGAGCCTAGTAATCTGTAGAGGCTCCATGACAAAGCAAGGTGTCTGGAAATGTTTCTCGCTCTCTTGTTTTGCTTGCTCGATTGTTCACGTACGCACATACGCACTCACGCACGCGTATATTATTCTGTTCTGTTTTGGATTGTTTAGTCCAGGGTCTCTTTTCACGAAGCAACCTTTACTAAGGTGAACCTTAACTCCCATGCTTTAACATTGCACTAAGGCTACCTTAGTAACTTTCGATCACCTTAGTGCTTTGTGAAAGGATGCCCTGGCTACTATGTACAGCTGGAATACCGTAATATAGCGAGATAGCGAGAGAGAGAGAGAGAGAGAGAGAGAGAGAGAGAGAGAGAGAGAGAGAGAGAGAGAGAGGTGTCAATCAAGTCAGCGATCTTCACGGGTGTCCCGCTGGACCAACTGGAGTTCGGTTCTACCAGATACACTGTACACTGAAAATCATGATTATTCTCTCTCTCCATGGCAGCCATCGTTGGCTAAATTTGAATCCTGATATTATTCTCCTTGTCTACGCAACACTATCATGACTATGGCGTTCCGTGAAGTCTAGATTATATCTCGATTCACCACTGAAAGGTACTGGAGCCCGACCATTTGACGGGAACAGTCCAAACTCGCCAGTGTCCCGATGTCGGGTACCGGATGCGTGTGAATCATGTTCTCCGTCACTGGAGATCAGCCTCAAAGAGACGATTACGTCCATGTAGAAACATTAACGCCACTGGCGTTCCGCTGGTCATATCCTGCTGTGAGGTGGAACGCCGTCGACCACCTGCACGTCGCTGGGGACAGAATATCTGGCATCGATGCCCTGCTGATCACACAGTGGCCGACACGTTTCCAGCAAGGTGTTGACCCATAATATTTCGGTAGTTAAACGACCTCTTTGATTCCAAGATGGGCACATCCTCGATAATCTCCGGGGTATACGTTACGATCACTCTCCACTAGGGTTGGGTATTGCCAAAATGTTCGTATTGCGATATCTGTTGGCGTATTGCAATATGTATTGCAATATATTGTGAAAGTGTAACACATGGGTTAAGATAATGAAATTACTGTTTTCGTTCTTTTGAAACAATGCCACTATCCACTGTCAAGCCTCAGATGAGATTATACAAGAGATCAATAGAAAATGTTTCCACATTGATGAAAAAGCGTCTGCAGCGGCGTCTGCCATTTTGGTTGGTTTATCCCTACACCGAGTGCCGGTACCAATCTATTTTTTTTCTATTTATATGGTTTAAACGTCACGCAAATGCAAATATATAATCTATCAAACATTCTCAAAACTATTACTGTATAATAATATAAAGGAAATACAAATGTTATTAGCATTTTTGACTACATCACGACAATTACCGATCATGGTCACAGAAATTGCCGATCGTATCGGGTGAACCGGTTCGCGAAAAGTGTATCGCAATATATCGTATTGTGAAGTTCGAATTTCAATATACCGGTTAACCGGTATTATCGCCCACCCCCTACTCTCCACTATACCCTATTCTCACAGTAGCCAATCAGCTAAACCGCCGTTACATCCGAGCTTGCCAGTGTCAACAAAGATTGTGGTCGTAGTCGCGAAAGTTTGTTGCAGTACCACCCAGATCTTTGGAGAAATAATACAGACAAATTGACAGATCTGAAACTTTCAAAACATATAAAAGAACTCCTTCCACATCTTTCAGACTACCCTCTGCATCAATTAGGTTGCCAAGTTTAAACGGTAAGATAATTTAAGAAGCGAAAGTGAGTTGTAATTGGTTCGCTCAATTTCCCAGCGTAGACACCGGATTGGATAAAAAGTCAACCAATGGAGGTAATGAAATCATCGGGCTAAGCCGTGGATGCATCCAGGGTATAGTGGAGAGTGATCGTAACGTATACCCTGGAGATTATTGAGGATGAGAAGGGCACTGTCGCCAGTGTTGTTCTCGCAGACAATGATGTCCATCGATTCTGTCTCAATTTTACAAGCACCTTGTACACCTCATAACTACAGTACAACCAGAAATTATTGAGAATTTAAAGATTGTATTTTTTTGTATTTTTTCACTCATTACTCACGTATTAAATGTGAATATTAGCAGAACATAACTCCAGATTCAAAGACAGGTGAACAGTTAGTATTTTGTCAAGTCACCATGGGCAGCAATACAGGCTTCAATGCGGGGCATACTACTGATCAAAGAAGTTAGAAAGTCGTGGTCCATGCTGTCCCAATATCGGACCACCTCTTTCGTTTCAGCAATATTTGTCAGATTTTTTTTATTGACACTTTCCTTCATAACTCCCCAAACACTTTCTATTGGATTTAGGTCAGGGCTGTAGCTTTGCCAATCTAATAATGTCATGTTTTGGGTCCGAAACCAGGCCTGGGAATGCTTTGAACGATGTTTTGGATAGTTGTCCCGCTAGAAAATCCAAACATTCCATAGAACACGTGAGCAGATGGAAGTAAATGTCCCTCGAGAATATCTGTGTACAGCTCACTGTTCATATTCCCTTCAAATACACAGAGGGACGTTGCCCCTAACACAGATATACCACCCCACACGTTAGATTTCGGACTGTACTTTGGGCGCTGATACAAAGGTTTTTCAGTTTGTTTGGTCCAGAATTTCAGTGTATTAGGAAACAGCCACACAGAACTTTCATCTGAGAAAATCACATTGTCCCAGTTACAATTTCTATGCCGTAAGCACCAGTTCAACATTCGCTTCTTTTGTTCAGGTCTCATGATCGGTGATGGAATTCCTCGACTTTTCTGCCAACCCATTGCATGCAGCTCAGTTCTAATTGTCTCCTTACAGACAGCCACAGTTCCTCTACCAATCATATCCAGCCTTAAGTTTTCGTTTGTTTTTAGAAACAAGAATACCAAGCCGCCTCCTGTCACCGACAGTCAATTTTCTGGGCCTACCTGCGCCTCCCTGGTGCTCAATGCCATATCCATTTGCAATATTTTTCAAAACACGATAAACAGTGGCCAAAGGGATGCCTGTTCTACTTGAAATTACTTTAGTTGATCTGATGTCCTTGTTATAATACTCTAAAAATCAACTTCCTCTTCTCTAAATCCTCCATACTGAGGATCACTGAAAATGTCGTCTCAATAATTTCTGGTCATACTATATTACTGAATGTCTCTGTTCAACGTAATATTTCGGCTCTATTGGGGGTACCCAGCCATTGAGTACCCTGGTGTTTATTTGTTGGATTATTTGTCGATATAAAACTGTATCCCTAGCAAACTTAGAGTAGTATGTGCATGCTTCCCGCTTCATATAACCGGACATCTTGCTGTAAACTTATATGCCAGTCTGATAACTGGTCAATATTCAACCAGTCATAATTCCAAGGACAACACTTCAGATTTAAAATCACAAAAACAAACAAGCTACATTACAAATATATTATAAATATACATATAAGCATTCATACAGAATGGTTGAGTCTGAGGGGTTCTTCTTTGGCTAATGACAATACGAGTTTGAAGCCAGTTCATATAAAAACCTGTACTTGGTACACATGACCCTATATGTTTGTTTAAGCATGTTAAGGGGAGACTACTCTAGACAAATTTCATCCAGGCATCTCGTTGCTACTTTTATAACTCCAAATTAGTACTGCAAAAGATGCTGTTCCCAACTCATCCAACAATCTTCATTTCTTCGAGCAAAACAACTTCTAAAAATGTGTGAATTCACAAAGCCAAGTGGTCAAATTAACACATGTTATATATGCAGTATGGGTTTTAAGGGACCGTTCATAATTTATGGCTAGGGGGTGGGTGGGTGGGGTGATGATGATTTTATGGAGAAGCATGTAAAATGTGAATGACCCCCCCCACACACACACACACACACTAAAATTTATGGACAAAATAAGAGACCCACCTGCATGTCATGTACAAAATCAATGACCCCCTTCCCTTCCCATAATTTCTCAGCATAATTTTAAACATATTTCTTATTTTGTGTTGTTGTGGGTTTTCTTAAAATAGATAAACTGGATGGGAAGGGAGGTAACTCTTTGAAGTAGTTCAAAGAAACATTCCCAGTGCACAGAAGTCTCGCATACAGGCTATTTATTTCATCCAAATGTTCATACTTATTGTTGAGACAGCCTGAACATATATCTTTTTAATTATTACTTTTTTTGCAAAGTATTTGAGAAAACTAGTCATAACGTCCTGAGCCAGCACATTTTGTCGGTCGCATCACATCACAGCCAAGCACTGTTTAAATGGAACAAGAGGAACTCACAATGTTTGTAAACAAAATATTTCTGATTCTTAGAAACATTTCACAAACAAAGAATCTCATCAGCAATATATACAAAATTTATAATACAACACAGAAAAATCACTTAATATTCCGCACAATTCTTCGACAATATGGTGACTTCATTTCTTGTAATGCTTCATCTAAAACCTTGGTCATGTGTACAAGATTGACGGGATCGGTGATCATCACGTGTCTCTCATCCTTCCCACAATCCTTCAGGTGAAGTTTACACAGAATCTGGGGAGTAGTTTGTCTCCGTAACGATCGAGATGCAAGCTGCAATAATAAATACACTATTTCATATATGCATTTAAAAACTCAAAGATGATTCACATCTTATCTTGATGTTGCAGTGTTTCTTTATTCCTAGCTCAAACAAACATGATATAAGGCAAAAAAAAATAATGAAATGTGGGAAATATTGTCCCCATTACGTAAGATATGACAACCCCCAAAACAACAAATATTGCATGTTCTTTCATGCATGTTATTCTATATAACTGTTCTTTTATGCTTTCCTTAATGGAATTATATGTATTATATGTATTTCAAATCTCATAATTCCCTAATATTAGACAGAATCACCTTAAACTAGCCCAATGAATAAGGGGAGACAACTCATGCAAGATCCATGCTACTGAAGGCAATCAGTTGCAATTTCAAGATAGATGATCATTTGTTTGAAAATTAACACAAGTTTTTTTATCCTCAACATGATTTGTAGCAATAAACAAATAGCAAAAGATAATTCAAATAAAAACATATACTTGTTTTTAGTCATTAAATGCAAGACGTTTTGTTAAACTTGGCTAACAAAACTTAACAGACCAATCCATCCACACAATGCTCTACTCCCATCATGTAAGTTTGACTGCAGCCATTTTGTCCTTCATCACATGATCACCCAATGGAGCAGAACATGGACACCAGTATTACCATTGCAACATTGTTACACTATTTACAGTATCAAAATGATTCACTGTGACCCTGTTACTATGATCACATGTCATATTGTTACACAAATACTATGACTACACTGTTACATTATTTTCATGAATACACTCTTAGAAATGATTCGATTTCATACATGGCTCACAAATATGGCGGACGTAGACTAGAAACAAACAGAGCCTGGCACACAATCACTGCGCTAACTTCCTACCTGAACATCGAACCTCCATTCCAGATCGTGGTAGTGGGGCAGGTCCATGGCCATCTCTGCCAAGGTAGCTCGGACCTCCCTGTGGTTGTCCAGGAACACCTGCAGGATCGCCTGCTGCATCTCCTCGCTGAATCCCAGACACATGATGGAGTCTTGGAAGTCGATTTCATTCAGCTGAAGAGCAGATCCGTAGAATGAGTGAGGTGGGGTTTCACAAAAACTAATTCAGCTAGTTATACCTTTTGCTACATATTACAACAATAAATATAAATTAACAATTGCAACCTCTCGAAAACTGGGCAATGTGGAACACAGAGAAGTTCAAAATAGATAGTTACAAAGTTAGTTCAAATTTAGCATCATGTTTGGTAGTATAAGGTAGGTGTATCATGACATGCATACTTACAGGCGAGAGCTAATTGGCCAAAAATAGAATACTCTGCTCTTTAACTCTATAAGTGGATACCTACCATCAACTTGGAGCCCTCAGTGAGAAGGTACATCAGTCCCTCAACCCCATTTTTCACCACTTCGGGACTAACTTCCAGTTTTTCTGCAAAATTAGAAGACACACATACTGGTGACTCTGAGTGATCCACCACTGATGACAGATATTGAATACTTGGGGCTGAGGTGATCTGTGTCTCATTCAGTAAGAAGGACTTTGTGATTACTGTCTGTGAAATGTCAAGGTCCCAACATCTAGCACTGCTATTTCATGAAAGTAAAAGGGCTCACATTCAGATAATCTGGCTATTATAATTACATGTGAGACAAAATCTGAATCTCTTACGTGATGCACTTTGATACACCTTGGGGTTAGCTCCTTTCCTTATGAAATTCAAACTTATTTTGCAGAATTCTTGCACAACTGAAAATGTAAGAAAATCATTAAAGAATCAAATTTATGTGATGAAGATTTAAAAATTAAGCTTGCAACGAAACATATAGGACAAGTGAAATATTTAACGCACTTTGATACTGTAAAGCTTAAACGGTCATTACTTTTTTCAACATGGGCTCACTATCACACTGATTATTAATTTTCAGAACAAACATGTATATTTCTGCCACGCCCCCTTCTAAAAAAACAACTGAGAAAGATATTACCGTCGGTGCTGACATCGCTCAGAAAAGAAAGATGTTCTTTGTGCTTATCTTCAAGGACAAGCAACATAATTCTTTTATTTTTAAACCGCACAACCACAAATATCGTAATTTTCACTTCAACATCACTTTAGCATGTGATTGAACGTACTACGCAGGTGCAACTTATACTGGATATCCGTTTACAACCAGAATGTACTACGCAGGTGCAACTTATACCGGATATCCGTTTACAACCAGAATATTCTTATCAACAATTTTAATGCAGTAGTAATATTCATAAAACATTATATACCACTATGCATGTATTTCGGCTTTATGAATAATTTGTCCAAAATTATTACATTTCTTTATTAGTAAAATATTTCATTTAACTATTTATAAAATGTGTGAGCATTTTTCATCAATGCAAAACGAAATTGTAGAATTATGAAATAAGTTTTAGTTTAGTAGTACAAAACGTTATATCCGGCGGAAACCATCCAGATTGTGGCTGTATTTACAAACTGAGCCCGGGAGATTCGGAAGTTTTGAATGACAGACTAACTATTTATTTGTTTTAGGGATAAAACTAAAGACAGGCGATATTGGCTTTAAAAAACGAAAATGTACTTCTCTCCCGTATGTTTAGATATTACCTAATCTTGCAAATACACCTTAGTTGTGTCTTGTACGTTTTCCGAAACCAGCCGGAACAAGCAGTAACATGTTTGTAAGTTGATGTCGTAAATTGAATAATCAATCACTTTCAGTGTCAGAAGATTAATCCATATAGTAAAATACAGTTTAGCGGACTTTTAGGGGATATTATTCGGATTTGAAACATGCTCAAAATGATGCTTGAACTCAAAGGTTAGGCATTCTTCTCAGAATGTGGGTCTAACTTGAATTTAGTTGTCTTGGACCCACGTTTACTTGATAAACTCGAAATAGAATATTATAGTCAGAACGGATTATTTCCACGGTGAGGTTGTGATGAAAAGATATTATGTGAGGTAGTGGTGAAACTAAGCTTAGTTTATAGCTGTAATTTTCTGTTTTGAAATGTCCTGCATCATAAAAGAATAATTTCAATTCATCATTCATAATATTTACACAAAGTTCATCACTGATAGATTGTATACAGTTCATTGGTGGATTTAATTATTTGCCTGTGAACTTGCATATTTGTGAATTAAGTGTTATAAAACTACTGACTCCTGCTAAGTGTGATTAATCACATGTTAATTAATTTAAGTGATTGAGTAAATAGGGGCTTGTAAATAGGTTAAATAGTTCAAAGATTAGGTGTTTACTTGATTATTAATCAGATTACCCATACTCTTGAGTGTAATCCCTGAAATGTGTCTACTCTTTGTTCACTGATGTATTACTGTATTACAGTTTTTCATCTTTGATTACAGGGAAGGGTTATAGATGCATATGAAATGTTATGGGAGAGTCAGACATGTTAAGCAAATATCACTGCTATGGTGCTATGGAGTACATGAATTTCATCTATAACATTTATTTGTACATGCACATTTAGCATCAGTCTGTTTTTTTCCTGTCTGTTCAGTGTTGTGACTTTTACAACCATTGTTAGTTTGAGAGGTGACATAGTGGACTGGCACATATCTCACAAAGTTTATCACCTGACAACATAGATTAATGCTCATATTTACAGTCACTGGATTGCTTGTGATGACTTCATTATTTACAGACACATATAGCTGAACTTTTGTGAAATGTGGCTTCGAACAAAGAATCCACAATCAATATTTTCTGTTTCAGATGATGGTCTTGGGTGTATATTCGAGCTGAGAATACAAAATGGAAAAACTCTCTGGTCTCTGGCTTGAATTGCAAAAAAAGGATAAGTAAGTTACAAAGTACCAGTATGTTATTGTACTTGTCTCCATTTCCAAATTTATAATGATGTTTTGTGGTATTGTTTTGGATGAAGCTTGATAGATCTGCTACAGTATGATATTATGTAACAGTGTTAACTTTATTTGTATGTTTGTTGTTTAATGCAGCGTACAGCAATATTCCCGCTATATGGCAGCAGTCTGTAAATAATTGAATCTGGACCATACATTCCTGCGATCAACATCATGAGCATTGATCTATGTCACCCACCCATGCAGAATCTTAAAGTGTGTTTTTCATAGATTATGCAGCCCAATAAGCACATTATTACAATGCTTTGCTCTGTGTTGACATATGGATGGGGGAAGCAATGTCATCATGAGCTGATAGTCTGATTTGTGTAGGAGGTAGAAGTTGCCAAGACAATTAGTTGATGACAGGAGCTGTTCGTTAATTTATTATAGCATTGTGTATCAGTTACACAAGCAAACAGCTGTGTAACCAAGGTTACCAGAAGGGGGAGTTGACATAATGCAAGGAGGTGATAGTCACATTTTTACACTATCGTGTTACCTAGGTTACCAGGAGGGGGATTGACGTCGTCGTGTCAGGAGGAGCTGCTGGAGCTGATGAGACAGTTGGACATCATGTTGACGGCCAAACGGAGAGACTGGGAGCATGAGACAGCAGCCATTAGGAGTCAGCTGGAGATGAAGGACAAGGAGTTGAACATCCAGACCACGACGCTCGAACACAAGAACAGACAGGTTGGTACATGACACTAGAACACAAGAACAGACAGGTGGGTACATGACACTAGAACACAAGAACAGACAGGTGGGTACATGACACTAGAACACAAGAACAGACAGGTGGGTACATGACACTAGAACACAAGAACAGACAGGTGGGTGCATGACACTAGAGCACAAGAACAGACAGGTGGGTACATGACACTAGAACACAAGAACAGACAGGTGGGTACATGACACTAGAACACAAGAACAGACAGGTGGATACATGACACAAGAACAGACAGGTGGATACATGATACTAGAACACAAGAACAGACAGGTGGGTACATGACACTAGAGCACAAGAACATACAGGTGGGTACACGCTGCTCGAACACAAGAACAGACAGGTGGGTACACGCCGCTCGAACACAAGAACAGACAGGTGGGTACACGCCGCTCGAACACAAGAATAGACAGGTGGGTACACGCCGCTCGAACACAAGAACAGACAGGTGGGTACACGCTGCTCGAACACAAGAACAGACAGGTGGGTACATGACGCTTCAACAGAAGAATACACAGATGGGTACACGGCGCTAGAACACAAGAACAGACGTGGGTACACTACAGGAAGGTTGGTGCATCATAGCATCCTTCTCCGTTTCTTGTATCACTGACTTTGCACAGAATTCTTTCTTTATGCTTACAGTGGTCATTAGTTTGTATTTACTATGTCAGTGCTTGTGAGTCTTGAAAGAGTTGTACATGATGGTGTCACAACTTTGACAATAACTCACACGCATTGGTTTTTCCTCTATTACTGTTGAAACAGTCACTCAATCTTTGCCATACAAGTGTGCCAGCATCGATGTTGATGTTGAATTTGTTGCAGTTTGAGGACATGAAGTCACAGCTGACCCAGGCAAGTCGGACGCGGGACGAGGTTGTTCAGCAGTACGTGGCGCAGGTTGTTCAACTCAGCAACGAGGTACACGGTCACCATTATCGCACATATATAGTATGACCAGAAATTATTGAGAACTTTAGGAATATGTTTAATTGGATTTCTAGTATAAACAACCTTGACCAGCTATCAAGTGCTTGGTTTCATTCAAGAGAGACAACTCTGTTAATCCTTTTTCATTAGTTTGTGAAGAGTTATCCCACTTTGTTTACTTGCTAGCAGACGACATATTCAGTGATCCTCAGTATGGATGATTTAGAGAAGAGGAAGTTGATTTTAGAGTATTATAACAAGGACATCAGATCAGCTAAAGTGATTTCAAGTAGAACAGACATCCCTTTGTCCACTGTTTATCGTGTTTGGAAAAATATTGCAAATGGATATGGCATTGAGCACCATGGAGGCGCAGGTAGGCCCAGAAAACTGACTGTCGGTGACAGGAGGCGGCTTGGTATTCTTGTTTCTAAAAACAAACGAAGGAGTAAAACTTAAGAAAACTTAAGGCTGGATATGATTGATAGAGGAACTGTGGCTGTCTGTAAGGAGACAATTAGAACTGAGCTGCATGCAATGGGTTGGCAGAAAAGTCAAGGAATTTCCATCACCGATCGTGAGACCTGAACAAAAGGAGCGAATGTTGAACTGGTGCTTACAGCATAGAAATTTTAACTTGTACAATGTGATTTTCTCAGATGAAAGTTCTGTGTGGCTGTTTCCTAATACACTGAAATTCTGGACCAAACAAACTGAAAAACTTTTGTATCAGCGCCCAAAGTACAGTCCGAAATTTAACGTGTGGGGTGGCATATCTGTGTTAGGGGCAACGCCCCTGAGTGTATTTGAAGGGAATATGAACAGTGAGCGGTACACAGATATTCTCGAGGGACATTTACTTCCATCTGCTCACGTGTTCTATGGGCATTTTTGGATTTTCCAGCAGGACAACGACCCAAAACATCGTTCAAAGCATTCCCAGGCCTGGTTTCGGACCCAAAATATGACATTATTAGATTGGCCAAGCTATAGCCCTGACTTAAATCCAATAAAACATGTTTGGGGACTTATGAAGGAAAGTGTCAATAAGAAAAATCTGACAAATATTGCTGAAATGAAAGAAGAGGTGGTCCGGACATTTGTAACTTTCTAACTTCTTTGATCAGTAGTATGCCCCGCCACATTGAAGCCTGCATTGCTGCCCATGGTGACTTGACAAAATACTAACTGTTCACCTGTCTTTGAATCTGGAGTTATGTTCTGCTAATATTCACATTTAATACGTGAGTAATGAGCGAAAAAATATTAAAAATTACAATCTTTATATTTTTCAATAATTTCTGGTTGTACTGTATCTCTGTACTGTTACCATAAAACCCGTGGCCCTGTCCAGTTTGGGGGATCTAAGAGGCAGCATGCTGTCGCTGACATGTGCTCTGTTGGTACTGTTACCATAAAACCCGTGGCCCTGTCCAGTTTGGGGATCTAAGAGGCGGCATGCTGTCGCTGACATTCGCTCTGTTGGTACTGTTACCATAAAACCCGTGGCCCTGTCCAGTTTGGGGATCTAAGAGGCTGCATGCTGTCGCTGACATTCGGCTCTGTTGGTACTGTTACCATAAAACCCGTGGCCCTGTCCAGTTGGGGGATCTAAGAGGGGCATGCTGTCGCTGACATGTGCTCTGTTGGTACTGTTACCATAAAACCCGTGGCCCTGTCCAGTTAGTTTGGGGATCTAAGAGGCATGCATGCTGTCGCTGACATGTGCTCTGTTGGTACTGTTACCATAAAACCCGCGGGCCCTGTCCAGTTGGGGATCTAAGAGGCGGCATGCTGTCGCTGACATGTGCTCTGTTGGTACTGTTACCATAAAACCCGTGGCCCTGTCCAGTTGGGGATCTAAGAGGCTGCATGCTGTCGCTGACATGTGCTCTGTTGGTACTGTTACCATAAAACCCCGTGGCCCTGTCCAGTTTGGGGATCTAAGAGGCGCATGCTGTCGCTGACATCTCGCTCTGTTGGTACTGTTACCGTAAAACCCGTGGCCCTGTCCAGTTGGGGATCTAAGAGGCATGCTGTCGCTGACATGTGCTCTGTTGGTACTGTTACCATAAAACCCGTGGCCCTGTCCAGTTTGGGGATCTAAGAGCGGCATGCTGTCGCTGACATTCGGGCCTGTTGGTACTGTTACCATAAAACCCGTGGCCCTGTCCAGTTAGGGGATCTAAGAGGCGGCATGCTGTGTCGCTGACATTCGCTCTGTTGGTACTGTTACCATAAAACCCGTGGCCCTGTCCAGTTTGGGGATCTAAGAGGCGCGCATGCTGTCGCTGACATTCGCTCTGTTGGTACTGTTACCATAAAACCCGTGGCCCTGTCCAGTTTGGGAATCTAAGAGGCGGCATGCTGTAAGCTGACATTCGCTCTGTTGGTACTCGTTACCATAAAACCCGTGGCCCTGTCCAGTTTGGGGGATCTACGAGGCGGCATACTGTCGCTGACATTCGGCTCTGTTGGTACTGTTACCATAAAACCCGTGGCCCTGTCCAGTTGGGGATCTAAGAGGCGGCATGCTGTCGCTGACATTCGCTCTGTTGGTACTGTTACCATAAAACCCGCGGCCCCCTGTCCAGTTGGGGATCTACGAGGGCGGCATGCTGTCGCTGACATTCGCCTCTGTTGGTACTGTTACCATAAAACCCGTGGCCCTGTCCAGTTTGGGAATCTAAGAGGCGGAATGCTGTCGCTGACATGTGCTCTGTTGGTACTGTTACCATAAAACCCATGGCCCTGTCCAGTTGGGGATCTAAGAGGCGGCATGCTGTCGCTGACATTCGCTCTGTTGGTACTGTTACCATAAAACCCGCGGGCCCTGTCCAGTTGGGGATCTAAGAGGCTGCATGCTGTCGCTGACATGTGCTCTGTTGGTACTGTTACCATAAAACTCGTGGCCCTGTCCAGTTGGGGATCTAAGAGGCGGCATGCTGTCGCTGACATGTGCTCTGTTGGTACTGTTACCATAAAACCCGTGGGCCCTGTCCAGTTGGGGATCTAAGAGGCGCATGCTGTCGCTGACATTCAGCTCTGTTGGTACTGTTACCATAAAACCCGCGGGCCCTGTCCAGTTTGGGGATCTAAGAGGCGCTTGCTGTCGCTGACATTCGCATCTGTTGGTACTGTTACCATAAAACCCGTGGCCCCTGTCCAGTTTGGGGATCTAAGAGGCGCATGCTGTCGCTGACATTCGGCTCTGTTGGTACTGTTACCATAAAACCCGTGGCCCTGTCCAGTTGGGGATCTAAAGGCGGCATGCTGTCGCTGACATGTGCTCTGTTCAGTACTGCTACCATAAAACCCATGGCCCTGTCCAGTTGGGGATCTACGAGTCGGCATGCTGTCGCTGACATTCGCTCTGTTGGTACTGTTACCATAAAACCCGTGGCCCTGTCCAGTTTGGGGATCTAAGAGGCTGCATGCTGTCGCTGACATGTGCTCTGTTGGTACTGTTACCATAAAACCCGTGGCCCTGTCCAGTTGGGGATCCAAGAGGCGGAATGCTGTCGCTGACATTCGCTCTGTTGGTACTGGTATCCATAAAACCCGTGGCCCTGTCCAGTTGGGGATCTAAGAGGCGCATGCTGTCGCTGACATGTGCTCTGTTAAGTACTGTTACCATAAAACCCGTGGCCCTGTCCAGTTTGGGGATCTAAGGGCGGCATGCTGTCGCTGACATTCGCTCTGTTGGTACTGTTACCATAAAACCCGTGGCCCTGTCCAGTTTGGGGATCTAAGAGGCGGCATGCTGTCGCTGACATTAAGCTTCTGTTGGTACTGTTACCATAAAACCCGCGGCCCCTGTCCAGTTGGGGATCTAAGAGGCGGCATGCTGTCGCTGACATGTGCTCTGTTGGTACTGTTACCATAAAACCCGTGGCCCTGTCCAGTTGGGGATCTCGAGGCGGCATGCTGTCGCTGACATTCGCTCTGTTGGTACTGTTACCATAAAACCCGTGGCCCTGTCCAGTTGGGGGATCTAAGAGGCGGCATGCTGTCGCTGACATGTGCTCTGTTGGTACTGTTACCATAAAACCCGTGGCCCTGTCCAGTTTGGGGATCTAAGAGGCGGCATGCTGTCGCTGACATTCGCTCTGTTGTGTTAGAAACTTTCACTGTTAACATTTCAGTGTTGGCAATGTCTGGCAATAGATGAAATACATGGGATAATCAAAGATGCGAGCAGCAGCAGGTTATGTATTGACACAGTCTAATCTGGCAACCACAGTTGGCAATGTCTGGCAATAGATGAAATACATGGGATAATCAAAGATGCGAGCAGCAGCAGGTTATGTATTGACACAGTCTAATCTGGCAACCACGGTTTTAATCTTGGAGCATTTGTGTATTTTAATGTTTGGTTAAGGTTGCAAATAATCTCCAACTGTTCAAGGGATGCTATGAATCCTGCTGGGTGTGAACCATGCAAGCCTGTATTCATACAAGTGCACCTCCTGCCTCAGGGGTGATGGTCATGTGATCCATTGCTTTCGCTGACGTGTCTGTCCCGGCAGTCATTGGTCTTTGATTACTGTTGTATGATCCGCTATTTACGATGACGTATCTGTTTCAGGTCCAGCGAATGAAGCGGGAGTATGAGAAGCTCCACAAGAAGCACACCCGCCACACGAAGGAGGCTCACCGTCTCAAGGCCGAGACCACCAGCGAGATCGAGGGCGGCAAGACTGAGATGAAACGACTCCGAGACAAGATGGAGGTGGGGCACACTGTGTACTGCTGTCTAGAAATGCTACCTTTTGGTACCTAGAATCAGTGGGACGAAAAAGGGGGTCTGACTATCTGCCTATGTGAAAGATTTCACTCATTTTTGATGTGCTGGAGTTGTACACTCACATGAAGAATAAACAACACAAACATATATTTTTCCCACACCAAAAGTCAAGTCATGTTTCTACAGATATAAATGCAATTTTTATATTCCAAGTTTTATTTGCTGACGAGTAAGTAAAATATTATAAAGATAACCAACTCATTTACTGTTGTGTATAGATATTCTTGAAAAACAAGAAGCCTTGGTAAGGTGTATGTTTGTGTATTGGATGGCTGTGTACAGGTATGATAGATGTTTGGGGATGTGTTTATATTTAAACTATTGTATTTACTGGGAATGGGATGGGTGCAAGTTGGGTGATCACTTGATTGTCCAGACTCAATTATTTATATTCCGCTGGAATATTGCTGAGAGCGATATAAAACTAAACTCACTCACTCACTCACTCACTTACACACTCAAAGATGTTATGATATTGACTGGTTCTGTAACTGTAACATGTTATATTTGTTCTGTAACTGTATCTCAGATAAAATGGCCAGGAATCAAACAAATTTGTATGGATCTTTCCTTCACAGGGACTGGTAAAGTTTAATATGGAGAACAACTGTTTGCAGTTATTAACTGAAAGTAATTGGAAGGAATTTTGGACAATGTTTCAGCAACAGTCTCAGACCTACCAGTCTCAGATAGACCGGCGCCGACAACTCCAGGACAACACTGAGCTCAACCTGAAGACAACCATCACCCAGCTGGAGGGGCAGGCCGAGAGACAGGGCGACACCATCACCACACAGGTAGGTAGTCATCACTACGCAGGTAGACACCATCACCACACAGGTAGGTAGTCCTCACTACACAGGTAGTCCTCACTACACAGGGCGACACCATCACCACACAGGTAGGTAGTCATCACTATGCAGGTAGTCGTCACTACACAGGTAGACACCATCACCACACAGGTAGGTAGTCATCACTACACAGGTAGTCGTTACTACACAGGGCGACACCATCACCACACAGGTAGGTAGTCATCACTACACAGGTAGTCGTCACTACACAGGGCGACACCATCACCACACAGGTAGGTAGTCGTCACTACACAGGTAGACACCATCACCACACAGGTAGGTAGTCATCACTACACAGGTAGTCCTCACTACACAGGGCGACACCATCACGACACAGGTAGGTAGTCATCACTACACAGGTAGTCGTTACTACACAGGGCGACACCATCACCACACAGGTAGGTAGTCATCACTACACAGGGCAACACCATCACCACACAGGTAGGTAGTCATCACTACACAAGTAGACGCCATCACCACACAGGTAGACACCATCACCACACAGGTAGGTAGTCATCACTACACAGGTAGACACCATCACCCAGCTGGAGGGGCAGGCCGAGAGACAGGGCGACACCATCACCACATAGGTAGGTAGTCATCACCACACAGGTAGACACCATCACCACATAGGTAGGTAGTCATCACCACACAGGTAGACACCATCACCACACAGGTAGGTAGTCATCACCACACTGGTAGGTAGTCATCACCACACTGGTAGGTAGTCATCACTACACAGGTAGACACCATCACCACACAGGTAGGTAGTCATCACCACACAGGTAGATAGTCATCACTACGCAGGTAGACACAGCTGGAGGGGCAGGCCAAGAGACAGGGCGACACCATCACCACACTGGTAGGTAGTCATCACCACACAGGTAGACACCATCACCACACAGGTAGGTAGTCATCACTACACAGGTAGACGCCATCACCACACAGGCAGTGTTCACGAATGGTGTTTCAAAGTAACAGGACATTGGGTCCTGTAAGTTTCAGATGTCTGTCTGACCCGTTGAAAATTCACAGGACCCATAGAATATAATTAAACTCACATTTCAGATTTAACATCTCTTATAATTGGCATTGAAATTATTAACAAACATAAGATTTATAAACAGCAATAAACAGCAAACAAGTGTCACATGTCACATATGACAACTTCAGTCAAAGTCATTGTGAAATATACAGTCAGACACTGGGGCCGGTGGGTTGTAGACTTCTATCGGACCGTTGGTGAATCTACCGGATTTGTCAGAGGGTCAGACGCTATTCGTGAACACTGCACAGGTAGACACCATCACCACACAGGTAGGTAGTCATCACCACACAGGTAGGTAGTCATCACCACACTGGTAGGTAGTCATCACTACACAGGTAGACACCATCACCACACAGGTAGACACCATCACCACACAGGTAGATAGTCATCACCACACAGGTAGATAGTCATCACTACGCAGGTAGACACCATCGCCCAGCTGGAGGGGCAGGCCAAGAGACAGGGCGACACCATCACCACACAGGTAGGTAGTCATCACCACACAGGTAGGTAGTCATCACCACACAGGTAGATACCATCACCCCGCTGCAGGTGAGAGACCACCATTGTCTATCTTGAGGTCTAGACAATTGGACACTATCACAGGATCAGTTCCTTACATGGTTACTTCATTCCTGCCATTTGTTTGGATATTACTGAAAACAGTGTAAACATTCCCTCACTTCCTCCCTTCTATTGAAACAGGAGGAGAAGATACGGAAGTTGAAGGCGTCGCTGAGTGAGGCTATGAATGCCCACAAACGTGCAATGAACGACAATGAGAGACTGCTGGATGATCTGAAGAAATCAAATACCAGCATCAGAGTAAGAGCTTCTCGGACAAAACTTCTGTGTACCCCAAACAAGACCCAACATAATCAGATCCTAGCTGGAAGACATATAAAATATGAATGATAACCCAAACACAAAGAAAAACAATTCCCCTTTTTCAGGACAATATGCATTAGCACCCTGCCCTCTAGGCACTAGGATTATTTTTCCTTATCCTGACTCATGTTTATTTGCTTGTCTTCTTCTTCTGGCGAACCTAGTGGAACACTTGTATCTCCCAATTGAAGTTCCCTTCAATAAAAAATCACTCATTAGTACTGACCACGAGTTACCTCCCTTCCACAAGCGCGTGAACGAGGGCGCCACCTGAACCCATGTGCCTCGCTCTCTCCTTCTTCGCCCAGTGAGCAAGACGTGAGAGCACCTGTGTCTCCCTGCACACTATATCCTTTTTTTATATTTAGTTTGTTACCTCTTATATTCATCTATAGAGGTGTAACTAGTATCATTATTCAACATGCATTGATAATTATTCGTGTTTCTGCTGCTTGATTCACGGTTCGCCGTGTTTGCTCAGCAGTTTCATGCGTTAATAAAAATCTGCACTGTTTGTAAAGTGCGTTACTCTGCTACCGATCCACATTTAAAATGCCCTAGTTGCATTACTCCATGTTCTATTGTTTCTCGTTGTAAATTATGTATTAATTTACCAATTTCTGCCTTTGATAAATATTTATGTTCCGTTTTTAGACGGAAGGCAGATAAATCTCGGAAACAATCTTCAGTCATGGCTAATAGATCGGAGTCAGATATATCCTGAGTTACCTTCGGGGGATAAGCGTGGGACGCAGTCCGCTATATCTAGAAGCGACCTGCTTCCCAGGACGTTCCTTTATCACAGTCTAAAACTAGAAGAACTTCCACGTCGTCTCAACGTATGCTCTGAGCCCCCAGGTCTACAGCCTCGTCAAAGGGAAATCCACGAAGACTACTAAAAAACTTTGCTTCTGATATTCAGAATTATGTTTATATGATGATGACATTTCGATTATCATTCCAGATGTATGTCATAAGAAGTGACCAGTGCGGCTACCGTCACTTCAGCGCAGAATCAACATGCAATCAGAGATGCCTACGCTGGCGCCGGAGATTATAACTGAGGGTCCGTCACTATCACAGAGAGGACACCCTCAACGCCAGCGCAGACCATCCCAGGCGGCGTGGTCAACCAAATCATGAGGCTGATGGAAGACCGTTACGGCTTACAGAGGCCTCAGAGCCACGGGCCCCAGAGCCCACCCCATACTAAGTCATACAGGGCCCCAGAGCCGCCTTGACTTCAGCGTAGGGCCCCTGAGCCCATAGGCGCCTCGGCGAAGGGCAACCCTGCCGGAGTGAGCTCTTTGCATAAGGTATACCAGGCGCCTCGAGGAGGAGCTATAGAGCCTGACCCTTTGCAAGAGGCTTCTTGCGGAGAAGAGCGCCTTCGCCAGCACGCACCTTGTCATATGCGAAGTTATGCGTTCAGCAAGCACTCATATGTCGGATCGGACACTGACTCCAGACATTTGCGCAAGACGCGAAGGCTAAGTGGTTCTACAACCCCTAGGAGGCGTTCGCGTAGCCCTCAACGTTCGAGAAGTCCAGAGCATCTGCGAAGCCATCACCGTTCTCGTAGCCCAGTCTCCGCGAAGGATGTCTTCTCCAAGGTCTACATACACTAGCCAATCGTCAGTCCGTTCTCCTCAGTCCTCACATAGATCTTCTTACAGATCGAGGCTCCGACATACGACCATACGTCAGAGGAAGACGATGGTATCATTTAAGATCGGACTCTAGACACTTCGCTAAGGAAGTCCCACGCCTCCGCGAAGAGCTAGAGCCTCACCAGTTGAGAGGGACATCGGCGAGAAGGAGCTTACGCCGAGCCCACACCCTGTAGAACACAGAGGTCGATTCAGCGAAGCAGCTCATATATTGATCGGACTCTGACTTCGATACTTTCGCGAAGGTCGCGAAGGCTAAGTGGCTCCAAGTCTACTTCACCCAGAAGATCTAGAAGCGCTATCGAGGATCTTGGCGAAGTCCCAGCGTTACGGTGGAAGTCTCCTCCAAGGTCTCCATATACTAGCCACTCGTCATATATAGCCACTTTCGTCAGTCCGTTCAAGACATCACATGAGTTGTTTATCAACTGTAAGCCATATGTCGCCTACAAGCCTCTGCACAAGACAATTGCACAGGCTATTTACAACACACAACGCCGCTGTATTAATTTATCAACGGATGAAGAGCCTAATTAGGGATCTTCAAGCGACTACCTCCTACGATAACGATTATCTACATGCGTGACCATTACGCGAGATCTGCAGACAATTCAAAACGAAATTGAACAGCAGTCTTGTTACAGCGAGTAAAACTCATAATCGTCAACCCGATTTCCTCAGAAGTAATATGTACAACAAGTTCAGCTTTAACAGTCTACAAGCTGACAACTTGCAAGGTTATTGAACCTTATATAAGGAAGTCGGAATTATCTTCAAGACTGAAGTTACTTTCGACAGCCTGGAAAATAACTTACCAGCATTAATATTACAGAGCGCGGTATTTCGGCCGGAGGTATTTCGCGGCGTTTACCATCAACCCTCGAAATGCGTGGTCACCGGGTAACTTCGAAGTTACGGTGAAGACCGACGATTGTTCTAATATCAACGGCTGGCACTATATTATACAAGGTTCCTTTCCTGATACACCGGTGGCGTCACAGCGTGGGTACTCTACAGAATCAAAATGCCTTGTTCTGATTGGACCGAGATGGACAACGCCCTAAGCAGAAGATTCGATCATAGTTCACAGTTCAACACATAGGTTGCAAGTGACAACAATATATCAGTGAACGAGCAAGCCTCCTTACAGTCCAGCTAATCTAAACCTTCATGATTGGGCTGCCTTCTTGAGGTTAGAGACCTCCCCTGTCAAGTAAGGACGAGGACACGGCAGTCAGGCGATTTTTACATAAAGTTCAACGATGGCAGTCACCCCTGGTTATGCATCTACATCGCCAAGCACTTCAAGAGGCGAATTTACCTCGACGACGGGATACAAATGGATCCAAATCCATAGCGTCTCAGACTACAGTTGAATTCATCATCAAGCTACTAACACAACTAGATGGTTAGTAAACCTACTTAAGTTGGACCTAGAACCTTTGCAAGATCTGCTATTTCTAGGTTTTTGATTTGTAACGGCGCAGAATCGTATAATTGTACCGGAGGACCATGGATCAAGATCCAACAGTCATTTCCACAAGCCTTACTATCTCCGCTACCACTACGACAGTGACAGAGTCTGTTGGGGCTACGCACTTCAGCTCAGCTCAAGACATGACAGACAGAGGCAGACTACAATTACATCCGTTACAAGTCATCAGCAATTCGCATCTAGGACGCAATCTCTACCGTTCAATTCATCGGTTCAGGTCAAACCTCATCTACTATGATGCACCAAGAGATCGAATGTTTGAATAGGCGTCTGCGTTAATAGAGCTGGAATCGATAACACTTCTCGTAGATGTGTCACTATAAGGATGGGGAGCCCATCTTGCCAACAGGACGGCATCAGGGCTATGAGCAATCAAGAGAGCAATTACACATAAATCTGCTAGAGATGCAAGCAGTAATAAACGCCTTAATACACTGGAGCAACTTACTACAGTATACCCAGTGGATGATTCACACAGTCAATTCGACAGTGGCGTTTTTATGTGAACAAACTAAGCTCAACCAGGTCCCCGAACATATCGACTCTGTTTTCAATTGTTGATTTAATCAACAATCTCAACATACATGTCAGAGCATATCACATTCCAGGAGCAAAGAATGTGATAGCAGACGCTTCTCTCTCGGCCACACATACCATCGCCGACAGAATGAATGCTCCATACAGAGATATTCACTCAAATTATCAAGGAAATAGGAACTACACTAATAGACCTATTTACCATTCGATTCAACAAACAACTGACAACATTCAGTATCGCCAGTTCAGACCCACTAGCATTGGCAACAGACGCACTAAGCATATCGTGGGAAGGTCTAAACGCGTAATGCGCTTTTCCGCCACCAGCGTTAATCTCACAAGTTTACTCTAAGTCAGTCTAAAGCAGAGCCTCCATCTGATTTTGGTCATGGCCTACTGACCAGCGAGGAAGTGGTTTCCAACACTTATTCAAGAAATCGGACAACCAATACTACATCTTACAGAGTGCTCGAATCTGTTAATACATCCGCACACCAAACAAGCACGGAAAGCCAGATATATTCCAACTTCGCGTATGGATTGTATCAAAGGCGTGTCTGAATAACAAGTTATTCAGCCAGAGCTGACAAAGCAGTCTAACTTGCCCTGCGTAACTCAACTGGCAACTTATCACGATGACAAATGGCACAGTTTTGTCAATTATGCTGCAAAGGAAGGATTTACAGCTAGATATGCTACTCATCCTCAAGTGGCGGACTACTTATGTTATCTACGTCAGACTAAGATTTTATAAGGCTCAGCTTGTCCACCTATCTTGCAGCAATAGCTCTATCATAACTGAGAGAGCGGTCAAGTTAACCTAACCCAGTTACTGCGCCTGCTCTACGAGCTTTCCGATTGGAGGATTAAAGCGGAAGTTCACGCTCCAACTTGGGATCTGAATATAGTGCTCCAACACCTCACAAGTGAGGTTTATGAACCAGCTTTGATGATATACTTGAACCCCATGATCACGATGAATCTATCACAATGGCCAGTAACAACACTGAAAATATATCTCCACCGAGCCAAACAGGAGGGAAAATTGCAAGAGATTTATTTCCTCTATCAAGCTACGCAGACGGAAGTCTCACGTACTACTATATCTCCTTTTGGATCAGAACTGTCATACTACGTGCCTACAAGACTGTAGGACTCAACCCTCCATGAGCTTCTAATCCTCATAATATTAGAGCGCTAACATCTACAATTGCTCTACACAAATTCTTTTGGAATAATGGAGGGTTATTTCTGGAGATCCGATATGGTGTTTGCCAACCACTATCTGAGAGATATCACCACCGAGGACGTCTCAGGTATCCACCTATTCGGTCCCATGGTCCTCGCACAACAGTTGACAGTTCCTCGGGAGAAGATAAGTCCATCTTACAGAATTTTACTTATCTTATAACAGTACTAAATAGCTACATGCTATATATATTTTGCTTAAGTTCAATTTATTATCTTAAGCTCAGTACTATGGTTATTATATCATACAATATGTAAGCTAACAACTCTACGGAGTTTGTTATTATATATTTAGCTTAAGTTAATCATATCTTAAGCTCAGTACTATGGTTACATTATAAATATATTAGCTAACAAACTCTACGGAGTTTTTTGCTATTATATATGTAGCTTAAGTTTATTCATATCTTAAGCTCATTACTATGTTTATATCATATAAGTATATTAGCTAACAAACTCTAAAGAGTTTTTTGCTATCATATACTTAGGTTCAGTTTCATCATATCTTAAGCATTATGGTTACATTATAACATGTATTAGCTAACAAACTCTACAGAGTTTTTGCTATTATATATGTAGCTTAAGTTTATTCATATCTTAAAGCTCAGTACTGTGTTTATATCATATAAGTATATTAGCTTACAAACTCTAAAGAGTTTTTACTATCATATACTTAGCTTAAGTTTCATCATATTTTAAGCATTATGGTTACATTATAAAATGTAATAGCTAACAAACTCTACGGAGTTGTTTTGGCTATTTAGGTTGCTTAAGTTAATTATATCTTAAGCACAGTTCTATAATCATACTATATATATACCTACAACTCTTAGGAGTTCTACTATTATATATATGTTCAGCTTAAGTTTCAATCCTTAAGCTCAGTCATATGTTCATTTCATAACATGTATTAGTTAACAAACTCTCAGTAGTTGGTTACTATTATACAGCTTAAAGTATCATTATACCTTAAGCACAATTCTGTTATAACTTACATATATGCATATTGTAAGCTTACTACTTTGGTTCTTATAAAAGTATTCATTATAAACTATCAACAGTTTATACTATCACATTAATAGCTTTAGCTTAATTAATGTTCTATATACTTTATTATATATTCAGTAAATTGTAATAACCCTTATATGGCAACTGATAAGTTAACAGCAGGAATTCAGTTCAGTGCCTTCATGAAGTTCCCTTAGGGTTATTACAATTATCTCAGTTCAAATCACTAATTAGTAAAATCCAAAGTATATATAATCCCACCTCCTATTCCGTAGGATTCTACAAGCAAATAAACATGAGTCAGGATAAGGAAAAATATGAAATTTTTAGAGTAAAATTAATATTTTTATACTTATCCTGACTCATGAGGTAAGCCCTCCCGTCCTCCCCACTTAACACTTTGGATTTCCCTGGAAATTCAGGTGTTGGGCTCAGTATATGAGGAGAGAGTGAGGCACATGGGTTCAGGTGGCGCCCTCGTTCCCGCGCTTGTGGAAGGGAGGTAACTCGTGGTCAGTACTAATGAGTGATTTTTTATTGAAGGGAGCTTCAATTGGGAGATACAAGTGTTCCACTAGGTTCGCCAGAAGAAGAAGACAAGCAAATAAACATGAGTCAGGATAAGTATAAAAATATTAATTTTACTCCATATGAAATAATTTCTACTGAGCAGAGTTAGCTCCCCTTCTCAATTCACCCATATGTAATGCTGTTTTAGATCAACATATCTTCCGGTATTTTCTTATTGATTCTGTACATGCAGGCAAGGCTACATAACAGTATGTCTGATAGTAACTTCATGCAGCCATGTTTTGGGTAGAAATGGTAACTTTGTCACAATGTAAGTTTTATCTTTGTTCACATAGCTTCTGAATAATCAAGCAGGGTTCCACTCTAAATTTGTTTTGAAACTATTTTGACTCGTTTTGTCATGAGCGAATATTTAGTCTGAATGGAATTAATAATTAACAGTCTTTGACTTTAGCCATTGAATGATAGCTCTGCAAGGAATATGTGAATGATATCATCAAATGAACATGCTCTAATACTTTTAGGGGGTTGTCAGATCAGTAATCCAATACAGTTGTATAAATACTCGTTACGGAGATATGTTCAAATTGTCACGTTGGTTACAGAGGTTGGAAGGGGAGAAGCAGCAGATAGAGCTGGAGGTTCATTCCCGAGAGGACCTGCTCCGTGCGGCCAACGAGGACGCCCATCAGTACAGCCACGAGGTCTCCCTGTTGGAGCAGTCTCTGTCAGCCAAAGACGATATTATCAAGTAGGTCACCAAATCATGCATCTTGACAATTACAGACTTTTGTCAGCCGTGTTGGTGGTCTTTTCTGAATTTCGTGTTGCGGCCATATTTTTTTTTTTTTGTGGCAGCCATGTTTGTTTTGTGTGGCTACCATGTTTGTTTTGTGTGGCTACCATGTTTGTTTTGTGTGGCAGCCATGTTTGTTTCATGTGGCAGCCATGTTTGTTTTGTGTGGCAGCCATATTTGTTTCGTGTGGAGGCCATGTTTGTTTCGTGTGGCGGCCATGTTTGTGAACTGCTTTGAGTTATGGTATGACTGTATTTTTCAGAAACCTTGGCGACAGTGCTCGTCAGGAGGAGGGGGAACAAGTGATGCTGCTACGTCAGTCTCTCAACGAGGCTAAGGAGGATTGCAGGTAGGGAGATGCATCTTCAGAAAGACTTTAGGGTACCAACTTGTGCAGAGGACAAGAAGAATCTTGTGATCACAGTCTTTACTTTGTGGGCAAAAATTTTGCACATCGATTTTGAAGTACCAGTATATAGACCTGAAATTTGAACTGTAAATATAGGACCAACTACAAAGGACCTAACTCTGACGATGCATGAATTTGGGTTTATACAAGTCCCCTGGGCTTGAAAACATTTCTTGTTAAGGTTGGTTTGCTTTATGACAGTGCATCTTTTTCCTTGACATACAACCCCGGGGGAACTTACATCAGGATTGGCCCATTTCTGGCATGAATTTGGGTTTATACAAGTCCCCTGGGCTTGAAAACATTTCTTGTTAAGGTTGGCTTGCTTTATGACAGTGCATCTTTTTCCTTGACATACAACCCCGGGGGAACTTACATCAGGATTGGCCCATTTCTGGTGTCACCCTGTCCCTGCCGTCATATTGCTGGAATATTGCTAAAAGTGGCATAAAACTAAACTCACTCATCAGGATTGTTTCCAGTATTGTTGACTGTAGGAGGTGGTCACACTGGTATGGCAGGGCAGAGACACAGCTGATTGGGTAATCGTTTGCTGTTGTTGTCAGGTGAAATGGGTTATACTCTGATTTTCACTGGACAGACAGGTTTTCGAATCACAGGACCCACCTCAGATTCAAACAGATGATGTAATGGCCTCTTCACTTTAGATGCCAATATTTAAGGAAAAGAACCTTCCGAATCGTTTTGATGTAATCATTTATACAATTATAGGTTACAAACTTTGAGCTCTGTTTACCGCAGACCTTGTGCATTTGGTTCCAGATTTACAAGTTGCCTTTATGACAGGTGATCCATCTTTGAATGGAATAAACAGGTGATCTAGCTTTGAACGCAATAAACAGGTGATCTAGCTTTGAACGCAATCAACGGGTGATCTAGCTTTGAACGCAGTAAACAGGTGATCTAGCTTTGAACGCACATCCTGTCGTTTATCTGCTGCCTCTCTGACTGTATTTGTTAGATCTCACAAGCGAGCCCAGAAGAAGCTGAGAGACGAGGTGACTATCCTGGAGAGCAAGCTGGAGAATTCCGTCACACTTCGAGACAGCATTGCCCAAAAGCTTGATGAGAAGGTTTGTTACAGAAGCAGGCAAAGTGGGAGTCTGAGGGTTTAGAAGTACTGACAGTATTCCTAGAGTTCAGGGTTTAGATGTACTGACAGTATTCCTAGAGTTCAGGGTTTAGATGTACTGACAGTATTCCTAGAGTTCAGGGTTTAGATGTACTGACAGTATTCCCAGAGTTCAGGGTTTAGATGTACTGACAGTATTCCCAGAGTTCAGGGTTTAGATGTACTGACAGTATTCCTAGAGTTCAGGGTTTAGATGTACTGACAGTATTCCCAGAGTTCAGGGTTTAGATGTACTGACAGTATTCCTAGAGTTCAGGATTTAGATGTACTGACAGTATTCCCAGAGTTCAGGGTTTAGATGTACTGACAGTATTCCCAGAGTTCAGGGTTTAGATGTACTGACAGTATTCCTAGAGTTCAGGGTTTAGATGATGTACTGACAGTATTCCTAGAGTTCAGGGTTTAGAAGTACTGACAGTATTCCCAGAGTTCAGGGTTTAGATGTACTGACAGTATTCCCAGAGTTCAGGGTTTAGATGTACTGACAGTATTCCCAGAGTTCAGGGTTTAGATGTACTGACAGTATTCCTAGAGTTCAGGGTTTAGATGTACTGACAGTATTCCGAGAGTTCAGGGTTTAGATGTACTGACAGTATTCCGAGAGTTCAGGGTTTAGATGTACTGACAGTATTCCCAGAGTTCAGGGTTTAGATGTACTGACAGTATTCCCAGAGTTCAGGGTTTAGATGTACTGACAGTATTCCTAGAGTTCAGGGTTTAGATGTACTGACAGTATTCCCAGAGTTCAGGGTTTAGATGTACTGACAGTATTCCCAGAGTTCAGGGTTTTAGATGTACTGACAGTATTCCCAGAGTTCAGGGGTTTAGATGTACTGACAGTATTCCTAGAGTTCAGGGTTTAGATGTACTGACAGTATTCCTAGAGTTCAGGGTTTAGATGTACTGACAGTATTCCTAGAGTTCAGGGTTTAGATGTACTGACAGTATTCCTAGAGTTCAGGGTTTAGATGTACTGACAGTATTCCTAGAGTTCAGGGTTTAGATGTACTGACAGTATTCCCAGAGTTCAGGATTTAGATGTACTGACAGTATTCCTAGAGTTCAGGGTTTAGATGTACTGACAGTATTCCTAGAGTTCAGGGTTTAGATGTACTGACAGTATTCCTAGAGTTCAGGGTTTAGATGTACTGACAGTATTCCTAGAGTTCAGGATTTAGATGTACTGACAGTATTCCCAGAGTTCAGGGTTTAGATGTACTGACAGTATTCCCAGAGTTCAGGATTTACATGTACTGACAGTATTCCCAGAGTTCAGGGTTTAGATGTACTGACAGTATTCCGAGAGTTCAGGGTTCAGATGTACTGACAGTATTCCTAGAGTTCAGGGTTTAGATGTACTGACAGTATTCCTAGAGTTCAGGGTTCAGATGTACTGACAGTATTCCTAGAGTTCAGGGTTCAGATGTACTGACAGTATTCCTAGAGTTCAGGGTTCAGATGTACTGACAGTATTCCTAGAGTTCAGGGTTTAGATGTACTGACAGTATTCCTAGAGTTCAGGATTTAGATGTACTGACAGTATTCCTAGAGTTCAGGGTTTAGATGTACTGACAGTATTCCGAGAGTTCAGGGTTTAGATGTACTGACAGTATTCCCAGAGTTCAGGATTTAGATGTACTGACAGTATTCCTAGAGTTCAGGATTTAGATGTACTGACAGTATTCCGAGAGTTCAGGGTTTAGATGTACTGACAGTATTCCGAGAGTTCAGGGTTTAGATGTACTGACAGTATTCCCAGAGTTCAGGATTTAGATGTACTGACAGTATTCCTAGAGTTCAGGATTTAGATGTACTGACAGTATTCCTAGAGTTCAGGGTTCAGATGTACTGACAGTATTCCCAGAGTTCAGGGTTTAGATGTACTGACAGTATTCCTAGAGTTCAGGATTTAGATGTACTGACAGTATTCCTAGAGTTCAGGGTTCAGATGTACTGACAGTATTCCCAGAGTTCAGGGTTTAGATGTACTGACAGTATTCCTAGAGTTCAGGGTTCAGATGTACTGACAGTATTCCCAGAGTTCAGGATTTAGATGTACTGACAGTATTCCTAGAGTTCAGGGTTCAGATGTACTGACAGTATTCCCAGAGTTCAGGATTTAGATGTACTGACAGTATTCCTAGAGTTCAGGGTTCAGATGTACTGACAGTATTCCCAGAGTTCAGGGTTTAGATGTACTGACAGTATTCCTAGAGTTCAGGATTTAGATGTACTGACAGTATTCCCAGAGTTCAGGGTTTAGATGTACTGACAGTACTGTGACTGTTTGTCCCAGTCCACCCAGCTGTGAATGGGTACCTCGTAAGGATGGAAAAGCCACAATAACTCAGTGCGCCTTGTGGTTGCAAGAGTTGTATGATCCCCAGGGAGCTGAGATTGATAATGCGATGTGCCCTTGAGATTGACATCCAATGATCGAGGGAAAAATTACCAGCGCCTTGAGCATTCACTAGTGTGTTGATATGTGCGCTATATAAACATTCAGTAATAATAATAATAATTCTGAGAGTCCAGGGTTTAGATGTACTGACAGTATTCGGAGAGTTCAGGGTTTAGATGTAGTGACAGTATTCCGAGAGTTCAGGGTTTAGATGTACTGACAGTATTCTCAGGGTTTAGATGTACTGACAGTATTCCGAGAGTTCAGGGTTTAGATATACGGACAGTATTCCCAGAGTTCAGGGTTTAGATGTACTGACAGTATTCCCAGAGTTCAGGGTTTAGATGTACTGACAGTATTCTCAGGGTTTAGATGTACTGACAGTATTCCGAGAGTTCAGGGTTTAGATGTACTGACAGTATTCCTAGAGTTCAGGGTTTAGATGTACTGACAGTATTCCCAGAGTTCAGGGTTTAGATGTACTGACAGTATTCCCAGAGTTCAGGGTTTAGATGTACTGACAGTATTCTCAGGGTTTAGATGTACTGACAGTATTCCTAGAGTTCAGGGTTTAGATGTACTGACAGTATTCCTAGAGTTCAGGGTTTAGATGTACTGACAGTATTCCCAGAGTTCAGGGTTTAGATGGACTGACAGTTTTCTCAGGGTTTAGATGTACTGACAGTATTCCGAGAGCTCAGGGTTTAGATGGACTGACAGTATTCTCAGGGTTTAGATGTACTGACAGTATTCCTAGTGTTCAGCCGCCGTGATGTTGCTGGAATATTGCTAAAAGCGGCGTAAAACCAAACTCAGTCAGTCAGTCCTAGAGTTCAGGGCTTAGATGTACTGACAGTATTCCTAGAGTTCAGGGTTTAGATGTACTGACAGTATTCCCAGAGTTCAGGGTTCAGATGTACTGACAGTATTCCGAGAGTTCAGGGTTTAGAAGTACTGACAGTATTCCCAGAGTTCAGGGTTTAGATGTACTGACAGTATTCCTAGAGTTCAGGGTTTAGATGTACTGACAGTATTCCTAGAGTTCAGGGTTTAGATGTACTGACAGTATTCCTAGAGTTCAGGGTTTAGATGTACTTACAGTATTCCGAGAGTTCAGGGTTTAGATGTACTGACAGTATTCCTAGAGTTCAGGGTTTAGATGTACTGACAGTATTCCTAGAGTTCAGGGTTTAGATGTACTGACAGTATTCCTAGAGTTCAGGGTTTAGATGTACTGACAGTATTCCTAGAGTTCAGGGTTTAGATGTTCTGACAGTATTCCTAGAGTTCAGGGTTTAGATATACGGACAGTATTCCGAGAGTTCAGGGTTTAGATGTACTGACAGTATTCCTAGAGTTCAGGGTTTAGATGTACTGACAGTATTCCTAGAGTTCAGGGTTTAGATGTACTGACAGTATTCCCAGAGTTCAGGGTTTACATGTACTGACAGTATTCCCACAGAGTTCAAGGTTTAGATGTACTGACAGTATTCCTAGAGTTCAGGGTTTAGATGTACTGACAGTATTCCCAGAGTTCAGGGTTTAGATGTACTGACAGTATTCCCACAGAGTTCAGGATTTAGATGTACTGACAGTGTTCCTAGAGTTCAGGGTTTAGATGTACTGACAGTATTCCTAGAGTTCAGGGTTTAGATGTACTTACAGTATTCCGAGAGTTCAGGGTTTAGATGTACTGACAGTATTCCGAGAGTTCAGGATTTAGATGTACTGACAGTATTCCTAGAGTTCAGGGTTTAGATGTACTGACAGTATTCCTAGAGTTCAGGGTTTAGATGTACTGACAGTATTCCCAGAGTTCAGGGTTTAGATGTACTGACAGTATTCCGAGAGTTCAGGGTTTAGATGTACTGACAGTATTCCTAGAGTTCAGGGTTTAGATGTACTGACAGTATTCCTAGAGTTCAGGGTTTAGATGTTCTGACAGTATTCCTAGAGTTCAGGGTTTAGATATACGGACAGTATTCCGAGAGTTCAGGGTTTAGATGTACTGACAGTATTCCTAGAGTTCAGGGTTTAGATGTACTGACAGTATTCCTAGAGTTCAGGGTTTAGATGTACTGACAGTATTCCTAGAGTTCAGGGTTTAGATGTACTGACAGTATTCCTAGAGTTCAGGGTTTAGATGTACTTACAGTATTCCGAGAGTTCAGGGCTTAGATGTACTGACAGTATTCCGAGAGTTCAGGGTTTAGATGTACTGACAGTATTCCTAGAGTTCAGGGTTTAGATGTACTGACAGTATTCCTAGAGTTCAGGGCTTAGATGTACTGACAGTATTCCTAGAGTTCAGGATTTAGATGTACTGACAGTATTCCCAGAGTTCAGGGTTTACATGTACTGACAGTATTCCCAGAGTTCAGGGTTTACATGTACTGACAGTATTCCCACAGAGTTCAAGGTTTAGATGTACTGACAGTATTCCCACAGAGTTCAGGGTTTAGATGTACTGACAGTATTCCTAGAGTTCAGGGTTTAGATGTACTTACAGTATTCCGAGAGTTCAGGGTTTAGATGTACTGACAGTATTCCGAGAGTTCAGGATTTAGATGTACTGACAGTATTCCTAGAGTTCAGGGTTTAGATGTACTGACAGTATTCCTAGAGTTCAGGGTTTAGATGTACTTACAGTATTCCGAGAGTTCAGGGTTTAGATGTACTGACAGTATTCCGAGAGTTCAGGGTTTAGATGTACTGACAGTATTCCTAGAGTTCAGGGTTTAGATGTACAGACAGTATTCCTAGAGTTCAGGGTTTAGATGTTCTGACAGTATTCCTAGAGTTCAGGGTTTAGATGTACTTACAGTATTCGAGGAGTTCAGGGTTCAGATGTACTGACAGTATTCCTAGAGTTCAGGGTTTAGATGTACTGACAGTATTCCTAGAGTTCAGGGTTTAGATGTACTGACAGTATTCCCTAGAGTTCAGGGTTTAGATGTATGACAGTATTCCTAGAGTTCAGGGTTTAGATGAACTGACAGTATTCGAGAGTTCAGGGTTTAGATGTACTGACAGTATTCCTAGAGTTCAGGGTTTAGATGTACTGACAGTATTCCCACAGAGTTCAAGGTTTGGATGTACTGACAGTATTCCCACAGAGTTCAGGGTTTAGATGTACTGACAGTATTCCCAGAGTTCAGGGTTCAGATGTACTGACAGTATTCCCACAGAGTTCAGGATTTAGATGTACTGACAGTATTCCTAGAGTTCAGGGTTTAGATGTACTGACAGTATTCCTAGAGTTCAGGGTTTAGATGTACTTACAGCATTCCGAGAGTTCAGGGTTTAGATGTACTGACAGTATTCCGAGAGTTCAGGATTTAGATGTACTGACAGTATTCCTAGAGTTCAGGGTTTAGATGTACTGACAGTATTCCTAGAGTTCAGGGTTTAGATGTACTGACAGTATTCCTAGAGTTCAGGGTTCAGATATACGGACAGTATTCAGAGTTCAGGGTTTAGATGTACTGACAGTATTCCTAGAGTTCAGGGTTTAGATGTACTGACAGTATTCCTAGAGTTCAGGGTTTAGATGTACTGACAGTATTCCTAGAGTTCAGGGTTTAGATGTACTGACAGTATTCCCAGAGTTCAGGGTTTAGATGTACTGACAGTATTCCCAGAGTTCAGGGGTTTAGATGTACTGACAGTATTCCCAGAGTTCAGGGTTTAGATGTACTGACAGTATTCCCGAGTTCAGGGTTTAGATGTACTGACAGTATTCCTAGAGGTCAGGGTTTAGATGAACTGACAGTATTCGAGAGTTCAGGGTTTAGATGTACTGACAGTATTCCTAGAGTTCAGGGTTTAGATGTACTGACAGTATTCCGAGAGTTCAGGATTTAGATGTACTGACAGTATTCCTAGAGTTCAGGGTTTAGATGTACTGACAGTATTCCCAGAGTTCAGGGTTTAGATGTACTGACAGTATTCCCACAGAGTTCAGGATTTAGATGTACTGACAGTATTCCTAGAGTTCAGGGTTTAGATGTACTGACAGTATTCCTAGAGTTCAGGGTTTAGATGTACTTACAGTATTCGAGAGTTCAGGGTTTAGATGTACTGACAGTATTCGAGAGTTCAGGATTTAGATGTACTGACAGTATTCCTAGAGTTCAGGGTTTAGATGCACTGACAGTATTCCTAGAGTTCAGGGTTTAGATGTACTTACAGTATTCCGAGAGTTCAGGGTTTAGATGTACTGACAGTATTCCGAGAGTTCAGGGTTTAGATGTACTGACAGTATTCCGAGAGTTCAGGGTTTAGATGTACTGACAGTATTCCTAGAGTTCAGGGTTTAGATGTTCTGACAGTATTCCTAGAGTTCAGGGTTTAGATATCACGGACAGTATTCGAGAGTTCAGGGTTTAGATGTACTGACAGTATTCCTAGAGTTCAGGGTTTAGATGTACTGACAGTATTCCTAGAGTTCAGGGTTTAGATGTACTGACAGTATTCCTAGAGTTCAGGGTTTAGATGTACTGACAGTATTCCTAGAGTTCAGGGTTTAGATGTACTTACAGTATTCCGAGAGTTCAGGGCTTAGATGTACTGACAGTATTCCGAGAGTTCAGGGTTTAGATGTACTGACAGTATTCCTAGAGTTCAGGGTTTAGATGTACTGACAGTATTCCTAGAGTTCAGGGCTTAGATGTACTGACAGTATTCCTAGAGTTCAGGATTTAGATGTACTGACAGTATTCCCAGAGTTCAGGGTTTAGATGTACTGACAGTATTCCCAGAGTTCAGGGTTTACATGTACTGACAGTATTCCCACAGAGTTCAAGGTTTAGATGTACTGACAGTATTCCCACAGAGTTCAGGGTTTAGATGTACTGACAGTATTCCTAGAGTTCAGGGTTTAGATGTACTGACAGTATTCCCAGAGTTCAGGGTTCAGATGTACTGACAGTATTCCCACAGAGTTCAGGATTTAGATGTACTGACAGTATTCCTAGAGTTCAGGGTTTAGATGTACTGACAGTATTCCTAGAGTTCAGGGTTTAGATGTACTGACAGTATTCCGAGAGTTCAGGGTTTAGATGTACTGACAGTATTCCGAGAGTTCAGGATTTAGATGTACTGACAGTATTCCTAGAGTTCAGGGTTTAGATGTACTGACAGTATTCCTAGAGTTCAGGGTTTAGATGTACTGACAGTATTCCTAGAGTTCAGGGTTCAGATATAGGGACAGTATTCCGAGAGTTCAGGGTTTAGATGTACTGACAGTATTCCTAGAGTTCAGGGTTTAGATGTACTGACAGTATTCCTAGAGTTCAGGGTTTAGATGTACTGACAGTATTCCTAGAGTTCAGGGTTTAGATGTACTGACAGTATTCCCAGAGTTCATGGTTTAGATGTACTGACAGTATTCCCAGAGTTCAGGGTTTAGATGTACTGACAGTATTCCCAGAGTTCAGGGTTTAGATGTACTGACAGTATTCCGAGAGTTCAGGGTTTAGATGTACTGACAGTATTCCTAGAGTTCAGGGTTTAGATGAACTGACAGTATTCGAGAGTTCAGGGTTTAGATGTACTGACAGTATTCCTAGAGTTCAGGGTTTAGATGTACTGACAGTATTCCGAGAGTTCAGGATTTAGATGTACTGACAGTATTCCTAGAGTTCAGGGTTTAGATGTACTGACAGTATTCCCAGAGTTCAGGGTTTAGATGTACTGACAGTATTCCCACAGAGTTCAGGATTTAGATGTACTGACAGTATTCCTAGAGTTCAGGGTTTAGATGTACTGACAGTATTCCTAGAGTTCAGGGTTTAGATGTACTTACAGTATTCCGAGAGTTCAGGGTTTAGATGTACTGACAGTATTCCGAGAGTTCAGGATTTAGATGTACTGACAGTATTCCTAGAGTTCAGGGTTTAGATGTACTGACAGTATTCCTAGAGTTCAGGGTTTAGATGTACTTACAGTATTCCGAGAGTTCAGGGTTTAGATGTACTGACAGTATTCCGAGAGTTCAAGGTTTAGATGTACTGACAGTATTCCTAGAGTTCAGGGTTTAGATGTACTGACAGTATTCCCAGAGTTCAGGGTTTAGATGTACTGACAGTATTCCCACAGAGTTCAGGATTTAGATGTACTGACAGTGTTCCTAGAGTTCAGGGTTTAGATGTACTGACAGTATTCCTAGAGTTCAGGGTTTAGATGTACTTACAGTATTCCGAGAGTTCAGGGTTTAGATGTACTGACAGTATTCGAGAGTTCAGGATTTAGATGTACTGACAGTATTCCTAGAGTTCAGGGTTTAGATGTACTGACAGTATTCCTAGAGTTCAGGGTTTAGATGTACTTACAGTATTCGAGAGTTCAGGGTTTAGATGTACTGACAGTATTCGAGAGTTCAGGGTTTAGATGTACTGACAGTATTCCTAGAGTTCAGGGTTTAGATGTACTGACAGTATTCCTAGAGTTCAGGGTTTAGATGTTCTGACAGTATTCCTAGAGTTCAGGGTTTAGATATACACGGACAGTATTCGAGAGTTCAGGGTTTAGATGTACTGACAGTATTCCTAGAGTTCAGGGTTTAGATGTACTGACAGTATTCCTAGAGTTCAGGGTTTAGATGTACTGACAGTATTCCTAGAGTTCAGGGTTTAGATGTACTGACAGTATTCCTAGAGTTCAGGGTTTAGATGTACTTACAGTATTCCGAGAGTTCAGGGCTTAGATGTACTGACAGTATTCCGAGAGTTCAGGGTTTAGATGTACTGACAGTATTCCTAGAGTTCAGGGTTTAGATGTACTGACAGTATTCCTAGAGTTCAGGGCTTAGATGTACTGACAGTATTCCTAGAGTTCAGGATTTAGATGTACTGACAGTATTCCCAGAGTTCAGGGTTTACATGTACTGACAGTATTCCCAGAGTTCAGGGTTTACATGTACTGACAGTATTCCCACAGAGTTCAAGGTTTAGATGTACTGACAGTATTCCCACAGAGTTCAGGGTTTAGATGTACTGACAGTATTCCTAGAGTTCAGGGTTTAGATGTACTTACAGTATTCCGAGAGTTCAGGGTTTAGATGTACTGACAGTATTCCGAGAGTTCAGGATTTAGATGTACTGACAGTATTCCTAGAGTTCAGGGTTTAGATGTACTGACAGTATTCCTAGAGTTCAGGGTTTAGATGTACTTACAGTATTCCGAGAGTTCAGGGTTTAGATGTACTGACAGTATTCCGAGAGTTCAGGGTTTAGATGTACTGACAGTATTCCTAGAGTTCAGGGTTTAGATGTACAGACAGTATTCCTAGAGTTCAGGGTTTAGATGTTCTGACAGTATTCCTAGAGTTCAGGGTTTAGATGTACTTACAGTATTCCGAGAGTTCAGGGTTCAGATGTACTGACAGTATTCCTAGAGTTCAGGGTTTAGATGTACTGACAGTATTCCTAGAGTTCAGGGTTTAGATGTACTGACAGTATTCCTAGAGTTCAGGGTTTAGATGTACTGACAGTATTCCTAGAGTTCAGGGTTTAGATGAACTGACAGTATTCCGAGAGTTCAGGGTTTAGATGTACTGACAGTATTCCTAGAGTTCAGGGTTTAGATGTACTGACAGTATTCCCACAGAGTTCAAGGTTTGGATGTACTGACAGTATTCCCACAGAGTTCAGGGTTTAGATGTACTGACAGTATTCCGAGAGTTCAGGGTTCAGATGTACTGACAGTATTCCCACAGAGTTCAGGATTTAGATGTACTGACAGTATTCCTAGAGTTCAGGGTTTAGATGTACTGACAGTATTCCTAGAGTTCAGGGTTTAGATGTACTTACAGCATTCCGAGAGTTCAGGGTTTAGATGTACTGACAGTATTCCGAGAGTTCAGGATTTAGATGTACTGACAGTATTCCTAGAGTTCAGGGTTTAGATGTACTGACAGTATTCCTAGAGTTCAGGGTTTAGATGTACTGACAGTATTCCTAGAGTTCAGGGTTCAGATATACGGACAGTATTCCGAGAGTTCAGGGTTTAGATGTACTGACAGTATTCCTAGAGTTCAGGGTTTAGATGTACTGACAGTATTCCTAGAGTTCAGGGTTTAGATGTACTGACAGTATTCCTAGAGTTCAGGGTTTAGATGTACTGACAGTATTCCCAGAGTTCAGGGTTTAGATGTACTGACAGTATTCCCAGAGTTCAGGGTTTAGATGTACTGACAGTATTCCCAGAGTTCAGGGTTTAGATGTACTGACAGTATTCCCCGAGTTCAGGGTTTAGATGTACTGACAGTATTCCTAGAGGTCAGGGTTTAGATGAACTGACAGTATTCCGAGAGTTCAGGGTTTAGATGTACTGACAGTATTCCTAGAGTTCAGGGTTTAGATGTACTGACAGTATTCCGAGAGTTCAGGATTTAGATGTACTGACAGTATTCCTAGAGTTCAGGGTTTAGATGTACTGACAGTATTCCCAGAGTTCAGGGTTTAGATGTACTGACAGTATTCCCACAGAGTTCAGGATTTAGATGTACTGACAGTATTCCTAGAGTTCAGGGTTTAGATGTACTGACAGTATTCCTAGAGTTCAGGGTTTAGATGTACTTACAGTATTCGAGAGTTCAGGGTTTAGATGTACTGACAGTATTCCGAGAGTTCAGGATTTAGATGTACTGACAGTATTCCTAGAGTTCAGGGTTTAGATGCACTGACAGTATTCCTAGAGTTCAGGGTTTAGATGTACTTACAGTATTCGAGAGTTCAGGGTTTAGATGTACTGACAGTATTCGAGAGTTCAGGGTTTAGATGTACTGACAGTATTCCTAGAGTTCAGGGTTTAGATGTACTGACAGTATTCCTAGAGTTCAGGGTTTAGATGTTCTGACAGTATTCCTAGAGTTCAGGGTTTAGATAATGGACAGTATTCCCAGAGTTCAGGGTTTAGATGTACTGACAGTATTCCTAGAGTTCAGGGTTTAGATGTACTGACAGTATTCCTAGAGTTCAGGGTTTAGATGTACTGACAGTATTCCTAGAGTTCAGGGTTTAGATGTACTGACAGTATTCCTAGAGTTCAGGGTTTAGATGTACTTACAGTATTCCGAGAGTTCAGGGCTTAGATGTACTGACAGTATTCCGAGAGTTCAGGGTTTAGATGTACTGACAGTATTCCTAGAGTTCAGGGTTTAGATGTACTGACAGTATTCCTAGAGTTCAGGGCTTAGATGTACTGACAGTATTCCTAGAGTTCAGGATTTAGATGTACTGACAGTATTCCCAGAGTTCAGGGTTTAGATGTACTGACAGTATTCCCAGAGTTCAGGGTTTACATGTACTGACAGTATTCCCACAGAGTTCAAGGTTTAGATGTACTGACAGTATTCACAGAGTTCAGGGTTTAGATGTACTGACAGTATTCCTAGAGTTCAGGGTTTAGATGTACTGACAGTATTCCCAGAGTTCAGGGTTCAGATGTACTGACAGTATTCCCACAGAGTTCAGGATTTAGATGTACTGACAGTATTCCTAGAGTTCAGGGTTTAGATGTACTGACAGTATTCCTAGAGTTCAGGGTTTAGATGTACTGACAGTATTCGAGAGTTCAGGGTTTAGATGTACTGACAGTATTCCGAGAGTTCAGGATTTAGATGTACTGACAGTATTCCTAGAGTTCAGGGTTTAGATGTACTGACAGTATTCCTAGAGTTCAGGGTTTAGATGTACTGACAGTATTCCTAGAGTTCAGGGTTCAGATATACGGACAGTATTCCGAGAGTTCAGGGTTTAGATGTACTGACAGTATTCCTAGAGTTCAGGGTTTAGATGTACTGACAGTATTCCTAGAGTTCAGGGTTTAGATGTACTGACAGTATTCCTAGAGTTCAGGGTTTAGATGTACTGACAGTATTCCCAGAGTTCATGGTTTAGATGTACTGACAGTATTCCCAGAGTTCAGGGTTTAGATGTACTGACAGTATTCCCAGAGTTCAGGGTTTAGATGTACTGACAGTATTCCCAGAGTTCAGGGTTTAGATGTACTGACAGTATTCCTAGAGTTCAGGGTTTAGATGAACTGACAGTATTCCGAGAGTTCAGGGTTTAGATGTACTGACAGTATTCCTAGAGTTCAGGGTTTAGATGTACTGACAGTATTCCGAGAGTTCAGGATTTAGATGTACTGACAGTATTCCTAGAGTTCAGGGTTTAGATGTACTGACAGTATTCCCAGAGTTCAGGGTTTAGATGTACTGACAGTATTCCCACAGAGTTCAGGATTTAGATGTACTGACAGTATTCCTAGAGTTCAGGGTTTAGATGTACTGACAGTATTCCTAGAGTTCAGGGTTTAGATGTACTTACAGTATTCCGAGAGTTCAGGGTTTAGATGTACTGACAGTATTCCGAGAGTTCAGGATTTAGATGTACTGACAGTATTCCTAGAGTTCAGGGTTTAGATGTACTGACAGTATTCCTAGAGTTCAGGGTTTAGATGTACTTACAGTATTCCGAGAGTTCAGGGTTTAGATGTACTGACAGTATTCCGAGAGTTCAGGGTTTAGATGTACTGACAGTATTCCTAGAGTTCAGGGTTTAGATGTACTGTCAGTATTCCTAGAGTTCAGGGTTTAGATGTTCTGACAGTATTCCTAGAGTTCAGGGTTTAGATATACGGACAGTATTCCGAGAGTTCAGGGTTTAGATGTACTGACAGTATTCCTAGAGTTCAGGGTTTAGATGTACTGACAGTATTCCTAGAGTTCAGGGTTTAGATGTACTGACAGTATTCCGAGAGTTCAGGGTTTAGATGTATTTACAGTATTCCGAGAGTTCAGGGCTTAGATTTACTGACAGTATTCCGAGAGTTCAGGGTTTAGATGTACTGACAGTATTCCTAGAGTTCAGGGTTTAGATGTACTGACAGTATTCCTAGAGTTCAGGGTTTAGATGTACTGACAGTATTCCTAGAGTTCAGGATTTAGATGTACTGACAGTATTCCCAGAGTTCAGGGTTTACATGTACTGACAGTATTCCCAGAGTTCAGGGTTTAGATGTACTGACAGTATTCCCACAGAGTTCAAGGTTTAGATGTACTGACAGTATTCCCACAGAGTTCAGGGTTTAGATGTACTGACAGTATTCCTAGAGTTCAGGGTTTAGATGTACTTACAGTATTCCGAGAGTTCAGGGTTTAGATGTACTGACAGTATTCCGAGAGTTCAGGATTTAGATGTACTGACAGTATTCCTAGAGTTCAGGGTTTAGATGTACTGACAGTATTCCTAGAGTTCAGGGTTTAGATGTACTTACAGTATTCCGAGAGTTCAGGGTTTAGATGTACTGACAGTATTCCGAGAGTTCAGGGTTTAGATGTACTGACAGTATTCCTAGAGTTCAGGGTTTAGATGTACTGACAGTATTCCTAGAGTTCAGGGTTTAGATGTTCTGACAGTATTCCTAGAGTTCAGGGTTTAGATGTACTTACAGTATTCCGAGAGTTCAGGGTTCAGATGTACTGACAGTATTCCTAGAGTTCAGGGTTTAGATGTACTGACAGTATTCCTAGAGTTCAGGGTTTAGATGTACTGACAGTATTCCTAGAGTTCAGGGTTTAGATGTACTGACAGTATTCCTAGAGTTCAGGGTTTAGATGAACTGACAGTATTCCGAGAGTTCAGGGTTTAGATGTACTGACAGTATTCCTAGAGTTCAGGGTTTAGATGTACTGACAGTATTCCCACAGAGTTCAAGGTTTAGATGTACTGACAGTATTCCCACAGAGTTCAGGGTTTAGATGTACTGACAGTATTCCCAGAGTTCAGGGTTCAGATGTACTGACAGTATTCCCACAGAGTTCAGGATTTAGATGTACTGACAGTATTCCTAGAGTTCAGGGTTTAGATGTACTGACAGTATTCCTAGAGTTCAGGGTTTAGATGTACTTACAGTATTCCGAGAGTTCAGGGTTTAGATGTACTGACAGTATTCCGAGAGTTCAGGATTTAGATGTACTGACAGTATTCCTAGAGTTCAGGGTTTAGATGTACTGACAGTATTCCTAGAGTTCAGGGTTTAGATGTACTGACAGTATTCCTAGAGTTCAGGGAGGTTCATAACGGACAGTATTCGAGAGTTCAGGGTTTAGATGTACTGACAGTATTCCTAGAGTTCAGGGTTTAGATGTACTGACAGTATTCCTAGAGTTCAGGGTTTAGATGTACTGACAGTATTCCTAGAGTTCAGGGTTTAGATGTACTGACAGTATTCCCAGAGTTCAGGGTTTAGATGTACTGACAGTATTCCCAGAGTTCAGGGTTTAGATGTACTGACAGTATTCCCAGAGTTCAGGGTTTAGATGTACTGACAGTATTCCCCGAGTTCAGGGTTTAGATGTACTGACAGTATTCCTAGAGTTCAGGGTTTAGATGAACTGACAGTATTCCGAGAGTTCAGGGTTTAGATGTACTGACAGTATTCCTAGAGTTCAGGGTTTAGATGTACTGACAGTATTCCGAGAGTTCAGGATTTAGATGTACTGACAGTATTCCTAGAGTTCAGGGTTTAGATGTACTGACAGTATTCCTAGAGTTCAGGGTTTAGATGTACTGACAGTATTCCTAGAGTTCAGGGTTTAGATATACGGACAGTATTCCCAGAGTTCAGGGTTTAGATGTACTGACAGTATTCCTAGAGTTCAGGGTTTAGATGTACTGACAGTATTCCTAGAGTTCAGGGTTTAGATGTACTTACAGTATTCCTAGAGTTCAGGGTTTAGATGTACTGACAGTATTCCTAGAGTTCAGGGTTTAGATGTACTGACAGTATTCCGAGAGTTCAGGGTTTAGATGTACTGACAGTATTCCGAGAGTTCAGGGTTTAGATGTACTGACAGTATTCCTAGAGTTCAGGGTTTAGATGTACTGACAGTATTCCCAGAGTTCAGGGTTTAGATGTACTGACAGTATTCCTAGAGTTCAGGGTTTAGATGTACTGACAGTATTCCTAGAGTTCAGGGTTTAGATGTACTGACAGTATTCCCAGAGTTCAGGGTTTAGATGTACTGACAGTATTCCTAGAGTTCAGGGTTTAGATGAACTTACAGTATTGGTAGTATTTTTTAGCTTTGTGTAACAAGTACTCTCTTACCAGGACTCTGAGCTGATTCATCTGAAGACAACTGAGCTCCATGCACTGCAGACACAGGTCCAGCAGGTAGGGGACAACCGAACTTACTGTGTGGGTTTCACAGTGACTGAGTGGGTTTCACAGTAAATGAATGGGTTTCACAGTAACTCTGTGGTATTCACAGTAACTGTTTGGGTTTCACAGTAACTGTTTGGGTTTCACAGTGACTGAGTGGGTTTCACAGTAAATGAATGGGTTTCACACTAACTCTGTGGGTTTCACAGTAACTGTTTGAGTTTCACAGTAACTTAGCGGGTTTCACAGTGACTGTTTGGGTTTCACAGTAACTGAGTGGGTATCACAGTAACTCTATGGGTTTCACAGTAACTCTGGGTGTCATGGTAACTGGGTTAAACAGTTACTGAATGGGTTTCACAGTAACTGTTTGGGTTTCACGGTAATTGAGTGGGTTTCACAGTAACTGTTTGGGTTTCACAGTAACTGCGGGTTTCACAGTAATTGAGAGGGTTTCACAGTAACTGAGTTGGTTTCACAGTAACTGTGGGTTTCACAGTAACTGAGTGTGTTTCACAGTAACTGAGTGGGTTTCATGGTAACTGTGTGGGTTTCACAGTAACTGAGTTGGCTTCACAGTAACTGTGGGTTTCACAGTAACTGTGGGTTTCACAGTAACTGAGTGGGTTTCACAGTAACTCTGTGGGCTTCACAGTAACTGAGAGGGTTTCTAATAGTAACTGAGTGGGTTTCACAGTGACTGATTGGGTTTTACAGTGACTCAGTGGGTTTCACAGAAAATGAATGGGTTTCACGGTAAATGAGTGGGTTTTGAAGTAACTGTGTGGGTTTCACAGTAAATAAATGGGTTTCAAAGTATCTGTGTGTTTCACAGTAAATGAGTGGGTTTCACAGTAACTGAATGGATTTCACAGTATCAGTGGGTTTCACAGTAACTGTCTTGGTTTCACAGTAATTGTTTGTGTTTCACAGTACCTGTGGGTTTCACAGTAACTGAGTGGGTTTCATGGTAACTGAGTGGGTTTCACAATATTTGAGTGGGTTTCATAGTTACTGAGTGGATTTCACAGTAACTCTTTGGGTTTTGCAGTAACTGAATGGGTGTCACAGTATCTGAATGGGTTTCACAGTAACTGAGTGGGTTTCACAGTATCTGAATGGGTTTCACAGTAACTGTGGGTTTTACAGTACATGAGTGGGTTCCACAGCAAATGAGTGGGTTTCACAGCAAATGAGTGGGTTTCACAGTAAATGAATGCGTTTCACAGTAAATGAGTGAGTTCCACAGCAAATGAGTGGGTTTCACAGTAACTGAATGAGTTTTACAGTAACTGAGGGGGTTTCACACTAAATACGTGGCTTTCACTGTAACTGCATGGGTTTCACGGTAACTGGGTGTCTTTCACAGTAAATGAATGGCTTTTACAGTAAATGAGTGGGTTTCACAGTAAATGTTTTTCATGGTAACTGAATGGGTTTCCCAGTAACTGAATGAGTTTCACACTAACGGGGTTTCACACTAAATAAGTGGATTTCACACTAAAATGAGTGGGTTTCACAGTAAATGAATGGGTTTCACAGTAACTGAGTTGGTTTCACAGAAACTGAATGTGTTTCACAGTAAATGTTGGGGTTTCACATTAACTGAGTTGGTTTCACAGTAGTTGAATGGGTTTCACAGTAAATGAATGGGTTTCAAAGTAACTTGAGTCGGTTGCACAGTAAATGTAACTGTTTGGGTTTCACAGTTTCTCTGTGGGTTTCACAGTAATTGAGAGGGTTTCACAGTAACTGAGTTGGTTTCACAGTAACTGTGGGTGTCACAGTAACTGAATTGGTTTCACAGTAACTGAGTTTCACAGTAACTGTGTGGGTTTCACATTAACTGGGTTTCACAGTAAATGAGTGTCACGGTAAATGAATGGGTTTCACAGTAAATGAATGGATTTCATAGTGACTGGGTTCACAGTAAATGAATGGGTTTCACAGTAAATGAGTAGGTTTCACAGTGACTGAGTGGGTTTCACAGTAAATTAATGGGTTTCACAGTAAAAGAGGGGGTTTCACACTAAATCAGTGGATTTCACACTAAATGAATGGGTTTCACTGTTAATGAATTGGTTTTACAGTAACTGAGGGGGTTTCTAACTAAATATGTGGTTTTACAGTAACTGAGGGGGTTTCACACTAAATATGTGGGTTTCACAGTAACTGAATGGGTTTCACGGTAACTGGGTGTCGTTCACAGTAAAAGAGTGTGTTTCAAAGTAAATGAATGGCTTTTACAGTAAATGAGTGGGTTTCACAGTAAATGAATGTATTTCATGGTAACTGAATGGGTTTCACAGTAAATGAATGGGTTTCACAGTAACTGAATGAGTTTCACAGTAACTGAGGGGGTTTCACACTAAATAAGTGGATTTCACACTAAAATGAGTGGGCTTCACAGTAAATGAATGGGTTTCACAGTATCTGAGTGGGTTTCACAGTAGCTATGGGTTTCACAGTGACTGAGTTGGTTTCACAAAAACTGAATGTGTTTCACAGTAAATGTTGGGGTTTCACAGTAACTGAGTTGGTTTCACGGTAACTGTGTGTGTCACAGTAACTGAATTGGTTTCACAGTAACTGTGTGGGTTTCACATTAACTGTGGGTTTCACGGTAAATGAATGGGTTTCACAGTAAATGAATGGATTTCATAGTGACTGGGTTCACAGTAAATGAATGGGTTTCACAGTAAATGAGTAGGTTTCACAATGACTGAGTGGGTTTCACAGTAAATAAATGAGTTTCACAGTAAAAGAGGGGGTTTCACACTAAATAAGTGGATTTCACACTAAATGAATTCGTTTCACTGTTAATGAATGGGTTTCACTCTAAATGTTTCAGCTGCAGGACAAGTTTCGCGTGGTGGAGGCCAGTCACGGGGCGGAGCTGGACGGCATGAGGACGAAGCTGGCCCAACTCACCACAGACCTCCATCAGCGCAATGCTTCCATCGCCAGCTTCACTGACAAGATGTCGCGGATGGAGCAGCAGGTTGTCATGGAGAAGGACATGTTGGAAGGACGAGAGGTAGAGCTAAAGGTGACAAAAACAAACTTATAACCCAAAGTTAAAAGGCTTCACATTCCAAGACGGATTAAGGAAATAATCTCTGCCAATCTGACTGTATCGTCACTTCTTTTTCTTAATCAATTAGAAAAATTCTGAGACACCACATTTTCATTTCAGATTTTAGCATATACTAGGCACAAAAAATAAAGCAACCCCTTCACTTTGTGAAGCATGTATAATTTAATCAGCAAAACTGTATGGTAAGTATGTCAGATATACTTAGTAATGAGTGTGTCCACCATGAGCAGCAATACATGCGCGACACCTTGTTTGCATGCTGGACACCAACCGCTGAATTGTTGCCCTTGGAATCACGTGCCACTCTTGCTGCAGTGCTCTGCCTAACACATCAAGATTTGCTGGTGCAGGCTCCCTGAGATGCACTCGACGCCCTAACACATCCCACAGATGTTTGATAGGTTATAGATCTGGTGTTTTAGACTGGCAAGGGTAAAGTTTTAACACCTTGTTGTTGCAAGAAGTTCACGACAACATGAACTCTGTGAGAAGGTGCATTATCGTCCTGAAACACAAAATTTTTTCCTTATCCTGACTCATGCTTATTGCTTGTCTTCTTCTTCTGGCGAACCTAGTGGAACACTTGTATCTCCCAATTGAAGTTCCCTTCAATAAAAAATCACTCATTAGTACAGACCACGAGTTACCTCCCTTCCACAAGCGCGGGAACGAGGGTGCCACCTGAACCCATGTGCCTCAATCTCTCCTTCTTCGCCCAGTGAGCTCGTCGTGAGAGCGCCTGTGTCTCCCAACAGACTATATCCTTTTAGTTTAGTACCTCTTATACTTAGTATAGAGGTGTAACTAGTATCCTTATTCAACTTGCATTGATTATTAATGGCGTTTCTGCTGTTTATTCACGGTTCGCGTGATTGTTCAGTAGTTTACGTTAATGAGAATCTGCACAGATTGTAAACTACGTTATTCCGCTACTGATCCACATTTAAAATGCCCTAGTTGCATTACTCCATGTTCTTTTGTTTCTCGTTGTAAATTATGTATTAATTTACCAATTTCTGCCTTTGATAAATATTTATGTTCCGTTTTGAGACGGAAGGCAGATAAATCTTGCAAACAATCTTCAGTCATGGCTATTAGATCAGAAGCTAATATTCCCTGTCAATGTTGACTGACGACCCGCCACCGGCTGGTGGCATGCCTGAGTTCCCTCGGAGAATAGCGTGGGACGCAGTCCGCTATGTCCAAGCAGTGACCTGCATCTCAAGACCTGCCGTCTTCTCAGTCTAAGACTAGGAAAACGTCCATATCATCACATACGTTTCGAACCCTAGGTCTACAGCTTCGTCAAAGGGAAATCTACAAAATCTAATAATTTTGCCTCCGATAGTTTACCTATCACAGAATTATCTTTATATGATGATGACATTCCGATTATCATTCCAGATGCTCGTCATAAGAACGTCTTGTTTCTGCGACTGTTACCTCAGCGCAGATTAGCACACAACGGAGATGCCGACACTATCACCAGAAATTTTATCTGAGGGTCCCGTCACCTCTGCAGAGAGACATCCTCATCAGCGCAGACCGCTTCAGGCGACTTGATCAACCAGATAATGAGGGTGATGGAAGACCGCTTCACGACTTACAGAGGCTCATAGCCACGGGCCTCAGAGCCCACCCCATATCAAGTCATACAGGGCCTCAGAGCCGCCTTGGTTCAGCGTGAGGGCCTCTGAGCCCATAGACGCGCCGCGCGAAGGGCAACCCTGCCCGGAGTGAGCTCTTTGCATAAGGTATCCCAGGCCACCTCCGTGAAGGAGCTAGAGCCTCACCGTTTGCAAGAGGCTTCGTAGGAGAAGGAGCGCCGCCGAAAGCACGCACCTTGTCATGCACGGCATGTTAAGCAAGCGCTCATATGTCGATCTGGACACTGACTCGATACATTCGCGAAGGTCGCGAAGGCTAAGTGGCTCCAGTTCTTCACCGCCTAGAAGATCTACATCGCCTAGAAGAGCTTCGCGTGAAGCCCCCAGCGTTCGCTGAAGCCCCCAACGTTCGAGGAAGATATAGTAGAGTTCGCGAAGTCCCCAGCGTTCAGCGGAGGGTGTCTCCTCCAAGGTCTCCTTACACTAGCCACTTCGTCAGTCCGTTCATCACAGTCCTCTCATAGATCTTCCTATAGATCTAGGACTCCGACATGTGACCCTACGTCAAAAGAGGAGGAAAGTATCATTTTCTCAGATGCTGAGATTAGATACTGGATGGTGAATGAGTTACAAGCGTGTTTTTTTCATCAAGAAGCGAGAATTCAACTTAGACTTACGTCATGAAGAATGATGATGTAGACTATTTCACCTTACCTCCTATTGATCCGATTGCAGCGGTACCAACTAATCTGGATACAGCCTGCTCCAAATCTTCGGAAGCCCAAAGCGCAGATCTGCAGACAATTCTATTACGGAATTGAACAGCAACCTTGTTACAGCTTAATAAAACTCATATCGTCAGCGATTTCTGAGAAGAAATATGTACAACAAGTTCAGCTTTAATTCTACATTTATGACGATACATTCATGTATACAGTCTACAAGTTAACAACTTGCAAGTTTTATTAAACCTTTATATAAGGAAGTGAATTATCTTCAAGACTGAAGTTACTTTCCACGACAGCCAGGAAAATAACCTACCCAGCATTAATATTATAGAGCGTGAGGTATTTCGCGCGGAGGTTTCATGAGTTTACCATTAACCCTGGAAACACGTGGTTACTCGGGTAACTCCGGGAAGCTACGGTGAAGACCGACGATTGTTCTAATATCAACAACGGCACTATATTATACAAGGTTCCTTTTCCTGCTACACCGGTGACATCACAGCGCGGGTACTCTACAGAATCAAAATGCCTTGTTCTGATTGGACCGCGATGGACAACGCCCTACACAGAGGTCGAGCATAGTTCACAGTTCAAGACTTAGGTTGCAAGTGACAACATTATCTCAGTGAGCATCGTCAAGGACTTGGCAGCGAATTTTCCTCGACGACGGTGTACAAGTGGATCCAAATCCACAGCGTCTCAGACTACAGTTGAATTTCATCATCAAGACCAAGAGATTGAATGTTTGCGCAAGCGTCTCCTTAGTAGAGGCGAATCGAAAACACATCTGTGCGTAGGCAGCGTCACTACAAGGTTGGGAGCCCACCTTACCGGCAGGACAGCCTCAGGTCTATGGAGCAATCAAGAGAGCAATATGTCACATAATCTGCTAGTGATGCAAGCAGTTATAAGCGCCATAAGTCACTGGAGCAACCTACTACAGAGCGGCTCAGATAATGGTTCACACAGACAATTCAACACTGGCGTTTTTATGTGAACAAACAAGGTTCAACTAGGTCACAGAACCTACTGACTCGATGTTTCAGACTGTTCGATCGTGATCGACAATCTAAACATACCGTCAGTACTTGCCACATTCAGGAGCATAGAATGTATTAGCAGGCGCTCTCTCTGGGCTACACCTACCGTCGCCCGACAGAATGGATGCTCCACACACAGGGAAATAGGATCTCCTCTGATAGACCTATTCACCACTCGGTTCAACAAGCAACTGACAACATTCATTATCGCCAGTGCCAGACCCACTAGCATGGGCAACGGACACACTAAGCAAGTCTTACAGAAAATCAGTCAAATGCAGAGCCTCCATCTGATTTGGTCACGCCCTACTGGCTAGCGAGAACTTGGTTTCCAGATCTCATACAAGATATCGGAAAACTAATTCTTCAGCTCCCACAACGCTCCAATCTATTGATACATCTCCACACCAAACAAGTGCACGATACACCAGAAGCATTCCAACTTCACGTATGGATTGTATCAAGGCATGTCTGAATAAGAGGTTATTCTGCCAGAGCTGCTACAGCGGTCAGCTTTGCAAGGCGTAACTCAACTCGTAACTTATCACGATGACAAATGGCACAGTTTTGTCAATTACGCTGCTAAGAAAGGATTTACAGCCAGATATGCTACACATCCTCAAGTGGCAGATTTCTTATGTTATCTACGTTAAACTAAGAATCTAAAGGCTCAACCTTGTCCATTTATCTGGCAGCTATAAGTTCTGTCATACTATGAGAGCGGGCGTCAAGTTGACAAAACGCCAGAGTTACTCGGTTTGTTACAAGCGTTCCGATTGGAGGATTAGAAACGGAAGTTTCACGCTCCAGCTTGGGATCTAATATAATGCTCCAACACCTCACTAGTGAGGTTTTTTGAACCATCGCTATCTACATCGTTTGAATGACTGACCCACAAAACCTTGATCCTGTTAGCACTAGCTACGGCCACCAGGATGTCAGATTCACGCACTGGATTACGAGAGAGAACAGCTTTGATGATTTTCATAACATAGCTCATCTGGGACTTGGCTGGGATTTTATAGGAAAACCAACTGCCAGGTCAACCAGACAGATTATTCCACGTCCCAGCTCTCTCATCCATACTTGGACGCATGATACGATGGATCTATCACTATGCCCAGTTCATTACACTGAAAATATATCCCCAACGATCCAAATAGAGCAGGGGATATTCAAGAGATTATTTATCCCTATATCTACAGCTATGCAGACGGAAGTCTCACGTACTGCTATCTCTATCTGGATCAGAACTGTCATACTACGTGCCTACAAGGCTGTAGGACGTGACCCTCCAAGAGCTTCTAATCCTCACGAAATTAGAGCGCTAGCCTCAACTCTCGCTCTACATGGGAATTGTTCGTTGAATACCATAATGGAGGGATGTTTCTGGAGATCCGATATGGTGTTTGCCAACCACTATCTGAGAGATATCACCACCAAGGAAGTCTCAGGTATCCACCGTTTCGGTCCCATGGTCCTCGCTCAACAGTTGACAGTTCCACGGAGAAGATAAGTCTATCTTACAGATTTTATACTTATCGGATGACAGTACTAATAGATACATGCTATCTATATATTTTGCTTAAGTTTAATTTATTATCTTAAGCTCAGTACTATGGTGTTTATATCATACTATATATAAGCTAACAACTCTCTACGGAGTTTGTTATTATATATTTAGCTTAAGTTAATCATATCTTAAGCTCAATTCTATGGTTACATTATAATGTATTAGCTAACAAACTCTACAGAGTTTTTGCTATTATATATGTAGCTTAAGTTAATTCATATCTTAAGCTCAGTACTATGTTTATATCATAAGTATATTAGCTAACAAACTCTAAAGAGTTTTTGCTATTATATATTTAGCTTAAGTTTATTCATATCTTAAGCATTATGGTTACATTATAAAATGTATTAGCTAACAAACTCTCACGGAGTTTTTTGCTATTATATATGTAGCTTAAGTTTATTCATATCTTAAGCTCAGTACTATATTATATCATATAAGTATCTTAGCTAACAAACTCTAAAGAGTTTTTGCTATTATATATTTTGCTTAAGTTTCATCATATCTTAAGCATTATGGTTACATTATAAAATGTTTTAGCTAACAAACTCTCTGGAGTTGTTTTGGCTATTTAGGTAGCTCAAGTTAATTATATCTTAAGCACAGTACTATACTCATAAAGTATATTAGCTAATAAACTCTAGGGAGTCTTTTGCTGTTATACGGTACTGTGATTCTATATCATACTATATATATGCCTACAACTCTTAGGAGTTCTACTATTATATATATGTTCAGCTTAAGTTTCAATCCTTAAGCTCAGTCATATGTTCAGTTCATGACATGTATTAGTTAACAAACTCTCAGTAATTGGTTACTATTATACAGCTTAAGTTATAGTTATATCTTAAGCACAGTTATATTATAGCTTATATATATGCATATTGTAAGCTTAATACTTTGGTTCATTATAAAAGTATTCACTATAAACTATCAAGAGTTTATACTATCACATTAATGGCTTCAGCTTACTTAATGTTATATATACTTTTATTATATTCAGTAAATTGTAATAACCCTTATATGGCAGCTGATAAGTTAACAGCAGGAATTCTTCAGTTCAGTGCCTTTATGAAGTTCCCATAGGGTTATTGCAATCATCTCAGTTCAAATCACTAATTAGTAAAATCCAAAGTATATATAATCCCACCTCCTTATCCGTAGGGATTCTACAAGCAATAAGCATGAGTCAGGATAAGGAAAAATATGAAATTTTAGAGTAAAATTAATATTTTATACTTATCCTGACTCATGAGGTAAGCCCTCCCATCCTCCCCACATAACACTTTGGATTTCCCTGGAAATTCAGGTGTTGAGCTCAGTATATGAGGAGAGAGTGAGGCACATGGGTTCAGGTGAAGCCCTCGTTCAGCTTGTGGAAGGGAGGTAACTTCGTGGTCAGTACTAATGAGTGATTTTTTATTGAAGGGAACTTCAATTGGGAGATACAAGTGTTCCACTAGGTTAAGCCAGAAGAAGAAGACAAGCAATAAGCATGAGTCAGGATAAGTATAAAATATTAATTTTACTCTAAAAATTTCATTTAGGTATCTAGACCCTACCCTAGTACTATATCAGGTCACTTAAGTGTCAAGGCCATCTATGGCCGACAAGTGAGTATGAATGCCGATGGTTTTGGAGAAAATGCCTCTTTCCTATCGAGGAAATGATTTGTAGGTGTTGCAATAAGTTTTAAGACCCATGTAATGCCGCTGCCGATCGAATCTAGCCCTACATAGGTGCTGTCAACGCGGCTGGAATTAATAAACAAATTTAAAAGGTGAGTTTTCGCTGACTTGGGTGATCCATGATTTTGGCTTTGAATTGCGGAGGTAGCTGTTTTCGGTGAGTCGTGGCGTATAACTTTTGAAATAATGATCCGATTGTGACCATTTATAGCTCATTTTGTAGGGTAATCATCTCGCTTTTGATCCGTAGGCCTCGACGGGGTCTTAAAAATAGTTTACGTGGTGAAATCTAACTTTGATTGGGGAGAGAGTGGTTCCGTCATTACATCCCTTTCCTTTCATATAGTACTAGGGTAGGGTCTACATACCTATATGTCTTTCTAACGCTGTTTCTAAGCGTGACACGCCCCTGTCAATCAGTCCTCCTATTGAAAGAAATTCCTCCCCAGACCACGATAGAGCTGCCTCCATAAGAATCGTGTTCCTGTACCATGGGTCTTCCATAACGCTCTCATCTGCGTCGCCACACACGCAATAGTTCATCCGTGAATCGCAAACAAAAGCGAGATTCATCACTGAACATCACATGTCGGCATTGTCGGTTCCCCCTTCTCTGACGTTGCTGAGCCCACTGATAACGAAGACGTCTGTGGTTAGCTGTCATCTTCACGCCTTTGAATGGACGTCTTGACTTAAGACCTCTGCTACGGAGCCTGTTTTGTACAGTACAGTTCGAAATCCGTGTTCCTGTGGTTCTGAAGAATTCCATCTTCAAATCCGGGGCTGTGACAAATCGATTCTTTGGAGCTATAGCTCTCAGGATGTTGTCTTGTCTGGGGGTGGTTTTAGGGCATCTTCCTCACCTGGTCCTCATTTAACCCCCCCTGTCTGATGTTAAAGGTTGATGAGACGGGAAATGACGCTTTTGGACTTCCTGAAGAACAGGGCAACACTCTCCTCCACCCTCTATCATGCCAATGGCCTGCCATTTCTGTGCGCTTGTCAGATACTGTCGAGGTGGCATTTTCTCAAAAGAGAGAGGGACACGCTTACTGTCAGTTTAATAGGCTAGAATGCACATGTATCATGTAAAGGTAATATGGTGCTGACTGTCGGATCAGCCGTAAGTGATTTCCAATCTGGGTTCAAATGCAATCAGCTTGCAACTTTTATGTAGCATTGTTTCAACTATAAATTCCACTTGGGGGTTCCCTTATTTCTTGTGCCTAGTATATAACAAATATCAAAAGCAATAATGCTAAATTTCCATCTTTGAGATAAAGTAAGCTGGCCACTGTATGGCCTTCTAGAACATGGTCCAGTCTATTCTAGCACCGTGACGTGTTGAGTTCAGTTTATCATAGATGGCTTCACAATTCACCTGGTGTTATTTCCTTACTCACAGTAGTAAATAGTAAACGTCTTGGTCACATGGAGATCTAAATGTATTACCCATGGAGACACAGATATAGGTGTCATTATTTACAGTAATTCGCACTGAGCATTACGTACTGATTTCTAATTTAGTTCCAATTGTTTCCACTGTTTGCCCGGAGGCTACGAGTGATGTCATAGCACCATCACAACACATTGGACTACAGTTGACAATGACATCATAGCACCAGCACAGCACATTGGACAACAATTGACAGTGACATCATAGCACCATCACAACACATTGAACAACAATGGACAATGACATCATAGCACCATCACAGCACATTGGACAACAACTGACAATGACATCATAGCACCATCACAACACATTGGACAACAATGGACAATGACATCATAGCACCATCACAACACATTGGACAACAACTGACAGTGACATCATAGCACCATCACAACACATTGGACAACAACTGACAGTGACATCATAGCACCATCACAACACATTGGACAACAATGGACAATGACATCATAGCACCATCACAACACATTGGACAACAATTGACAATGACATCATAGCACCATCACAGCACATTGGACAACAATTGACAATGACATCATAGCACCATCACAACACATTGGACAACAACTGACAATGACATCATAGCACCATCACAACACATTGGACAACAATGGACAGTGACATCATAGCACCATCACAACACATTGGACAACAACTGACAATGACATCATAGCACCATCACAACACATTGGACAACAACTGACAATGACATCATAGCACCATCACAACACATTGGACAACAATGGACAGTGACATCATAGCACCATCACAACACATTGGACAACAACTGACAATGACATCATAGCACCATCACAACACATTGGACAACAATGGACAGTGACATCATAGCACCATCACAACACATTGGACAACAACTGACAATGACATCATAGCACCATCACAGCACATTGGACAACAATTGACAATGACATCATAGCACCATCACAGCACATTGGACAACAATTGACAATGACATCATAGCACCATCACAGCACATTGGACAACAATTGACAATGACATCATAGCACCATCACAGCACATTGGACAACAATTGACAATGACATCATAGCACCATCACAGCACATTGGACAACAATTGACAATGACATCATAGCACCATCACAGCACATTGGACAACAACTGACAATGACATCATAGCACCATCACAACACATTGGACAACAATTGACAATGACATCATAGCACCATCACAGCACATTGGACAACAACTGACAATGACATCATAGCACCATCACAACACATTGGACAACAATTGACAATGACATCATAGCACCATCACAACACATTGGACAACAACTGACAATGACATCATAGCACCATCACAGCACATTGGACAACAACTGACAATGACATCATAGCACCATCACAGCACATTGGACAACAATTGACAATGACATCATAGCACCATCACAGCACATTGGACAACAATTGACAATGACATCAGCGCTTGTTCATGATGTCACATGTTAGGTTCATTCAGTTAGACATTGTTCTAACAAGAGAGTAACTGACCTGACAGGCTCTGGACTTAAAACATTCAGAGTTAAAACTAATTCCATAAGAGATATTTATTCATTAATCAGTGTACAATGCCTGTATTTGGTTTAAACCTTTCATTACCACTTTGTACTGTTACTGTTACACTTATGATGTAGGTGGCCCAGGCCCACATCGAGGCTCTGCGAGTGGAGAACCAACACCTTCGCCAGGACTTCATGGAGAAGCTTGGCACTGTGTGCGGTAACCTGGACGCGGAACACCAGCTGCAGGCCGTCAGCAGCGAGTACACTGCCGTCGTGGCCAGACTAGAGGTGAGTGACACAGGGAGGAGTGGGGTTGGGGAAGATCACCAGCTGCAGGCCGTCAGCAGCGAGTACACTGCCGTCGTGGCCAGACTAGAGGTGAGTGACACAGGGAGGAGTGGGGTTGGGGAAGATCACCAGCTGCAGGCCGTCAGCAGCGAGTACACTGCCGTCGTGGCCAGACTAGAGGTGAGTGACACAGGGAGAGTGGGGTTGGGGAAGATCACCTGCTGCAGGCCGTCAGCAGCAGCACACCGCCGTCGTGGCCAGACTAGAGGTGAGTGACACAGGGAGGAGTGGGGTTGGGGAAGAACACCAGCTGCAGGCCGTCAGTAGCGAGTACACTGCCGTGGGTGGCCAGACTAGAGGTGAGTGACACAGGGAGGAGTGGGTTGGGGAAGAACACCAGCTGCAGGCCGTCCAGCGAGAGTACACCGCCGCCGTGGCCAGACTAGAGGTGAGTGACACAGGGAGGAGTGGGGTTGGGGTAGATCACCAGCTGCAGGCCGCCAGCAGCGAGTACACCGCCGTCGTGGCCAGACTAGAGGTGAGTGACACAGGGAGGAGTGGGGTTGGGGTAGATCACCAGCTGCAGGTCCGTCAGTAGCAGTACACTGCCCGCCGCGTGGCCAGACTAGAGGTGAGTGACACAGGGAGGAGTGGGGTTGGGGTAGATCACCAGCTGCAGGCCGTCAGCAGCAGCCAGTACACCGCCGCCGGGCCAGACTTGAGGTGAGTGACACAGGGAGGAGTGGGGTTGGGGTAGATCACCAGCTGCAGCCGTCAGCAGCAGCGAGAGTACACTGCCGCCGGCGTGGCCAGACTAGAGGTGAGTGACACAGGGAGGAGTGGGGTTGGGGAAGATCACCAGCTGCAGGCCCGTCAGCACCGGAAGTACACTGCCGTCGTGGCCAGACTAGAGGTGAGTGACACAGGGAGGAGTGGGGTTGGGGAAGATCACCAGCTGCAGGCCGTCAGCACCCAGCACACACTGCCGTCGTGGCCAGACTAGAGGTGAGTGACACAGGGAGGAGTGGGGTTGGGGAAGATCACCAGCTGCAGGCCGTCAGCAGCGACAGTACACCGCCGTGTGGCCAGACTAGAGGTGAGTGACACAGGGAGGAGTGGGGTTGGGGAAGATCACCAGCTGCAGGCCGTCAGTAGCGAGTACACTGCCGTGAAGTGGCCAGACTAGAGGTGAGTGACACAGGGAGGAGTGGGGTTGGGGAAGATCACCAGCTGCAGGCAGTCAGCAGCTGAAAGTACACTACCGTCAGTGGCCAGACTAGAGGTGAGTGACACAGGGAGGAGTGGGGTTGGGGAAGATCACCAGCTGCAGGCCGTCAGCAGCGAGTACACTGCCGTCGTGGCCAGACTAGAGGTGAGTGACACAGGGAGGAGTCAGGGGTTGGGGAAGATCACCAGCTGCAGGCCGTCAGCAGCGAAGTACACTGCCGCCGTGGCCAGACTAGAGGTGAGTGACACAGGGAGGAGTGGGTTGGGGAAGATCACCAGCTGCAGGCCGCCAGCAGCGAGTACACTGCCGCCGTGGCCAGACTAGAGGTGAGTGACACAGGGAGGAGTGGGTTGGGGAAGATCACCAGCTGCAGGCAGCCAGCAGCAGAAGTACACTGCCGCCGCGGGCCAGACTAGAGGTGAGTGACACAGGGAGGAGTGGGGTTGGGGAAGATCACCAGCTGCAGGCCGTCAGCAGCGAAGTACACTGCGCCGCCGTGGCCAGACTAGAGGTGAGTGACACAGGGAGGAGTGGGGTTGGGGAAGATCACCAGCTGCAGGCCGTCAGCAGCGAAAGTACACCGCCGTCGTGGCCAGACTAGAGGTGAGTGACACAGGGAGGAGTGGGGTTGGGGAAGATCACCAGCTGCAGGTCAGTCAGCAGCGAAGTACACTGCCGCCGTGGCCAGACTAGAGGTGAGTGACACAGGGAGAGTGGGGTTGGGGAAGATCACCAGCTGCAGGCCGTCAGCAGCGACAGTACACTGCCGTCGTGGCCAGACTAGAGGTGAGTGACACAGGGAGGAGTGGGGTTGGGGAAGATCACCAGCTGCAGGCCGTCAGCAGCGAAAGTACACTGCCGTCGCGGGCCAGACTAGAGGTGAGTGACACAGGGAGGAGTGGGGTTGGGGAAGATCACCAGCTGCAGGCCGTCAGCAGCGAGTACACTGCCGTCGTGGCCAGACTAGAGGTGAGTGACACAGGGAGGAGTGGGGTTGGGGAAGATCACCAGCTGCAGGCCGTCAGCAGCGAGTACACTGCCGTGGCCAGACTAGAGGTGAGTGACACAGGGAGGAGTGGGGTTGGGGAAGATCACCAGCTGCAGGCCGTCAGCACAGTACACACCGCCGTGGCCAGACTAGAGGTGAGTGACACAGGGAGGAGTGGGGTTGGGGAAGATCACCAGCTGCAGGCCGTCAGCAGCCGGTAAAGTACACCGCCGCCGTGGCCAGACTAGAGGTGAGTGACACAGGAGGAGTGGGGTTGGGGAAGATCACCAGCTGCAGGCCGTCAGCAGCACAGTACACTGCCGCGGGCTGTGGCCAGACTAGAGGTGAGTGACACAGGGAGGAGTGGGGTTGGGAAGATCACCAGCTGCAGGCCGTCAGCACCGAAAGCACACACTGCCGCCGTGGCCAGACTAGAGGTGAGTGACACAGGGAGGAGTGGGGTTGGGGAAGATCACCAGCTGCAGGCCGTCAGCTTGCGAAGTACACTGCCGTCGTGTGGCCAGACTAGAGGTGAGTGACACAGGGAGGAGTGGGGTTGGGGAAGATCACCAGCTGCAGGCCGTCAGCAGCGAAAGTACACCACTGCGTAGGTGGCCAGACTAGAGGTGAGTGACACAGGGAGGAGTGGGGTTGGGGAAGATCACCAGCTGCAGGCCGTCAGCAGCGAGTACACTGCCGTCGTGGCCAGACTAGAGGTGAGTGACACAGGGAGGAGTGGGGTTGGGGAAGATCACCAGCTGCAGGCCGTCAGCAGCGAGTACACTGCCGTCGTGGCCAGACTAGAGGTGAGTGACACAGGGAGGAGTGGGGTTGGGGAAGATCACCAGCTGCAGGCCGTCAGTAGCGAGTACACTGCCGTCGTGGCCAGACTAGAGGTGAGTGACACAGGGAGGAGTGGGGTTGGGGAAGATCACCAGCTGCAGGCCGTCAGCAGCGAGTACACTACACCGTCAGCCGTGGCCAGACTAGAGGTGAGTGACACAGGGAGGAGTGGGGTTGGGGAAGATCACCAGCTGCAGGCCAGTCAGCAGCAGTACACTGCCCGTGCGTGGCCAGACTAGAGGTGAGTGACACAGGGAGGAGTGGGGTTGGGGAAGATCACCAGCTGCAGGCCGTCAGCAGCGCAGTACACTGCCGCCGTGGCCAGACTAGAGGTGAGTGACACAGGGAGGAGTGGGGTTGGGGAAGATCACCAGCTGCAGGCCGGTCAGTAGCGAGCAGTACACTGCCGTGCGTGGCCAGACTAGAGGTGAGTGACACAGGGAGGAGTGGGGTTGGGGAAGATCACCAGCTGCAGGCCGTCAGCAGCGCAGTACACTGCCGCCGTGGCCAGACTAGAGGTGAGTGACACAGGGAGGAGTGGGGTTGGGGAAGATCACCAGCTGCAGGCCGTCAGCAGCGAAGTACACTGCCGCCGTGGCCAGACTAGAGGTGAGTGACACAGGGAGGAGTGGGGTTGGGGAAGATCACCAGCTGCAGGCCGTCAGCAGCGAGTACACTGCCGTCGTGGCCAGACTAGAGGTGAGTGACACAGGGAGGAGTGGGGTTGGGGAAGATCACCAGCTGCAGGCCGTCAGCAGCGAGTACACACTGCCGTCGTGTGGCCAGACTAGAGGTGAGTGACACAGGAGGAGTGGGGTTGGGGAAGATCACCAGCTGCAGGCAGTCAGCAGCGAGGCACACCGTCGCCGTGGCCAGACTAGAGGTGAGTGACACAGGGAGGAGTGGGGTTGGGGAAGATCACCAGCTGCAGGCAGCCAGCTTGGCAGTACACTGCCGCCGTGGCCAGACTAGAGGTGAGTGACACAGGGAGGAGTGGGGTTGGGGAAGATCACCAGCTGCAGGCCGCCAGCAGCGAGAGTACACGCCGCCGTGGCCAGACTAGAGGTGAGTGACACAGGGAGGAGTGGGGTTGGGGAAGATCACCAGCTGCAGGCAGGTCAGCAGCGCAGTACACTGCCGTCGTGGCCAGACTAGAGGTGAGTGACACAGGGAGGAGTGGGGTTGGGGAAGATCACCAGCTGCAGGCCGTCAGCAGCGAGTACACTGCCGTCGTGGCCAGACTAGAGGTGAGTGACACAGGGAGGAGTGGGGTTGGGGAAGATCACCAGCTGCAGGCCGTCAGCAGCGAGTACACTGCCGTCGTGGCCAGACTAGAGGTGAGTGACACAGGGAGGAGTGGGGTTGGGGAAGATCACCAGCTGCAGGCCGTCAGCAGCGAGTACACTGCCGTCGTGGCCAGACTAGAGGTGAGTGACACAGGGAGGAGTGGGGTTGGGGAAGATCACCAGCTGCAGGCCGTCAGCAGCGAGTACACTGCCGTCGTGGCCAGACTAGAGGTGAGTGACACAGGGAGGAGTGGGGTTGGGGAAGATCACCAGCTGCAGGCGCCAGCAGCGAAAGTACACTGCCGCCGTGGCCAGACTAGAGGTGAGTGACACAGGGAGGAGTGGGGTTGGGGAAGATCACCAGCTGCAGGCCGTCAGCAGCAGTACACTGCCGCCGTGGGCCAGACTAGAGGGTGAGTGACACAGGGAGGAGTGGGGTTGGGGAAGATCACCAGCTGCAGGCCGCCAGCAGCGAAAGTACACTGCCGCCGTGGCCAGACTAGAGGTGAGTGACACAGGGAGGAGTGGGGTTGGGGAAGATCACCAGCTGCAGGCAGGCCAGCAGCGCAGTACACTGCCGCCGTGGCCAGACTAGAGGTGAGTGACACAGGGAGGAGTGGGGTTGGGGAAGATCACCAGCTGCAGGCCGTCAGCAGCAGTACACTGCCGCCGTGGCCAGACTAGAGGTGAGTGACACAGGGAGGAGTGGGGTTGGGGAAGATCACCAGCTGCAGGCGGGCCAGCAGCGAAAGTACACTGCCGTCGTGGCCAGACTAGAGGTGAGTGACACAGGGAGGAGTGGGGTTGGGGAAGATCACCAGCTGCAGGCCGTCAGCAGCGAGTACACACCGCCGCCGTGGCCAGACTAGAGGAGGAGAGTGACACAGGGAGGAGTGGGGTTGGGGAAGATCACCAGCTGCAGGCGTCAGCAGCGAGTACACTGCCGTCGTGGCCAGACTAGAGGTGAGAGTGACACAGGGAGGAGTGGGGTTGGGGAAGATCACCAGCTGCAGGCCGTCAGCAGCGGTACACTGCCGCCGTGGCCAGACTAGAGGTGAGTGACACAGGGAGGAGTGGGGTTGGGGAAGATCACCAGCTGCAGGCCGTCAGCAGCGAGTACACTGCCGTCGTGGCCAGACTAGAGGTGAGTGACACAGGGAGGAGTGGGGTTGGGGAAGATCACCAGCTGCAGGCCGTCAGCAGCGAGTACACTGCCGTCGTGGCCAGACTAGAGGTGAGTGACACAGGGAGGAGTGGGGTTGGGGAAGATCACCAGCTGCAGGCCGTCAGCAGCGAGTACACTGCCGTCGTGGCCAGACTAGAGGTGAGTGACACAGGGAGGAGTGGGGTTGGGGAAGATCACCAGCCTCCTCCGAGTGATCAATGGTTTGGGGTAGTCAGTCAAAATCTAAAGTTATGTGATAATATACAATTTTTGACTTCTAGTGAGCTTGATCCAATGATTTATCTACCTTGTCTTGGTATTTGCGAGTTGTTTCATTCTTTTTGCCATATATACATGTCCAAGGTCGATAAATCAATGGATCAACCAAATTTTTCTTATATGACAAAAGTACTGAATACCTGTTCTTCTGTGACATGGACGTTGTATTTCCTCTTCTGACACAGTCATGAATATTCATGGTGTCGTGTTGTCTGCCATCTTGATACAGATTGTACATAACTCTAAACCAACACAGTCACAGGGATAAAGCGATGCATATCGCTTCCTCATCTAGCAAGACGCATGCAGTGCAGAGTTCACAGCTGGAATATCCCAAATCTAGTTTTAGCCACAGGAGGTGCTTTGATTGTTATATCAAACTCTCTCGACGTGGTGAGGTTGACATCGCTTAGCGTCAAAGCTGTCATGTGACCAAGTGGGCCAATCAGAAGGGCAGAAATCAACCCATCATATAATAAGACAAATTAATGTATATGATTATTTTTTAAGGACATCAAAGGACAATCAAATAAGTAGTAATGCCACAGATTTGTATATAGTTTGACATACAGATTAAGACCAGACTATCAAACAGTGCCACAATATGTAACATCTTACGTGGAGCTTGAGGTCGTATGGTTTACTGCCTCTGTTAGCTGCTTGCTGTCAAATAAGGATACTTGCTATAGGCACTACCCTGCTGTCCAAATTTGGCTTCTGGGGATTAGTGAATTTTCAGGAAATACAAAATTCTTTCATTGAGCCATAGATAATCCTTTACGAAACAAATTGGTCCACAATGCACTTGTAGCTGTATATTTTAAGGAACTGTAATATATTTATTGAAGCTCTTGTTAGAGCTGTACAATCTACTTTGTAAAGCACTTCAGTATACTTACTGAAGTACTAGATTGTACTTACTAAATCTCTGGTATACCCTTATTAAAGCACAATTCTTTTTCAAAAGAGATCCTCCTTGGGGTACTTATAAGCATTAAAATATTCATTTTAAAATCCTTTGACTATCTTTTTTTTCAGTAAAATATTAACAAAACAAAAAAAACGTTTTTGGCTCAGGCTATGGGGCAGTCGGCACTGGTCTCAGTGTCTTCGGCTCCCGCAGAGTCTTCCGGGCTCCTGGGACAACCTGTTGTTGCAGGGCAGTCCTCGAGCTCTTGGCACCTCGCCTCTACGCCAAGCCGTGGGTGAGTCGATCCGAGCTCCCTCGCTCTTCTCCACCCATTATCTCTCTCCATAACTCCCTCGGTTCCCGCCTCCGGGCCATCTCAGACCACAGAGAGTTCGGCTCTTGAGGATAGAGACGAGGAGTCAATGGAGGATGATGAGGGTAGGGAGGCGCCGGGGGAAGTATCTTCTTCACTCGGGTTGTCCCTGCGGCAGGTGCAAGATCGTATCACAGCTGTTCTGCCGGTGGTCGTCCCCATTGGACGGCCCCGACCCCTTGGAGTTAACGCTTCCAGGGGAAGCATACGCTTTGAGCAGAGTCACCGAGACTCACCTTCGCATATTACCCTCCCTTATTAGCAAGGTTATTAACCCTTTCCTTCTGGGTATACCGTCCCGGTTCGACTTTCCCGTGTTGAACAGGCGCTACCTGTTGGGGAAGGAGGGGTTGTTGGAACCCCCAGTTGTCGATGATTATATATATATGCTTCCGTCACACTGGATGGTTCTGACGCCTGCCTCCCTTTGCTTCCAATAGTCCATCTCTTAAGGCCACTTACAGAAGATTCGAGGAACAGTTCCGTAATGCGAGTCAGCAGCTCTGGGTAGTTATACACTCAGTGTACTTGTCTGCCCTTCAAAGGCAACTTGTTGACATTGGACAGGGCAGGGATGACGTCCAATCCCAAGTACTGGCACGGCATCTTATGGAGGTGCACTCCCATGTGGCGCGCGATTCCATCAGGAGTTGCGCGATTCCATCAGGAGTTGCGCCTGTCAGATGAAGAGTGCGGTAATGGGCCTCTGCCGTTTGTGGCTTTCTGTAGCCCGGTATTCCCCAGCCACGCAACAAGCTTTACCAGCATTGCTGTTCAGGTTGGGGTCTATCCTGTTCCCTGGCCGATTACAGTTGTTCGGGAGGCCTCGGAGGCTGTCTCTACATTTAAGGACTCTTAGACCTTATTAGAGCAGCCTTCCAGCTCTCGCACTCGGCCCCCACTACTTGCCTCGGCTTACCCTCCCACAGGGTCAGTGTTGCCACCTGTACCTGGACAACTGGTTACTCAGGGTGCTTGCCACTCAGGGCGCTTAAGTCGAGATGCAACATTTTCAGTGATGAGTATTCTCACCAAGTTGGGTTGGATTATCAATCTCAAGAAGTCAGAGCTTGTTCCAACACAGGATCTGGATTTTTAGGGAGGGGAGATTCGAGACAAGGCGAGGCATGGTCTTCCTGTCTCAAGACCGCATTGTCAAAGATCAGGAGGTTAATTTACAGTTCCTCCAGCAAGCTCTAGCCCAGCTGTGGTCCCATTCAGAGAGTTACGAGATGATTCGCACGATTCCAGAGTGGTTGATTCTTCATTTAAGGTGGTGGACAGACGTCGGGAACTTATCCTTAGGGCTTCCCTTGACCTTGTGTTAGAATTGAGAGCAGTCCGGATGGTGTTTGAACGCTTCGTGGAACAGGTTTGAAGCCGAGTGGGTCGTCTAGAAATGGACAACCAGATGATGATGACCTACATCCTGAAGCAGGGCGGTACGGTGTCACCGACTCTCCTTCAGGAGGCGTGGCAGTTTCTGCTGTGATGGAACCAGTTCAACATTCGGGTGATGCCTGTTTATCTCCCGGGGGTAGACAACGTTCATGCAGATGCACTTTCACGGCGTATACTAGCCCCCCACGAGTGGATGCTCGATCGGGAGATATTCGGGATTTTTGTCCCGGTTGTTTGGGTCGTTCCAGGTGGATTTATATGCCTTGGCGAATCAAGATACCAGTGTTTTGCTCACAGATCGGATCCAAGGGCCATCGCCTCCGACGCCTACCAACTCGATTGGACAGGCAGGGTACTGTGGGCGTTCCCGCCAGTATACTCTTTCACAAGGTTTTCTCGCAGCTAACCAACCAACCAGCGCGACTACTTGCACTCCTTGCACCTCTTTGTTCGGCTCAATGCTGGTTTCCGGTAATTCTCAGGTTTCTGGCTCAGCCTCCAGTACTATTACCCTTTCGACCGGACCTACTATCCCAGAATGGAGCGCCGCGCCCGAATCCCAGGATTCAATTGGTGGCCTAGCCACTGTCCGGAATCACCTCCAAGCGAACAGAATTTCTGCATCAGTTGCAGACACAATTCTGGCTTCGCGGAGGGATTCGACAAACGTTCAATATGAGGATAGATGGGCCGGGTATGTACGCTAGTGTGGAAACAGAGGGATTCTTGATCCCTTTTCTTTGAATCTAGTTGAAGTACTGGAGTTTTTGCAGTCTTGGTTGGAGGCTGGTCTAGCATCTACTATCTGAGGCTACTCCACGGCACTCTCTGCCTTCCACACGGTGTCCTCTTAGGGAAAGACCCTCTAAAGTACTGTAGGAAATAGAAAAAAAATGGTTTTAGTCTGTTACTCTATATCCCTAAAAGTCACACAATTGCAAATAGCATATGTCGAAATAACCCACATCGGCCTAACTTGGCATTCAGTTGGATGAGTAATAGGATATCCAGAAAAGCATGTTTACTCGTAAAATCGGGCTAAAATACGAATAGCTGCTGAAAACAATAGAACAAACTATAGATGGCAGTTAGGTCGCTCAGCCAGGTATGACTCAAGTCTAATTTTAAAATGGACATTTAAAAAGTGTCCTTTGTAATACAGTATCCTTGCACACTAATTTGCATAAAGCCATGGTCTGTTCCAAATAAGTCACTTTGGACTTAGAAAAAAATCGCATGGCTCATTTCTGCACTAATCTCTCCTCAGTAAAGTCCTTTTTTTATGTTTCCTATCTCCCTACTACTGAAACTGTAGTTAGGCCGAACTTAGCTTAACAGATATTTCACACTTTCACATATTAACTACATAAACTGTAGTTATAGATGTGAAAACACAGTTATTTTTCCTTATCCTGACTCATGCTATTTGCTTGTCTTCTTCTTCTTGCGAACACAGTGGAACACTTGTATCTCCCAATTGAAGTTCCCTTCAATGTAAAATCACTAATTAGTATTCACCACGAGTTATCTTTCCCCTCGAAAGCGCGGGAACGAGGGCGCCACCTCTCACCATGTGCCTCACTCTCTCCTTCTTCGCCCAGTGAGCAGGACGTGAGAGCACCTGTGTCTCCCTGCACACTATATCCTTTATTTATATTTAGTTTGTTACCTCTTATATTCATCTATAGAGGTGTAACTAGTATCCTTATTCAACATGCATTGATATTTATTCGTGTTTCTGCTGCTTTATTCACGGTCCGCCATGTTGCTCAGCAGATTGCTTTAATGAAAATCTGCACTATTTGTAAATTACGTTTCTCTGCTGCCGATCCGCATTTAATATGCCCTAGTTGTACAACGCCATGCTCTATTGTTTCACGCTGCAATTTATGTATTGAATTGTCTAATTCTGCCTTTGATAAATATTTATATTGCGTCTTGAGACGTGCAGCAGATAGATCTCGGAAACAGTCTTCAGTCATGGCTGATAGATCAGAGTCAGATGTACCCTGTCAACTGTTGGCGGACGACTCTCTACCGTCTGGTGTTCTGCCTGAGTTACCTTTGGGGGAGAAGCGTGGGACGCAATCCGCTATATCCAAGAAGCGACCTGCATCCCAGGACATTCCATCATCACAGTCTAAGACTAGGAGAGCTTCCACGTCGTCACAACATACGCTCCGCACCCCCAGGGCTACAGCTTCGTCGAAAGGGAAACCCACGAAGGCTACTAAAAAACTTTTCATCTGACATTCTTCCTGTTTCAGAATTGTGTTTATATGATGATGACATTCCGATTATCATTCCAGATGTACGGCATAAGAAGAGTCCAGTATCGGCTACCGTCACTTCAGCGCAGATCAACACGCAACCAGAGATGCCTACGCTGACGGGTGAGATTCTAACTGAGGGTCCCGTCGCTACCATAGAGAGGGCAGCCTCAACGCCAGCGCAGACCGTCCCAGACGACCTGGTCAGCCAGATTATGATGTTGATGGAAGACCGACACGGTTTACAGAGGCCTCAGAGCCGCGGGCCCAGAGCCCAACCCATAATAAGTCATGTAGGGCCCCAGAGCCCACAAACGCGCCTCCTTGAAGGGCAACCCAGCCCGTATCGAAGCCTTCGCAAAGAACGTCCCCGGCCGCCTCCACGAAGGATCCAGATCCTCACCATTCGCGAAGGGCTTCACGGAGGAGGAGTGCTTCACCGAGCTCAGACCCTGAAGAACACAGAGGTCGTTCGCGAAGCAAGCTCCTATATAATGATTCGGACTCTGACTCGATACCTTCACGAAGGCCTTCACGAAGGTTAAGTGGCTCCAAGTCATCTTCATCCAGAAGATCTAGAAGGGATTCATCGAGAGCTTCACGAAGCCACCAGCGTTCGACGAGGAAGTCTCCTCCAAGGTCTCCCTATACTAGCCACTCGTCAGTCCGTTCACCACAATCTTCTCGTCGATCTTCTTACAGATCTAGGACTCCACCTCACTCTATTATATGTGATCCTACGTCAGAAGAGGAGGGAGGTATCGTATTCTTGGATGCAGAAATTAGATACTGGATGGTGAATGGATTGGAACTTACTTCCCCGTCTAAGAACGAGAACTCAGCTCATACTTATTTGATGAAGGAAGATGATGCGGACACTATCTCCTTACCTCCTATTGACCCGATAGCAGCGGTTCCAGCTAATCTGGATACAGCCTTTACCAAATCTACGAAGTTTCAGTCAACACATTTCCCGGGTTTCAACGCCAAGAAGTTTGCAGGCCACAATATGGACTCCTTTTTCAAGGCTCAAGATATTGATGAGAACTTTAAGTTAATCAGCGATGCCAAGTCCAGGAATTACAGAATAGACGATCGCAAACTAGCCCAGTTGGATACCATTTCTAGGAGAATGTTTTTTGGATTGAATAGATCTAGAACTGTCAATGAAACCCTCATCACCAAGTTCAAGATTCTACAGAGGAAGAAGATAGGATGATCTACTCGGCTCTACTCATGCAGAAAAGAGACCAACAGTTCCTTACAGATCACTTGTCAGCACTTACTGCAGCTACTACCATGGCTCGTCGTCAGGGTCTACTAGCCTCCTGCAATTGGGGTAATCAATTACGGAATCCCTCTACGCTGCCCCGTGGTCATCACCTTTGCTCTTTGGTGGTAACATAGACAAGGTCTCCAAAGAGGTGTCTAAGGACTCTAGAGAGGTGCTTATGATCAAGTCCATGGATACGTTAGCTAATGTCATTAAGCAAACATCCTTGAGATACTCTGGCAAGTCTAAATTCTCTGGACTACAGAAAGCACGGGACAAGAAATTGGCTACAGCAAAAGGTCCCAAGGAATCTTTTCGTCGCCCATACAGCAATTTCAGAGGAGGATCAGCAAGAGGCAGGTCATCCAGAGGTTTCCGCGCTTTTAAACGATGAAATACAGGTTCGGAACGACTGGAGTCTTCCACCCCCAGCCGTTCCAGTACAACCTTCCCAAGTGGGTGGACGCCTTCAACTACACTGGGAAAACTGGGGACTACTACAAGATCTTTATGTATCCAACATCCTATAGCACGGATATCAAATACAACTCAAGGCCAAACCTCCGTTGACAGTCATCCCTCCAAGGTTCGACTTCCAACCGGCACAACTACCTATGTTAAGAGAAACAGTAGCTACTCTTCTAAACAAACAGGCCTTAGAAGTTCTGGATCAGCGAAACATCGTACCAGGTTTCTACTCCCCAGTTTTCCTAGTGCCCAAGAAAAATTCAAAGGAAAAGTTTCGTCTCATATACAACATGAGCATCTTCAACAGAGACTATCTAAGCAAACCGCCAGCGTTTCGCATGATACACTTACCGCAACTTTGGTACTTAATTCGTCCCAGAGATTACATGGCCAGCATAGATTTGCAAGATGCATATCTACACATTCCGATTCACAAGAAGAAGAAGACAAGCAAATAGCATGAGTCAGGATAAGTATAAAATATCAATTTTATTCAGAAAATTACATTTATGTCTATGTCCGACAGTACTTTAGTGCAGTGCTTTTTAGCAGGTGTGGACAGAATCCGTCCGACTGTCCAGCAGATTAGTCCCCCATGGGACGTGTCAATCGTTCTTGATTGGATGTCCAGTCCTCTCTTTTACGATCTGTCGTCTCTTTTACTCCAGCTGTCAAGCTGGAAGGCAGCCTTTCTTGTGGCGGTAACATCTGGTAGGAGGGTCGGCGACATTCAGCGGATCCAACCATTGTCAGTATGACTCTCAAGGCTTATATCAAACAAACAGCGTCTAAGGATAAACAACTGTTCTGCTGTTGTGGCTGTGGTAAGGCTGGCCTTCTGGAGAACAAGCAGACCATTTCTAGGTGGCTTGTCTCTGCCTTTTGTATGGGTTATGTTCATAAAGGCTTAACTTCCCAGAAGGTTTGACAGCTCATTTGGTTAGGGGAGTGGGCATATGCTGCAGCCCTGCCTATTGAGGACATCTGCTCTGCGGCTATTTGGAGCCGTCCGAGCATGTTTATCCGACATTACCAACTCAACAAGCACTCTCGAGAGCGTGCTCGGTTCGGTCAAGCGGTTCTCACCGATGGGCAGGGTCTTGACTCTCTAGCCGATTGAGCTTTCGAATCTACTGTTGCATTATTTCCATTTGGTGAGGGTTTTTTTATCACTCTCTATCCCTTGGTGATGGTATTGGTGATGGTCTTTTACCCAGTTCACCTTTAGCGATTTTATAATGTTTCCTTTCTATTCTCCATCGCTATGGCCAGCTTACTGGGTTTGTAGCGGGACTAGGTACTGTCAATTACTGCCCACACACAAATTCATTGATTGGGAGGCAGGGTTTTCTGATGTGTTCACAGCCTATCAGGCTATGAGCTTGGCAGCTGTTGTCCCTCCCCCTAGCCACGCCCCCGCCTGATTGACAGCGGCGGTCAGGTGACAGGGTAAATATGTTTTCTCTCTCTCCGTTGATTGGGAAATGCCGCTTAGCAGGGGGTTTAGTATGCCAGACAGAATACCACTCTCGACTCTCTGTCTATGGGAGTCTGTCTTATGCTTATAAGTACCCCAAGGAGGATCTCATTTGAAAAAGAATCGGACAAACCTGCAGAGGTTTCTGATTCTTTGAAAATAGTCCTCCTTGGGGTAGGGCCACCCACCTCCCCCCTTTCTGTCTGATTACGTTCAGCATGAAAAGTGAGGTGCGAGGTTTACGCTTAGAGTTACCTGCTCTTGCATGTTGGGGCCCCTAGGGGCCCTATAGGGGTGGCTGAACAAGACAAAAACGAGTTTTTTGTTTTGTAAATATTTTATTGAAAAATATAGTTACAACCATTCGAACATTTTAATGCTTATAAGTACCCCAAGGAGGACTCTTTTCAAAGAATCAGAAACCTCTGCAGGTTGATCGAATTGTGCTTACAGGAGTACTTCAATGTACTTATTAAGGCACTACAAGCATGCTTGTTAAGGTACTACAAATATGTATCTTTCTACCAGTGAAGATCCGGGTTAGAATTTGTCTTCAGCAACCCATGCTTGTCGTAAGAGGCAACTAACAGGATCGGGTAATCTGGCTCGCTGACTTTGTTGCCACATGTCATCAGTTCCCAATTGCGCAGATCGATACTCATGCTGTTGATCACTGGATTGTCTGGTCGAGACTCGATTATTTACAGACCACTGCCATATAGCTGTAATATTGCTGAGTGCGGCGTAAAACTAAACTCACTCAGTGACTCACTCACTATGTACCTTTCTAGGCACTACAGTGTACTTCATCCCTCCTATTGACCAGGGTGTAGCAATTCTATTACTACCTACATTTACTAGCAACACAGCACTTACTATTCATGATAGTGTGTAAGCTGACGAACTGTTCATCATTATTTCAGAAGGAGAATGAGAGTCTCCGTGAGGATGTATCTCACTTGAAGCAGGATATGTCCACCATGGAGAGGTCCAGGAGCCTGCCCTCCCGTCATGATAACAATATACTGTCGGTGTGAGTAGAACATTTACCAAGTTGCGATTCCACGGCAGACTGTATCCTCAGTACTCCTGGTTTGTATCCCCTGTCTTACAGTGTGCAGAGAGGTATTTCATTGTACATCTGATAATACAACACACTTGATATGGATGTGCAACTTCAACTTTAATGTTTAGTGTGTAAATAATAAAGAAGTTGCACATCCATATGAAGTGTGTGGTATTATCCCTACCAACTTCTAAATGCCTATCAAACATTGTACATCTGGTTGGGTAAAGCCAAGCACCTCCTTTGTGAAGATGGAAACAATGTAATATTTATCTCAATCATATATGTATTGATATTATAGATTATATATGATATTTCTGTTTGATCTCTTTCCTCTGTGTACCCCAGCAAGCCACCGAAGCACAAGCAGACAGCTCAGGACCACCTGGACGGCACGGCGCAGGGGTACGAGAGTCAGATCCGTCTGCTGCAGGCGCAGAAGCGTCGGCTAGAGGAAGAGCTGGACCTGGAGAGGAGGGAGAATAGACGTGAGTCACTGAGTTTGCCCGGTCTCAACCAGTCACCATCACTCTGGAGAACAGAACATTGTTGTTGCAAACAGTTGTCTCCTGTCCAGGATCAAATGCTCTTGGGTCTGAATCCCCCAAATTTCTTTTTCTGTCTTCAGTATAACTGTGTTATAGTTTACCTTACAGTATAAATGACCTCACAACATTTAAGTTTATATATGACTATCAAATTTTAGGCTGTTCCCATTCTTTTTGTTTGTAGTATATATACATAATTAACAGTGAGTGCTTTAGCGAGTCTAAATTTTTGATGTGTAGTATATAAAACCGTGAAGTGTAGTTTGCACATAAAGTCTGAGTTGAAATTGGTCTTCAGTAACTCTTGCCTCTCATAACATGTGACTATATTGGGGGTTATTTATACCTGTCATAGTATCCTGACTGTAAATATTGGTAGCTATAGCATGAGACCAAGGATATCTGTGATGCTGATGCTGGCAGTACCATTCTGTGTTCCAGGGATGTCAAGAAGTCAACTGCACAGTGAGCTGAACGGCAGCACCGGCACCATCTTGGACTCGGAACCCATGTCGCTCCTCCATACCCTCAACGACCTTGACTCACCAGCAGAATCCTTGGAGTGTGATGTGAGTCATGTGACTGTTCCTTCATTTACACGGGAGGGGTAGAAATAGTTGCTGAATGCATTTCATATTAATTGGTGTTCTCAAAGTTGAGCAGAGTTGCTTCCCTTAGGTTTAGCAGGAACCTATGAATCCTGGTTCCCCTTGATAATGTTTTATGTTTTGTGGGTTTGGACAGTGGTAAACATGTGGTGAAACATGACTTTGGGCTTAGGACAGTGGACTTTGGGCTTAGGACAGTGGTAAACATGTGGTGAAACATGACTTTGGGCTTAGGACAGTGGTAAACATGTGGTGAAACATGACTTTCCTTACGTATAAAACAAACCAATTGAAACAATTGAAATGCTGCTCACAGCCGCATTATAAACTGAACTCATATTGTTTTCCTATTTTCCCAGCTGGAGAGTTCTGCTGATGCGGCGGCTGAATTGTTCCTGAGCCAAGAACAGGAACGAGCCAAAGAACTAGAACGACTAATAGATTCTCACATATCTGAGCTGCGTGCCGGCACTGAACTTACACTTAGGAAGTACACCCATATATGAGCAGAGTCACAAGTCACTCACTCACTCTGTGGTAAGACATGACAGAATGTGTCGGCATTTGCCGGAGACGCCTGTTATGTCTGGAACCGAAGTCTTCAAGAGTTTGTCAGTCATTTCGGACTACTGAAATATATTCTCAAGACAGCGTTTTGTGATGTGGTCATGTACTGATTGCTCCTCACAGTGCTCTGTAGGAGTGACACTGCCAGGAACTGAGAATAGCTTCATACATAACTTATCATATTTACATTATCTTGTTGAAGCAAGGATTGAAATCTCAACCTTCTGCAGTGAAATGACAGAATTCTGTGTCACTAACTCCAATTCTGTGATAAAGACATTATTTTGGGTCAGTAATCTGGCCAAACTGATTTGTGATATGTGAATTTTGACTGATTAATTGCCCAGAGATAAGTCAAAGTTTTGATATTTCCACACCCATGACAAACACAAGGAGGTTAACCTTTCGAATGAAACTGGCGGTATTCAGGCAGGGAACTCCGGTGTCCCTCTAGTCTCCATCTCTGTGGCACTGTAACAAGGAAGTGTAGATATTGTTTAGCAGGGGAATTGGATTTATCACAAAATGGATGCATAAGATCAAAACAAAAAACACTGTAAAACTCTCCTGTGTAGACTTTTTAGGTTTATCTTCCTGATCATTCCATGTGTGGGAGGACAGGATTGTATCTGATGTTCTCCCACAGTGGCATCTGCCCATTGTACAAATATTCCTTCAAGAAAGAGGTCATTCTGATATTAACATGTCAATATTTTGCATCGTGTAATGAAACAAATATTTTCCGCCTAGTACGTGCTGCCTGATTGTTTGATATTGCAGCTTCAGTTAATGAGGGTGTAGATGTGGAGGTGCTGGGATAAGGTATTTATTGCAGCTACAGTTAATGAGGGTGTAGATGTGGGGGTGCTGGGATAACGTATTTATTGCCGCTACAGTTAATGAGGGTGTAGATGTGGGGGTGCTGGGATAACGTATTTATTGCAGCTACAGTTAATGAGGGTGTAGATGTTGGGGTGCTGGGATAACGTATTTATTGCAGCTACAGTTAATGAGGGTGTAGATGTGGGGGTGCTGGGATAACGTATTTATTGCCGCTACAGTTAATGAGGGTGTAGATGTGGGGGTGCTGGGATAACGTTTTTATTGCAGCTACAGTTAATGAGGGTGTAGATGTGGGGGTGCTGGGATAATGTATTTATTGCAGCTACAGTTAATGAGGTGTCTAGATGTGGGGGTGCTGGGATAACGTATTTATTGCAGCTACAGTTAATGAGGGTGTAGATGTGGGGGTGCTGGGATAGCGTATTTCCCCTGTCGTCAACATGGGGATGCTGCTTACAATAAAAAAATCTGGTTTTGCAGTTCAGACTTGATCATTTTACATGCTGTCACAGGGTCCATTTAAGCCATGCAGTATTTCCCACATGTCATCATTCATATTGGGTAGTGAAAGTTTTGTGTACTCAGTACAGTTTTACTCCCTTCGCCCCACTCAGTTGGCTGTTTTTAAACCAGTGCAGAGACTTTTTCTTAAATCAAATCATCAGAAATGTTTCAGATTTGTATCTATAGAGGTAGTACCCTACATGTGTCATGTGACACTCCCGGCCGTGGTACAAGTGTCAGTTACAGTAGCCCGAGTTCAGGCACATATACCCTGCAGCATGCTTCATATGGAAGTGATGCCAGTATCCTTTCAGTGAAGTAAATCTGTAAGGAAATACAGGAACAAGCTGACAGGGTGCACAGTGTCATCATGCTAATGGTTATTCTAAATTACAGAATTGTACATTAACCACCTAAAATGGGTTATAGTGATTTATTGTGAATATTTTACAAAAATAAGAAGCTAATATGAAGCTCGGTTGTAGAGATATTGTTGCAGCATGAAAACAAAACCAGTACAATGAAATCAGAATTCATCTATTGATTCCAATTTTTTCCATTTTTATATGAAGTTTTATTAAAGTCAGTCCTGCTGTCAATGATGTTACTGCTATTAGAAGTCTCTTCAAGATATAGGGGTGGTGGGTAAGCCTAGTGGTTAAATGTTGGCTTGTCATGCCAAAGACCCAGGTTCGATTCCTTACATGGGTACAATGTGTGAAGCCCATTTCTGGTGTCCCCAGCCGTGATATTGCTGGAATATTGCTTAAAGCGGCGTAAAATTATACTCATTCTTCAAGATATAGATGGATGGTCACCAGTTATGTCCAACTTGTCTCTGTTGTGGATTAATTGCTTGTAGAATCAAAGAGGGGACAGTTAGTCAGAAATATTCCACTCAATTGTTAAGATCGTTGAAGTATTCAACCTTTGTTAGTGTATGCTCCTTTTATGTCGGTCGGAAGAGCAGGTACACTGCGTGGGTGTGAGCATACCTTCATGTGTGTACGTGCGTGCATGTGTGTGTGCATACATGTGTGTTATAGTAGAGCTGGGGTGATCAATTGGGTGGCAGTATTACATTTGATAGTGTTTTATGTGCATTATTTCGTCATTTTCTAGACTACCTGAACAGCTCAAATTATTAACCAAAGCAGTATCTGAATCAACGACATGTCCATCACATCCTTCATTTTGTAACATTATGTTCATTTCCCATGTGTTTCCAGACTTGTCGGGGCAGTGGGGTAGCCTAGTGGTTAGAGCATTGGCTCGTCACCCCGAAGGCCCGGGTTCGATTCCCCACATGGGTACAATATGTGAAGCTCATTTCTGGTGTCCCCCGCCGTGATATTGCTGGAATATTGCTAAAAGCGGCGTAAAACCCAACTCACTCACTCACTCACTCCAGACTTGTCCTACTAGGACACTGTTGTCATGCTTATCTCAGACTTATCTCAGACTTACAATAGTAAGGACCCTGTGTTTCAAAGTAATCGTAGCGCTACGACAGTCGTAAGTCTATGTTAGAGTATGGGAGTTACGACTGTCCTGACGCTACGATTGCTATGAGGAACGGGGCCCTGTTTGTAACTCTGGGGCCTGCCCTACGTAAGTTTGGAGTCCACATCAAGTCCATCGTGCTGATCATGTTGTCATAATAGCATCAGTGGTGAACATCACGTAGCTGAGTTGGGTCGAGGTAGCTATATATCCATGAGGTGTTTTATAACTTTACTTTCACACAATGTTATCCTGAACTAGTTGTGTAATACTGATAGTGTGTTTAATATAGCATCAAGGAGAGAGACTCACATCGGTGTCACTGCCATGGTAGGTTGTTCTAGCATTGTTGATGGGTAGCTGTGTCTGTCTGTCTCACAATGTAAAGATGTCTGTTGAGAATGTGTTGCATGTTCATTGCCAGATTTGAATATAGTGCAGTTAATTGTGCAGGGAAACTTGGCTGACTTTGAAAACGGTCTGTTGATGGAAATGTTGTCACAGACTGGGTTCCTGTCTCTATACTAAGTTCAGGGGCAGTGGGTTAGCCCAGTGGTTCATTCTCCCCACTGAATGTCTGGGTTCAATTCCCCACAGGGGTACAAGGTGTGAAGCCGTTTTATGGAATCCATGGTTTTGCTGCAATGTTGCTAAAGGTGGCATAAAACCCAACTGGTTCACTCACACATTCAATGTACTGAACATGCTCACAGCTTGAACCAGACTATTTTTAAAACTTGGTTTATGTATCTGACAAATCCAAACTATTGAAAACTACTTGAAAATTGAAAATAGTGGGGGTTTTTTATTCCACCAAACAGAACTAAATGCTTTTTTAAAACCCAACTCAATTGCTCTTCCTATCAATATAAATATAGTATGAAAATTCAAAACCTGTTGAAAAATCTTCTTAAGATACATTTTCAGAAAAATTATATAAGGGGGCTACAGATAAGGGCGTACAGACGTAATGCATGCCTAAAAATCAATGAAGTACAACATAACATAAGATTTCAAGCGTATCATGTACGCACATAAATACCTTTGTACATCTAACATATATAAAGTTTGATAGATGAAAAGTTGTTTAATATTATAAATAACAAACCACGTTACCAACTCGCTCACACAGAAATATGTCAGTACTCCTTCAAAATTCTCAGTACACCTCCACTTGCAATATGAGGTGTAAGTACACCCACACCCACAAAAGTTATCTGGAGCCTTGTATATACTTTTATTGTATTTTACAAAAATCTGTTAAATCTGACATGAATTTGAGCCCCAAATCCATGAACTGAATTCAAAGTATACGTCTGGCCTTGTAACATTGCCGTAACAGACAGAGCACCTGCAGACAGAATATTGATGAGCAGTGACCCCACATATTCACATCATACATGCGAGTGAGACGTATGAACAGAAATATTATTGAGACAACCAAATATATATCCGTCCAAACATTGTATCAAAGAATGTGTATTTATTTGCTGAATTTGTATATAAGATACCAACTAATTTATTAAAACAATTATTAAAAGATACTTGTATTTGTTGTTATTTGAGTTTATACTTGGGTTTATTTATGGCCTGATTCTGGAGTTTTGTTCCCTGTATCTGCCCATTAGTTCTGTAGTTAGAAGATGAAGTTTAAATGATGCCAAGCAAGCTGAGTTATTGATTATCTCTTTTGAGTTAATTATGTACATTCACTGAGGGTCGTCGCTGCTCGTTTCAACGCGGTTAATCCATACTCCTGGGTAATGGCAGTATTGTGCGTGACTGTCATGTAGATCAAATGTAGATTATCAATACAACTAATGCAGACACAGTCTAGAATCGGGAACAGTGTTCATGGTTTTATGTTACTGATGCCCTAGACTGGACTGTTTATCCTGGAGGTAAGAAAATGTCTCCAGCAACCCATGCAGGTATTTAGAGGCGACTGAAGGGTGAGTGAGTTCAGTTTTATGCCGCTTTTCGCAATATTCCAGCAATATAATGGAGGGGGGACACCAGAAATTGGCTTTGCATATTGTATCCACGTGGGGAATCGAACCCGGGTCTTCAGATCCTCACCATCGGTCATATCTTAGGACACACAGAAGTTACGATGGACCTCACCACAGATCCTCACCATCGGTCATATCTTAGGACAAACAGAGGTTACGATGGACCTCACCACAGATCCTCACCATCGGTCACATCTTAGGACAAGCAGAGGTTACGATGGACCTCACCACAGATCCTCACCATCGGTCACATCTTAGGACATACAGAGGTTACGATGGACCTCACCACAGATCCTCACCATCGGTCATATCTTAGGACAAACAGAGGTTACGATGGACCTCACCACAGATCCTCACCATCGGTCATATCATAGGACATACAGAGGTTACGATGGACCTCACCACAGATCCTCACCATCGGTCACTTCTTAGGAAAAACAGAGGTTACGATGGACCTCACCACAGATCCTCACCATCGGTCACGTCTTAGGACAAACAGAGGTTACGATGGACCTCACCACAGATCCTCACCATCGGTCATATCTTAGGACAAACAGAGGTTACGATGGACCCCACCACAGATCCTCATCATCGGTCACATCTTAGGACACACAGAGGTTACGATGGACCTCACCACAGATCCTCACCATCGGTCACGTCTTCTTGCCAGAATAAATCAACACTTGCGTCATTAAGGGATTTAGCATTGAAGAAGGGAATGGGCGTAAGGGAAATAATCTAGTTCAGGGACTGTGATATAAACTCGGCCCTTCCATGAGTATTCTGGACGAAGGGTAGGGTCACTCATGAACGTTATGATACGTTTATGCGCCACGGTAATCATCAGGAAATGGACAAAATCGGCATCGATTCGATTCTAAAATATGGCGCGAATTTAGTGTGCTTGGGAAGTAGATGACTGTTTTGGTGCCTGCTACAAACGTCGAAAGCCTAACTCTGATACATTGGCAGCATACATTTATTTTTGGTTTAAATCGAAATTTCTCCATGTTACAACTGCCGCTGTTACAGGTCATTGGCTCCCTCCCTCGGCAAGCATTCTGCGTTCTGCTGTTGATTTTGTTGACAGTTACATAGACAGATTCTTTAATAGACAATAAAAATATGCATATTTTTTCAATCGATTCAAAACACAATCAAATACTATGGTTGAAAGGAATAGCGCATATTTTCTTTGTATTAATGTAATAGTGCATAATGTTGGTTTTATCGTAGAAAGAAAAAAAATATTCTCGAAGCATTGTGATCGTATTATGGTTCATAAGGCGTTCATGTTACAGGGCGTCGACGTTGGGAACATCCCCATGCGCAACATCGTCTCCAGTAACACGGTGTAGTCAGCTTACTCGCGACGCCCGATAAGGTAAAGGACGATGTGAGTCGTGTTTGACGAGATGCAATATCTGCGCGTGCTGACAGATCACGTGACATTAAACCACGTGAAACTGTACTTGACTATTTCAGTGCTTTTGCCAGACACCAAAAACACGTCATTTCATTCAAATATGATACAAAAACCTGAGTGAGATTCCGTTCATTTTGAGCTCCGTCCCTTGTGAGTACCAGGATCCAATAATTGTGGGGTCGAATCCAGCATGATTCTTGGTTTGAAAGTGAGAAAGACAAATGATTAATTATTGTTGCACAACATACATAATACTTATAGCACCGTAAATATATTTTGGAGGAACACAATGTGTGGGCACGAGAGCCTTCTAAAAGAATAATGGTAAAGTCGCTTTCGTTATGATAATTACAGTGCCCTGTGAGAAACTGCGTAGCGAGTGGCATATTGTTTCACACATTGTACTAAGTAGGCACCCACGTGAATATATTGTCTGTTCCACACAAGGCACTAAGTAGGCACCCACATGAATATATTGTCTGTTTCACACAGGGTACTAAGTAGGCACCCACGTGAATATATTGTCTGTTCCACACAAGGTACTAAGTAGGCACCCACGTGAATATATTGTCTGTTTCACACAAGGTACTAAGTAGGCACCCACGTGAATATATTGTCTGTTTCACACAAGGTACTAAGTAGGCACCCACGTGAATATATTGTCTGTTTCACACAAGGTACTAAGTAGGGTGCAAGCGTGTGAATATTCCGTCTGTTTCACTTAGAGTAGTAAGTAGGTAGTTAGTAACTGGTCGTGAATCTGGTCATCTGGATGCCGTTTTAAATTTCACTCCACTGCCAGTTCCCCTTTATGACCCAGATAATTAGCAAACGAACTAATTACCCTAATTACCCAGGACATTGTCCTACGGAGTTCGTGACGACACCGAACCTGCACATCCAATGGTCGAGCATCTGTAAGCACAGCGTCCGGAGACACGTTTGTCAAGTAACTCCTGTGGTCGTGAGAATCTTATTTCTCGATGTCCCAGCACCGTAGTATCTAATCTTAAGGCTGCGCTAAATAGGATTGGAGCAAACATCTCTGCTAGCTTCAGTGAAAGTGTATTCACTCTAGGAGTGAATGAGTTTGACATATCAGTTATATCACGGTATGTCTGCCCGATAAGGGAAAAGCCCGAAGTGAAACAAGTCCTGTTGGGTGAAAGCCAGGAGCACGGGAAAGGTGCTGGCAAACCTTGACATGTTATCAAGTCGAATCCGGGACAGGGTACCGTGGTTCCCTGTGTGTGTTGCGCTGGCGCTTTATATGTTTCCCGCACACCTGAGTGACATAACTGTGCCTAGTTCCTTCTGGGTGACTGAGCCACAATCTAGGCGAGTGAATGAGTGAGTATGCTTTTACGCCGCTTTTAGCAATATTCCAGCAATATCACGGCGCTGGACGCCAGAAATGGTCTTCACACATTGAACCCCCGTGAGGAATGGAACCCGGGTCTTCTGCATGACGAGTGGACGCTTTACCCATTTGGCTACCCCACCGCCTCCAATTTGGGACTCCAACGTATTGCGAGAAGCCGAACAGATGCAGGTCTGAGACTGAGAAACCCCTGAGTACAGGTATCCAGATGCAGACAAACCTCCCAGATAGCATTCGGACGCTGGCCCAATGTTGGCAATGTTGGCAAAACCATTGCCAACGTTGGGCCAACGTCCGAATGCTATCTGGGCTGGAACCTGGAGAATGTGGGACTTGAACCTAATACCCTAGGCTACCTGCATGCCTACTGGTTGCAAAGTATAGCAAAATCTTAAGATTGCTACAAAGATTCCATGTGTCCTTAAGAAAGAAACTGGTCCTTGCGCTATAACAACACTTGTGTTCTCCAATTAAAAGAATTTCACCAGGAACAAAATTCTCATCTAAAAGTTATGAAAACATTTCTATTTTACCTAAAAATTAAAACTTCCTGAATTCGGCATAATGGTAAATAGAGAAGGTGGAAACGGGCTGAAATATGATGCAGCAATCAAGGTGTGTATTGATTGTTTGTTAGTTATTTATCGTGTCGGTAGGATAGCCTTGTGGTTAAAGCCTTCCCTCCTCGAGTTCGATTTCATACTCCCCGCGGAGTGAGTGAGTGACTCGATAGATGTGAGGGAAGGGGACCGAACGAGTTGGTTGGTTAGTTGGTGTTTAACGCCGCTTTCAGCAATATTACAGAAATATGGCGACTGTCTGGAAACAATCGATTCTGGACCAGGCAATCCGGTGATCAAGATCATGAGCATCGATCTACGCAATTGGAATACGATGAAATGTGTCAACCAATCCCGTCAGTCGCCTATTACGACAAGCATGGGTTCCTGAACCAATTCTAACCCGGATTTTAACGGGTCGCCGAGCGAATCAGTGAGTGAGTGAGTGAGTAAAAAGGTGAGTCGGTGCCTCAGCTCACGAGGGATCTTACACTATGAGTTGCACTCGAGTGTAAGATATGAGGCTTACATAAATATTCAATATATGTGACTGTCATGGTCCGTATCTTCCTGATATCACTGATAGAAACGGCGCAGACAAGTGACACTATCATCTGCGTCGTGGGTGTTGACGCCTGTAAACACAGCCGATAGCATGGTAGCGTACGTATGTTCTGCTGAAAGGTTTATCATGTAAAGACACGTCTAAACATCTATACTGTACAGGACCTGTTGGTCTGACATACAGATCCTGACATCAATAGACCCAGTTAGTATATACTATTCAAAAGAAAGAAACGCATAACCCAGAAATCTGTTGCGGAAATGTCTCAGTCCAATCTCTGTTCCGTACAGTTTGACCGGATATCCTCCAAAGTCCAGGCACCCTGATTGCTGTGCTCTCACCCGTGGCAGTACGATCACGCAAATGTAGTACCCGGATGTACCGATCTTGGGCTGCAGTGGTGACTCGGGGTCTGCCTTTTCGGGGACGGTCATTTGTTATACCTGTTTGGTTGTAACGAGCTGCAAACTGTGATATCGTGCTCAGACTAACATTCAGACGCCTGGCAACAGAAGATTGGTAATCTCCAGCGTGCAATCTTTCAATGGCGATGTTCAGTGTCGCAGCGTCACGACGTACCGTAGTAATTTGACCTTGAAACTCCTTCAAAACGAATGCCGATTTCCGAAAGTAATCTGGATTTTTTTTATAGCCAGACAGTCCATGCTCTTTGCTGTACAATTTCATCTGGAAGGTGATATCTGTTGCGTTGTGGCGATGCCTGTTTAATCCTCGTAAGAAATCTAATTAAAATCAACATTTTCAGGTAAAATCGATTTTTGACTTGTGCAGTTGTTTGAAATCACGTTATCAACACTTTTGTTACATATTTTGACGATTGTTTGAACACAATAGGTAATTAATAGATCTTTTAAAATACAAAACGCCTATGTGTTTCTTTTTCTGATAGTATATATGACAGGACTAGATTACCGCAGTGTCGTGTAGAATTAAGAAAGTCTCGCAGCAGATTTTGTGCTTTTGCACGAGCGACTCTAAGCTGAGTGAGATCCTTCCTATTATATTTTATTAAGATAAAATATATTCAGCAATTGTATGTCATTTAGTAGAATATTTTCATTTCAGAGACTAGATGGTTCTTTTTTGTAAGATTTTAGGAGGATAATTTAGGAACTGTCTTTTTTTCTGTAAAATGTGTTCATTTCAGAGACTAAGGTTTTGTCTTCGGTACTTCTCTGTGTTGATTCCGACTGAAGATGACAGTCGCCCCGTGTAAGTCCGCTTGTACGTGAATTAGTGTTGACGCTGCATTGGACAGGATTTTATTTATCTACAGCGTGTCTGTACATGGAATGGCTGTTGTTAGCTTGGATAATTTAAAAAAAAATATAAGGCTGCTATAGAAGTCTATGGGAAAACAGTTGGTGTTGTGTAACCTAGACAGCTAGCCCACTCGTACCGTCCGTCCTCGGTAGGCCGTGCTTGTTAAACAAGTGATAAAATGTATTTTATATAACTAGTGTTGTAATTATTTTCAGTCTCTAATAACACCTACAGGAGTGGTTTGTGTATATTTATGATGCTATTTTTTGTATATATCTTTTATAGACGATATTTTAATGTATACACAAAGTGAGACTATAATAAACTATCTGTCTGTCTGGATGAAGTGATCAGAATCTCCGTGACTTCTTGAACTGAATGTTCTTTATCCTACTACATGGGACAAAGCAAAATAAATAAATAAATAAATACACACAAAAAAAATTAATAATAATAATAATAAATAATAATAATAAATAAATAAATAAATAAATAAATAAATAAATAAATAAATAAATAAATAAATGAATTTGGCGTGTTCCTTATCGCTTATCGTTTCTTGCTCTTAACATCAATCACCGGTTTTTAGATAAATGTTTGTTAATAAAACCAGCAAAATATTTGAAAATTTATCAAGCGCGCGCACTTGGGAATGGAACAAACGATAAGTGGTTTCTGAAAAACCCGCACATGTGCCGCTATGCACAAGCCGCGGCTGATCCTGCAGTAAACAACTATCATACAAGTAAGTATTGAACAGTAACTTGTGTTAGCCGATCTTAGAAACTTGTTTGTTTTGTTTTTTGACAAACATAAGAGACTGGTTTAAATCGATCTTAGAAACTTGTTTGTTTTGTTTTTTTGACAAACATAAGAGACTGGTTTAAACCGATCTTAGAGACTTGCTTGGGGTTCTTTTTGACAAACATAAGAGACTGGTTTAAACCGATCTTAGAAACTTGTTTGTTTTGTTTTTTTGACAAACATAAGAGACTGGTTTAAACCGATCTTAGAGATTTCATTTATTTAACAAAGTTGAGATGCGGTCGTCATTTTCGATGGAGCCTATGGTTTATTCCACCGAAGCAGCCTCCACTGTGTCATAACATCATCATGTAAATGATATTACACAGGCTCTCGGGCAAATACATACATAGAGAACCATACCGTCAAAAGTATTCAAATATTTCAAAAATTGTTCCATATATTATGAAAAAGAGAGACTGTTTCCAGGTGGCAAAACTATTTTAAGAAACCAAAAAAGGACAAATTCAAGGTTACTTGTATAGATCCTTAAAGTTGATAATCGATGCCTTTATTATTTAAAGCGAATTTACATCGTATTGAAGACATGCACCCTTTCAAGAATTTACGGTATCTGCTTATGAATTCACCATTCCACCAGTATGCATACTATACTGACGTGAGTTTCCCCCAAAATACGCGGCTCCATAATAGAGATAATGCCTTGCATTCTTTTTTGGTGAGTCCTATATAATGTTTAACATTTGTTCGTGGGGGGTATCGAATATTGTGAAAAACTGGCAGTCCGAATGCCAACACTTTCAATTATGCAGCTTATTCTGTCAACTATATATGTAGAACCATCTAGTCTCTGAAATGAAAATATTCTACTAAATAACATACAACTGCTGAATATATTTTATTTTAATAAAATATAATAGGAATGGTCTCACTCAGCCTAGAGACGCCCATGCAAAAGCACAGAATCGGTTGCGAGAATTTGTAATTTGGTTTAAATCCTGTTGTAGTAGGGGTATAAATCTAATTTAAGTTACATATTTTTCATCAATGTGTCTCTGCCAACAATATACTTTTATTTTTTTATACAATTTTACATTTAATGTGCAGAATCAGGCTTGAATTCTTTACACTTTTTAAATAAAGAAAGAAGTATTCATATAATTTGTTTCAGTGGCATTCTAATAGTATTCATATAAATGAAAAATATATTTTCGGTATATACATAACATTCAAAGACACGTGGGCTACACTTTCTACTGATTGATGGAAAACATGCAAGCATCCATCTTGCATCTCCTCTCCTGCCTATCCTCTCCACATAAATTCCCACTCTTCGTGCATCACTTACACGTATTCCCTCTCCTGACTATCCACTAGTCTAGTCTTTGATGTATACAGGTTATTACGCATTCGCGAATAACAAAGCTAGTCTTATGCACTGCAAACCCTAGACAGGTGAGCATGTAAAGGCCTACAAATGTGAAAATGTGGAGAAATAAATAGGCTGCATCTATTTCAGGATCTGTATGACTGACATTAGGTACGGTGAAAACGGCCGTGGCGTTAATCTGATCAGTTATAAAAATAATAATACAATTTTAGCGGTACTTTTTTTGTATGAAAGTACGATACATTGTTTTTATGTAATACTACCCCAGTGGAAATCAGAGTGAAGAGTTGTTTTTCAGCAACAGACGCTTGTCGAGAGAGGTAACTAAGGGGTTCGGATGATCAGGCTCGCTGATTGAATGTCCACAGATAGCATGATCCGCCGTCAAAAAATGAAATACCGTTCCACTACAAACAAACAAACAAAACAGTAAACTCAATGTTGCAAAAAATTACGTTTATTTATCACTGCAATTATCTAAACCAGTGGCGAAAAAATAACTGTCTGCGAACATAATTATGAATATTTACCACGTGTTATCCGAGACAGTCGATCCACACAATGGTCGGAGACTTTCCGGTGATTAAACACAGAACTTAATGGCTTTAGGCGCGCCATTGCATAATGCAGAGAAAGCTAACTCGCACATGTTTTGACAACAAAGATCAAGAGTGGCTAATAGGAAATTCATTCAATAAAATGTTTTTGAAACAAATTTTAATTATTTTCATATTGAGCCCCCACCCTTTTCCATGAATGGCGTTTCCTTTTCGACTTGGTTCGTCTGGTTTTTGTGCACGCTCCGATAGATTCATGAGCTCAAAGATTATATATGGCACCCTGTCCCATTTTTATCAGAGTTACCGTTTAAAATCGTATAAAGAGGAAAATAGTTTTAGCTTTTACAAAACGTGAATGAACACACACGTATGTAGTCCGTTGGTAAATATTCAATCTCCGACAGATGTTCACTAATAACGTACAATATTTGGAGTGTTTGTTGTATTAATGCTTTTTATGAATGAACTCGTGCACTAACATCATGTACGCTGTTCTTTGTTACATCAATTGAGTGAATTTAGTTTCGTGTTATGATTAATATTGCTTGGATGGCTTTATTTCATAACCGTGGTGAATGTAAATTTACGTTTAACGGCAGTGCATTTCGTCCGATGACTTCATAGAAGGTGGGAGGTCATGAGACAAGTGACCTCGTGGGGTCACTGTGAGTGGGTCATGACGTCGTTTCCTTCCCGTCATGCAATGCCTGTAATGTCCGCCATTATCGCAGACTGACAGTGGTATTTAGGTATAAGCTAACTTGTTTTGTGAATTGCATTGTTTTGAAAGGCATTTTTGGAATCAAAATGTAATGTATGCCTCGGGAAGTAGTATATGACTCTTACGGAGTTGACTATGTGTGCCTGATTGAACCATGTCGCTCAAGAGAGCCCCTGTTTTGATTGTACGTGTTTGCTGCTAGACTCACGAGTCCGAGCAAAATGGCTGACACAAGGGTTTGTGACGATCCCAGTTTGCCAAAGAAAAAGAGCACGTTCAAAATAACAAGTGTCACTAAACCTACACGTGGTGGAAGCGGTGAGTTACAAAATGACGCCGATGGAGACATGGATAGTATGGATGATCTGGACGAGAGTCATACGGAAGACTTCAGCTCAGAAATACTTGACAGCTCCAAAGCCACTGACATAGAACAGGATGCTGTGCTTACTCCAGAAGAGATTTTCAAACCAGCAGATGCCCAGTCTAGGTTCAGGGTAGTCAAAATAGAAACTAAAGAGCCTTTTCGTCGTGGTAGATGGTTGTGTCATGACTTTTTAGACACACAGCCAGCTCCGGAAAAGTCAGAGGTAAAACATGCCGATGAAATACACGTTCATTCTGGTACAAATAGTGCTAATAGTTCCATGCATTATGTGCATGGGGTGGATGATCCTTCAAGGAACCCCCTCGCTGCTGGTGCCTTGGGAACTGTACAGCATCTTTCTGATGCTAGATCTGCTAGTTTTTCTCCAAATCCAGGTGAAACATTTAAACCAATCCATCCTGCCCCCCAAGCTAGTCAAGCTCCTGCTATGCCAGTAACCGCTATTCCACCACAACGAAAAACTTCTGGTGTTGATACAATGATACAAAATCAGAGTCAGACCATAAATGCTGGACAGCAGATAGGTACAACAATCCAACCAGGAAATCCTCAAATGCAACAGCCCATGCACATACCCGTCGCTTCACACCCAAATATACAGCAAGTGCCCCAAGCTCAAACCAGTACAGCACCAAGCATACCACAAACAGTAATGGCTACAAACATACAACCCTCAATGCATGTGCATCAGAGCAAGGGGCAGAGTGTAAATGTGCATGCCCAGGCAGGGAATGTGGGTGCAGGACAAGGTGGCATGCAGTTACCCCAAAACCATATTGGTCCGGGTGTTTTGCCGCCGCAATCAATAGACCCTCACACACCTCAAAGCCAGAACTTTCCCGCGATGACATCAATGTCCATTGATCAGAAGTCGCAGGGCCAAGTTTCCCAGAATCCACTGGCTCAGCAACATTATGGACAGGTAAATCAGACTGGAACTCACAGTATTAATGTCAGTGCTTCTCAGCAGAACCACGCTTCTAATCCTGATAATCAACCTGACAGTGTACATTCTCAGGTCCCCGATAGTGGCCAGGGGGGACCCCAGCAAGTGACGCATGGACAGGACGTTAACGCTATATCACGGCCAGGGTCCATTTCCTTAACGAATGACCATGATTCGAATAAGGAACTAATGAGGGATGTGGGAAATGATTCGTCGGGACCACAGGCACTTCTGAGTCCCCTTGCTGCAGCAGTTAGTGGCATGTCGCAGCCAGCAGACGAGATCAAGGATGACAGGTATGTACTAGAGATTCTATATTGAAAGTGTTGTCACTGCAGTATGTTTTGTAAACATCTAAGGCTACAAATCACCGACCAGCAGGATCACCCATAGTGGTTACAGTTGTTTACCAGGTGCTCAATAGTGCATTACGAGGATTTGGAACAACTCAGAACCAAACTGGGTCATACTCATAGTGCTATATTGTTCATTTCATATGAATTACTCCTTTCCCCCTCGTTTGAAAGCTGGGTAGTAAGTGCCACATTAATATACAGAAACACACTTCGATTGTCAATAGTGGTCGTGGAACTTGGTACATATCATGTCTTAGTACATGAATATGTAGTGTGTATGTAATGGAACATGTGCACAGTGATAACCTATGATCATAGGTTCAACTCCCATTTTGCACCGATTGTGTTTCCGGGTTTGTTGTTACCTGTGCTCTTTGGTTTGTGAATGTTTGTTAAAGCTTCCCATCAGGCCTTCCATGCATAGTAGGGGGCGGTGGGGTAGCCTATGTGGTTAAAAGCGCTATCTTGTCGTAAGAGGCTTACTAACGGGATCGGTGGTCAGACCCGGGTTCGGATTCCCACATGGGCACATCGATGTTAAGCCCATTTCTGGTGTCCCCCGCCGTGATATTGCTGGAATATTGCTAAAAGCGGCGTAAAACTAAACTCAGTCAGTCAGTCCATGCATAGTAGGATGGTCTAACTGGAATACTGTTGAAAGTGGCATTAAACCCAAATCACTAACACAATAGGCCTTCCATGCATAGTAGGATGGTCTAACTGGAATACTGTTGAAAGTGGCATTAAACCCAAATCACTAACACAATAGGTATTATCAACATGGGTCTCAACCATTCACAGATAAATGTGTTCGAATCATGTCAAATACAGGGCCACTTGTGTCCAGCCGTAGTATTTAATAGGACCCCTGGCCTCATGACATAGTTAATATTTACCCAGTGTTCTACAAGACGACCACCTACAGCTACTTACCTACTGACCCAAATCCTGATTCCTTGTGTCAAGTCACAGTAATCAGAACCATAGGTATTTGACACACCCTCTTGGGTCAGCACCACCCATCACCCTGCTAGACCAGATACATGGAAATTGAGTTTATGGGTTAAGTGTATCAGTGATAATTGTGCAGTAATTTGTTTTGGATGAGATTTGATCTTTCAGCTAATGTTTTTTCATCCATGTTTTTGTCATGATTATTTCTCATATGTATTTTGTTATCCATCGTTAGGGTCTAATAAAAATCTTAATGTGGTTCTCATATTTTTCATGATTATCTATGTTTGGAACTGTGACTCCCACAACAAAAAGTGGTGACCTTAATCAGAGCCACATCATGTTTATTAAGGTCTTAATATTGTGAACCCGTGAAGTCCGGGTTAGAATATTGGCCCTCAGTAACCCATGCTTGTCATTAGAGGTGACTAACGGGATCTGGTAGTCAGGCTCGCTGACTTGGTCGACAGATGTCATCGTGTTTGGTGCGCATATCGATGCTCATGCTGTTGATCACTGGATTGTCTGGTCCAGACTTGATTATTTACAGACCGCCGTCATATAGCTGGAATATTGCTGAGTGTGGCGCAAAACTAAACTTACTCACTCACTCACTAAATATTGTGTGGTAGCAACCAGTGAGAGGCCCTAAAGGAATCACATTCTTTGTGTTTTCATGGAAATATTTACATCAGACCTTGCCAAGCAGCAAGTTGTCTTGATATAATTGAAACGAAGTGAAAAGAAGTTGTGCTTATTATATCCTGATTGTAAAATGATATACATGCATGTTGGTTTTGATTCTTTGTATTTTCCTTTTTTTTCAAAAAAAGGGTAAGAATAATTTTAAGTTTCCAATGAAACAGATATCATTACTTGTGCCTTTCAGAATAAATCTTAGTCAATCATTTTCATATTATCAATCTTATAATAATATAAGTATGCTGATTTGATTCAAATGATTCCCCTTCAGTGATAAAAAATACATTTATGAATGTTGTACATTTTGACCAATGATTCAAAAACTAATTTCTTCTATTTGCTAGATGATAACTGTTTATTATGTTTATATCACCTGCCAGTGGACATACAAGAAATAGGATTCCTTCAGGGACTGTCACACCTAATTCAGCCATCATTCTCATCAATAACACTTATGTTCTACTAGATATCACGATCATGTAGATAGCTCTTGGGTTGTTTATAATCAGGCCTTTAGAGATACCATGTTTGCACTTAGTTATCAGATAGTTAACTTTGTCTGTTTTTCCTAACTCTCAGTTGTATTTAGTTTGCATCTAGTTTTTAGATTTATTAGTGAGTATTCCAACATGTTCTGAGAAGTGTACGCAGAGTTGACTGAATCTCAGTCGTCAGGACCAGGTGAACTGAAACTGTAAACATCATCATGATAATAAGTAGGGATATCATTGAAACTCATTGGTCTACGTTTGTGTCCTTTGTCCTGATTGTGTTCTCTAGATAAGAAAGATCAGTGTTTCAGTGACATTCTTTCAGAACTGCTTCTTATAGTGCCATTGCTCTTTACCCACACTGCTGAATGCAAGTGCAGTTATACATGCAAAAGATATTCACTTGGTTGTCATAATCTTGAACGGCACATCATCTAATCTGACGTGAAAACTAACACTGGGGGAAAGTCCTGTAACTTTGGTGTTGCTGTCAAAGGGAGACAACTCTGATTATGATGCCTTTCAAACATTGACATGGTTGAATCATCAATGGTGTATGTAAATTTTACTTGTTTTTTCAGGTTATGATAAAACAAAAATGTTTATCCTCTTGTGTTTTACTCAGTGTTGAGATATTGGAATGAATATATTAGAAAAATAATTGTATTTTCCCTAACGTAAAATGTAGAAAATACTATGAATGAAAGTTGATATCATACACATGAAATCATTTCAGTTTGTGATATCTCAACCAAAATATTAGTCGTTTTTTTTTATTCACAAACGTTATATGTATTCGAAAGCATGAAAGGTCCTTGAAGTACTGCGTCTGTTTCAGAAATTAGCAGCTCCCTAAATCTTTAACTTTAACGCTATGTCTATGATGCTCTAACTTAATTGTGTTTATTTGGATCACTGCCATTGTGAGGTAACATTACAGGAGCCTGGAGCAGACCTACAGTAATGTCAGCATAAGATAGCAGTATTCAACCAGGGCAAAAGTAAGCTTGCTTGTTAAAATTTAAAGTACGACAGGTATTGGCAAATCAATGAGTTCTTAACATGCTTAAAGGTTGTCTTATTCAATTACACACATGGAAAGTGAATTTGTGTGAAGCTGATGTTCAAAGACCTGCATGATTGGCTTCAGGGCAATGTATCAGAAGGGAAGGTTGTATTTAGGTTTTGCAACCCACTACATGGCTTTGGGCGACCAACATATTTGACTTTAATTGCAATTGCTGTGACCATTTTCCATCAATTCAGTGTTAATATCAAATAGATCACAGGTTTTCTTCAAATAGATTTTCAATTGCATTACACTCAAGTAAGGGTTGAAGTTATCACAAGGAATCAAGTTTAAACTAGATTTAGTAGAAAACAAAACGTTTCGATGGCCTATATGACCTTGATAATGGTGAGGAGTGACCTGTGTTCGTAGCAGTAGAAAACCTCACTGTTCCACCTGTGCATCGTCATCGGCAATACAATATAAGTCGGACACATCAATATCATCATCTTGGGGCTCATATTCAAGCTAACTGAATTCTGCAAACATCAGCTGGATGTTGTTGGATCCTTGGCTGGTTTTGAAAATAAACCTTTCAGAAGTATCAGTTTTAAGTTGAACATATCCAGATTTGGAGACAACTCTGTGTTTTGATGTTAGACATGGTTTGACTTTTCTTGTAATAGTAGGGATGCAGCACTTAAAATGTGGGAATATTCACGGGTTACAGTGGGGGAGTGGACAGTGAGAGATTCCTGGTGCCTGAAGCACTCATGTAGAAGTATGCCTCTTTAAATCCAACCTTGTGATGTTATTACATAATGTAAATGTTTGTTGTAATCTAGGTAGGCTATTACAGATATTGCCATATATCTCATTTCTTTAATTCAATGTTACCATGGTTACATATCTAGTTATTTCCTATGGGTTGGTATATTGGGTGATTTCAAAAATCAGCTTTGATAACATCTTGAGTTATTAATACCAAATATCTCCAAAATGTACCACAATATAATAATGCACAGTAGTTCGCTTCTGTTGAAGGAAGTTGACAGTTCGGAGTTACCTCCCTGAGGTCCATTTACTTAGTGTAAAAATATGTCAAACAACCCCAATCGGTAAAATTCCACATCCTCAACATGGCGACAGTCACACCTTCTCCATGGAAAGTAATGATCTGGTCCAGACTCGCTTACTTACAAGCTGGTGTCACATAGCTGGAATATTGTGGAGCTTAGAGATTAACAATAACAAACATTGATAGTTGCCCAGAATGTAAAGCGTGTGAGCGAAATTAAGGACACAGGAAACAATGTTGGAAATTAAGTGTACCTGGGTAAATGGGTTCACATCATACTATGTATATAATGGTTAAATTTGAAATGAGAGGCCCTGGGATTACAGAACCATCGCTGCTTTCTAGGGCTGCTGTGTGTCAAGCCCATGTCTGGTGTCCCCCGCCATGTTATTGCTGGAATATTTGTAAAACTAAAAGCAGTGTAAAACCATACTCACTCACTCACTCCCTCTATGGCTGCTATGATTCACTCACAATGTTGGTGAATCAAACCATATTCCTTCATGAATTCAGTTTTCTGGAATCGAATATACCCATATTCTTTTTTCCAAAAGAAGAAAGAGTTTTTTTTGGTTGAATTTATGTGCTATACCAAATAATGGTTTGCAAAATGGAATATATCCAAGCTTAGCAGGCTAACAGTCAAGTCTTGATATATGTCAGTTGACAGTAATATGGCCATTGGACCCAAAGAAGCACGTTAGCTCAGTTCTACAAAAATTCAGTGTTAGTAGTTTGATCAATTTTTATCCTGATTAAACCTGAAACAAACACAGAAAAATGACTTGTAGTGGTTGGAGATGAGTGGCTGTTGCAGTGACACAGCCCAGCATGGGATGCTGTTGTCATGTCCATCAGTCACTCAGTGTTCTACTGTTAGATAACTCCATTGTTTGCACCATATATGCTGTTTATCTTTCATTATCTTCCATTAGCCCATATCTGCGATGTGTTTAGCATGTGTGAGGTGTTGAGTATATTGATAGCCAGTGAACACTCTCATGTTACACAACTGGCTTTACAGCAGTTTCATGATTTCTACTTATTTCTTCTGACATTGTTAGTTTTTTCATTGAAATTGAAAATGTTAACCACAATTTGTATGACAATCAATTGATATCCAAGAAAATGAACTGATTTGCCATTCTGGTCTCTTGTCAAATTCAACTGTAATATTTTATCGGTTAGGTAATTTGTTTTTGGTTAGCTCAGATGTAATGATGTTGACACCATCCCAGGGCTGCAGAACAAGCAACAAACGTGTTAACTTGATATTCATAATCCAAAAACTAAATGACATTCTTTATTTATTTTTCCTCCTACCAACCATTGCCTTACTGTCTAGAACACAAAATAATCAGTTGGTTATCACATAAAGAAATTGTCTAGTATTTGAGATATACATTGATATGAGCAATCTTATGTCACTTAATGAGTTACCTGCTTGGTATTAACTTCCCAGATCTTTGTAGACAATGGTTACAAGCATTTGACCTCTAAATGCAAGGGGATTCATTGATTTCATTGCGAGATATTGTAAACTGATATGTTTAGATCACCTAGATGGTATTTTTCCCATTATTCACAATTAAAGGGTTTTCTTTTTCCCTGCCTTTAAACAGCTGACAAGTACCCCTTCAGTTTGCTGCTTTATGTTGAACACAGCAAGTCGGGGCTTTCAGTTTGAGACTTTCACTTCTAATCTGATATTGCAATCTAATAGTTCTGTGTTAGGCCATTCTTAGCTCTTAGTATATCTAAATGTCAGCAGATAGGACTGAGGGAGTGAGTTTAGGTTTATTCAGCAATATTCCAGCTATATGGCGGCGGTCTGTAAATAATCCAGTCTGGACCAGACAATCCAGTGATCAACAGCATGAGCTTCGATCTGCGCAATTGGGAACCGATGACATGTGTCAACCAAGTCAGCAAGCCGATCACCCGATCACGTTAGTCACCTCTTACAACAAGCATGGGTTACTGAAGGTTCATTCTAACCCAGACCTTCACGGGTCCAAATAGGACTGTCAACCAGTATATTGCAGTAAGCTTTTCAAGTCATACATATTGCAATATTTTTTCCCAGTACCGTAATATTAGGTTAAAAATTTCCGTGATCATCTCTTTAGTTTAAGTTAAAATCTATAGACTTTTTCAACTGATGTTTTCCTTCGTAATTCATTAACAAAATAGCAAACTTTACATACTATAAACTGTATATATAGAAGGAAAGAATCCCCAGCTGCCCAGTGGGGCTTTAGTGTGTAGAAAGAGGATCTGACAATCAGTGTCACTTGCTGTGAAACACTTCCCCTCCCAGTATATCCCAACACGTATCGTAATACAGATACCTGTATCACAATGTATGGAATTACAGTATATTTCCAGTACACAGCTTTATCAGCAGCTCTGTTGACAGCAACCACAGCAGTGAAGAAAGGATATGTAACTGTGGTAACTATTGTCAACCACATATTGGCATGTATAGTTCCAATGTCTTTGTAAAATAATTCTTTCCTCCACTGACTGATCTCTGACAGAAAATTGTTCTTGTGTGTCACCTAAAGTGGCACTCATCTGCAGCAATTCTCAGGACTAGCTGTTGTTTTTGTTGTTGTTTTTTCCTGTGGTATGGGTGGTAGGGTGGCCTGGTGGTTAAAGCATTCGCTCATCACGCTGAAGACCTGGGTTCGATTCCAAACATGTGAAGCCCATTTCTGGTGTTCCCTGCTGGAATGTGGCATAAAACCATACTCACTCACTCACTCACTCCTGTGGGTACCCTGATATCCCAGAATTCTTGGCTTGGGCAACCTCTGAAGCACAGTTGCTTGTATGATGGCATATCCTTATACATATCAACAAAGATGAAGCACAGTTCTATCTTGGAAATATTTTCGAAATGTACTCATCTTTGTGACCCTTTAATATTTCAGTTACCTTTCAAACTGGCTGCAAGATATGTACGCCCAGTTTATGATGATTACAATTTCAAACATTTTGAAGTTTTATTAAGTCTCCCAGTGACTTACAAAGTTGAAATGAAAGAAAACAGAAGTCAATGTATGTTTTTTATGTAGCCAGTGTGGCTGAGAGAACCATATTTCACACTTACACTCCTACAAAGGACTAAGTGTTGTCTGTCCAGAGCTACAGATACGTTTTTGAGTCGTTGAGTTATGTACTCACATGTGTTCATCACAATTGGGTATCCATCCTTATTTTCCTTTGAGTAAAGTTTGAGTAGCCAAATATTTATATTTGATCTGTTATATGAGAAACAGTAAGAAAGACTGCAAGGTGCTAAGTTCATGTCCTGAAATAGAACCTCTCAATATACCTCAGTTATTTTATCTATCCACCGGTAGGCAAGCTAAGATTTGACATTTTGTGTGTACACATGTAAGATGAAGTTACAAAAATTCAAGGGTACTTGTACGCAATAGACTTAATAGGAATTGGGTTTTCACATAAATATTTGCATAATTTACGCAGATACGCAGCTTATCTGTACCTCTGTCTGTCTCTCAATTGATGAGGGGCGGACGGGTAGCCTAGTGGTTAAAGCGTTGGCTCGTCAAGCTAAAGACCTGGGTTCGATTCCCCACATGGGTACAATATGTGAAACCCATTTCTGGTGTCCCCTGCCGTGATATTGCTGGAATATTGCTAAAAGCGGTGTAAAACCATACTCACTCACTCACTCACTCAATTGATGAATTTCCCAATGATGGTGTACATAAAGTGGCGTGGTTCTGTTCAGTGCTATCACAAATGAAAAACAAAATGTTAATATCATGAAATATAACAAACAAAAGTTATATGAATATTATAAATCAGACATTTACCTTGTTCAAGGAATGTATCCAATATCCACAACATGGAACAATATGACATCTGTCATGTCTATCTGCAGCTTGCAAAGAAATGTGTTCCATGTCAATAATGTTGTAGAAGGTGTATAACCCTTAAGAATTTTATAACTTGTGGTAGATTTGAACTGATCACATAACTTTGTTTGAGATTTTTCACATTCGTGTAATGTTGTATTGGTCAGACAAGATATATCACATTTGACAACTATTTTCATGATGTCCACAGTTCTTTTAAAAAATCACTTAGATAGCAGTGAGCAGTCAATCAATGTATTATTGGTTAATCTGTGGAAGAAAGGACATAGTTTTTACACAGGCACTTGATTTGGATTTCTTCCGTGTACATTAGTAAATCTACCGGTACAAACATAAACACTAACTGCTGACAGATTTACTCTTGCTGATCACAGTGATGAACCAATCAATGTATTATTGATTGATCCTGCTATCTATTGTGTGACTCAGCTGATAATTCCTCTTGCTACCCTTCCGCACATGTTGCATAACACATTTCCCACATCAGACTGGAATTTATAAGGTTGATTAATTACCCCAGACAGTAAAAATGTCAGATCGTCAGAGTGGTGTTACCACTAATAATGCCTGCTATAAATTCATTAACTGAGCATTAAGCTAATGATATCATATACACAGGTGTAGATTCATACTAGGGGGAGTTATGGTTCTTTCATGCATTCTGTTTGTTATTCATGATCACCACAATCTAATATTTGTGAATGTTTTAAAATGGAGTGTTTTCACTTGATTTTGGGTGTTATTCGTCATTCATCAACGTGAAATATTCAGACGTTGCAGGATAATAGTCAACACTGTTATATTCATATGACAGTAATGTGGCCATTGTGATGGTTATTAGAAAGTAAAACTGACAAGGTCGAAACCTGTCAAAGTAATTTTGTTATTGTTTCACTCAATATAATGAATAATATATCAACTGCTGACATGTGGTTGCGCAATATTCATGATATGTATCTGATTTACCTCCTACTGTATTCGGTGCAGTTAATACGGGGGCGGTGGGGTAGCCTAGTGGTTAAAGCATTCACTCGTCACGCTGAAGACTCTGGTTCAATTCCCCACATGGGTACATGGTGTGAAGCCTATTTCTAGTGTCCCCTGCCGCGATATTGCTGGAATATTGCTAAAAGCGGCATAAAACCATACTCACCCACTCACTCTTAGTTTATACCATATAGAACAAAGTTTATGGACAATAACTTCCTTGATGTCGTGAGTGCGACAAGGGAGTAGTAATCATTGTGTTCAATTTAGTTGCCTAAGAAAATGTACCCGGTAGGATGCAAACAGAACTTCATTGTTGCATTATAATACGAACACGTGTTTGCTGTGTACTTAAGTTAAAACTTATATATACATGTTTACCTGATTGGTTTTTTTTAATTAGGTGTTTAATGTTACCTATATTTAGGGGATGTTACTAAGGGTAGCCAAGTGGTATGATGTCCTCATTAGTACACTGGTATCAGCAGTATTGCTGTAATATTGGAGGTCTAAAATTGTACTCATTTACTCATTTTAGTGGGGTGGTGGGGTAGCCTAGTGGTTAAACGTTCGCTCGTCACAGACCCTGGTTAAATTCCCCACATGGATATAATGTGGGAAGCACATTTCTGTTGTTCCCTTTCTTGATATTGCTGAAATATTGCTAAAAGCGGCGTAAAACTAAACTCACGCACTCACCACTAATTTTTGTATGAAACCATTGCCAAACAAGTAAATAACCTAGTTTCCATTAACTCCAGTAACAACACAGGTCTCAGTAGACAAAGTCAGTTTTAAGGTACCTGAATAAAGTGGGTTAGGACTGCTAAATCAAAGCCTACACCCTTTTGAATGAGGTCAGAGATGTAGGTCACACAGTGCCCAGTGAGTGGGTGGGTTTTGTGAAGGTACTCCTGACTGATGCTTGTAATGTAGGCTGATTGTGTAGAGATATTGTACATGACCATCAGTCAGTGGCCTAGAAACTCAGCCCCTCTACACCCCCAGTGTAGGAGACACCAGTAGACTGTCTGGCATGGACACATGTTGGTGGACAAACAAGGCATTGTGGGTAGAAGGGCAAGGTCACACGTGAGCTTCTTGACAACCAGAGTTGGGACAAATTGGGCGTGAAATGACTCGAGTATGATGAATACACATTCATATGTCAAAGTCGGCTTTCATGCTTGTCATATATAATACGTAGTTATGGGAATGTAAGGGGATGGGAATCCTTCATAGTTGCTGCTGCGGAATTTGAATCTCCAAACCACCCAATACTTGAAACATTGGGGGTTATCTGAAGAAGACCTTGAGTAAATTTGTACGCATAGATAATGATTGCTCTTGTGCAGCATCTTTTACCCATAGATTATGTTCCCACTGAATTTGAACATGCATGAGTGGCTTAGGTAGACACTTGATCATATAGAGTTGCTTCCTCACGTCAGCCAGGTTCCAGTCCTACATGTAGTTTGATTCCAAGATTTCATCTATCTTGGTTTTGCTGGCTCCCATGCTTGTCGGTATCTCTTCCATAGTAACAGGCTATGATAAGTGTCATGACATTTTCTTGTATTATTTCAAGTCTGAACCACTGTTCATTGCTTCATTTAGCCTAACTCGCACACACGGGTGGCTTAGTTCTCTAAGGACCGCCTCTGTGGTATAGTGGTTAGAGCGTCAGCCTGGAGAGTGGAAGGTCGCGGGTTCGTTTCACATCCATGTCATACCAAAAGACGTTAAAATATGGTACTTGTTGGTCCCTGCTTGGCACTCAACATTAATGGGTACAACAAGGACTGGTGTCTGTACAAGCAGCCACAGATACACACGCATTCACATCGTCATATGAGTGAAATATTCTTAAGTGTGACGTTAAACCCCATTGACGTCACCTTAGTTGTCTAAGACGTAGCAGTGAGCTGTGCATGCTGGAATCCTATGGAAGGTTGGAATCTAAGTCAACCAACACTGTTTCTGTGTTCCTCGACTTGCCTGAAGTGGAAAATGTCTGAGGCGGGTTACACTTCAGGGTTACCTCCTGCAAGGAGCTTACACATCATAATGTAACTGGAAAGCTATTCAAAGTAGTACGAAACCGAACTCACTCACTCATTCATCCACCCACTCGGCATGTTCTAACACCTTTAGTTGTACAGGCAAGAGTGAATGTGAGTGGTGCTCTAATATGTATCCTGCTGTGACAGAAGTACAGGCAAGAGTGAATGTGAGTGGTGCTCTAATATGTATCCTGCTGTGACAGAAGTACAGGCAAGAGTGAATGTGAGTGGTGCTCTAATATGTATCCTGCTGTGACAGAAGTACAGGCAAGAGTGAATGTGAGTGGTGCTCTAATATGTATCATGCTGTGGTGCTCTAATATGTATCCTGCTGTGACAGAAGTACAGGCAAGAGTGAATGTGAGTGGTGCTCTAATATGTACCCTGCTGTGACAGAAGTACAGGCAAGAGTGAATGTGAGTGGTGCTCTAATATGTATCCTGCTGTGACAGAAGTACAGGCAAGAGTGAATGTGAGTGGTGCTCTAATATGTATCCTGCTGTGACAGAAGTTATGCTTGTGAGGAGAAGCCTTCAGGTTAGCAAATAGGCTAATGACAAAATTTAATAGCTTGGAACAAACATCTGCACTTTAATTGATATTGAATGTCAAAATGTAGTAGATGGGAGACATAAAGCAGATGTGAAGTAAATAGCATGACTGATGGATCTCAGGTGGGGTACTCCCTCCAGTGTTGCTCTATGTTATTTGATTTATAGGACTGCAATGGACAGGAAAAAGCTTCAATGTCTTTTGTTGGCAATTGGCGTTTGACTTTTTTGAGCTTTTATTACTGGTGAAATAGCACGAAGGACAAGTAAAAAAAGTTAGGTCTTCAGAGTCGAAAAAATTGATGAGAGTATTTATAAAGAACTGAGTGTGTGCAGTATATCGAGGTGTGTGGAGAGTGAATGAATGTCTGCAGGCTTGTTAACTTACGCTAAGTGATAACACTTTAGAGCACAGGGCACCTGCATGTTGGCAGACTTCAACACATTAATCGTACACGGGGGTGTATAGGTAGGTCAGAATCGGCTGACAGTAGGTCAACAGGCTGATCAATGACGGACTGAATTATAATCAAATATTGACACCAGACATGACGGCTTCAAGACTTGTTTGTGGAAGTTGTGAACAGTATATTCATCATGATCTTAATATTAAAAAACGGCCTGTCTGCTAGGTAAACTTGCGATGTGTGTATAATCTGCTTGGTGGACTAAGTCAACAGACTGATGTTGTGTGGACACACTGCCTTGTGACTGGGAGGACTGTACAGGGAGGAGGAGGTTATTCAGTCGGAACTTGAGGGTACACCCAAGTAGTTGTGTGTGGGAGCTTCTAATTCTCTACTGGATTCAGTTTTAGTGGATCTTAGAGTTCACTGAAGGACAGTTGCTAGTTAGACTGACAGTGTTTGGACTCAGCTACGTTTCAGCAGTATCTAAACCTGATATCAGTCTCTGATATCACACTATCTATTCCTGATATCACACTTTCAATCTCTGATATCACACTTTCAATCTCTGATATCACACTATCGACCCCTGATATCACACTATCTATTTCTGATATCACCCTTTCAATCTCTGATAACACACTATCAATCTCTGATATCACACTATCGATCCCTGATATCACACTATCAATCTCTGATATCATACTATTCCTAATATCACCCTTTCAATCTCTGATATCACACTATCAATCTCTGATATCACACTATCTCTGACATCACCCTTTCAATCTCTGTTATCACACTATCGATCCCTGATATCACAATATCGATCCCTGATATCACACTATCTGTCTCTTGATTATCTTGTTTTTCTCTTGATCATGCACAGGCAAATATCTGTGGAACGTATCTTTATCTCTCAATAAACAACAATAAATTTATTGAGTATTTACAAAACTTCAAGCGTACTTGTACCCAATAGTCTTCACTGCAATGAGTTTTCACATAAATATTAGTGTAGTTTACGCAGATACGCAGCTTACCTGTACCTCTGCATTAGCTATCATTGTCAGTTTTGAATGAGTTTGCTGTAAGACTTTTGACATACATCAGGTTGGAGGCCCAAGTAGAGAATAACTTTGAAACTTTGGAATTGAACTTTCTACATGCAAAGTTCCTCTCAGTCCAAAAAACAAATTCATATCTCACTTGAAATCATTGTCATCATGCATCAGAGTAATCTTTTCATGTCACAAGTATTCTCTCAGTACCAGGATCTGATAGTCCCAACTTGGAATCTGAAGTCAGTTTGACACCCTAGCTTAGAGACTGAACTGGGTTTTTCTCACCACAGACCTCTGTGCTACTATAAATTTCAAGTCGGTATGACAGCCCACCTTGGTTTTTCATTGAGATATTACATCAGTTATTTCATATTTTCATCGTGTAAATGTACTACACAGGACAAAATTTGGCATGCATGTTGTCCTCCACAAATAAATACAAATATACTAATTACTATTTAATAATACTATAGTAGATTCTATACTATTATTTAATCAGCGACACAAATGGCAATTTCTTCATGTCATGATTGACAAACAAATTTTCTGTGAAATGTTTTGTGGCACTAAACATTTCTCTGATTTATGCAACAATTTCCTGAAGCTGTTTAGTACAGCTGGCTTGTCTTGCTTTTTCATAAACTAAATTGGTTTGGGTTTCACAATATACATATATTCCACAGTCATGGTGCAGGAATAATGTCGCATGTACTGTAGAAACTGCTGTGAAGTCACACGAACCCGGTGTGAAGCGCCAGATGAAAATGGCCCCTAGTCTTGGGGGGTGTCTGACAGGCTCACCTTTTACAGCGTGACATTGACACAGTTGTCTCTCAAAAGCTGAGTTTTATCAGGTACACATTTTGTCCAGTCTGCCCCATACATACAATCACTGAAACTAGGTCAAGCTGGCAGCCATTGTCAGCAAGTCAATGGCATTTTTTCAGTCGTGATGTGTCAAAAAATCATTAGCCTTGTTATTGCTGAATCAGCTTGAACTGAATGTTTTTTAACCCCTCTCAAGGCATGTTCATGAATTTTGTGTTTAATGTTTGTGTTTGTTGTTATGATAGAAACAGATGATCTTTGGTTGGTAGAATGAGTGCAGAATTCAGATTGATGCTACTGCAACACAGCTACTTCACAGAAACTCTATGGTTGACTGACACGCTAGCCACCCATGGTGTCCACCCAATCATCTTTTAGCCAATATCATAGCTGACGTGTCGGGGATTCTGGGAAAGAATATTCATCCCCAGGGACCTGGCCTTGTCAGAACTATATGGACCTAATGGTTAAACTTCCTGATTTAGTTAATGACATTTTGTTTTGTCCCAGTCAGTTTGAGTCAATGGTTTATTGCTCGCAAAGTTGAAAACCAACTTTTAAGAATAATTCTGGCCTACAGGACCCCAGATTGGTGGCTGTAACATGGGAAACTATCTGAACCATTTCGTGTGGTGATGTTGAAGCCATGTTGGGCCTGTGTTGTTGCATTCGCTGGACATAAAACCAGTGAGTCATATCAGTGACATCAGTCGCGCGGAGAAGGAAACAGGCAGTTTACATTCCAAACATGGATGTTATATATGTGAAGTTTGTGTAGCTCACTAGAACAGGGAATACAGAAAGTATTTATTTAGATGAGATAGAAAATGCCAGATTGCTTGATGATAATTAAGCATTTATGCAATGACTTGAGTATGTATATTTTTTGTGAGAGTTGTTAGTCCCAGAAACAAACGGGCGGACAATACCATGACTGACCGACGGATGGTCGTTGCCGTGAGCAACAAACGGGTGGACGATGCCGTGAGCAACAAACGGGTGGACGATACTGTGAGCACCAAACGGGTGGACGATGCCATGAGCAACAAACGGTTGAACGATGCTGTGAGCAACAAACGGGTGGACGTTGCCATGAGCAACAAACGGGTGGACCATGCCATGAGCAATAAACGGGTGGACGATGCCATGAGCAACAAACGGGTGGACGATGCCATGAGCAACAAACGAGTGGACGAAGTAGTGAGCAACAAACGGGTGGACGATCAGTGAGCAACAAACGGGTGGACGATGCCGTGAGCAACAAACAGGTGGACATGCTGTGAGCAACAAGATCAGACTTATCTAGAATCTACACCAACAAATGTTATGACCACTTTTTAATTTTCATGCAAGGCTGTTTGTAAATCTTTTTAGAGTTTGGACAGATGATTACTTGCAGCCCACAAGTACCAACTAATAAGCGATTAAATGTGGATTGAAACAGGAACGCAATGCTCCTTGAAATATTTGTGATGCGTCGAGAGGAGGATGAGGCAACTCGAATGTCTCCCTCCACTCGGCCTGACCTACAGACTGGGAATTATATACTGAAACAACCTGTACTCTGATATAGTGTGGAATCCCAGACATGCTACTGTTGCAAGTCACATGGTTCGTAAGCTGCGTTATTTAGAAACACCAGAGAGTGTGGAGTGCAGTTCTGTCAGCAAAGGTGATCTGTGTCATAGATATATTTGTGGAGGGAGTTGGAAGGAAAATATTTTGTTTTGTAATCCTATGCAAATCTTCACAAATTTGACAGTCATGGAACATTTTCAAAACAGCGTCCCCTGAGATTTCTCCCATAACATTCATGCTGTAGGAGAGGCATTTCTGTCTATAGAACTTGGTTTTCCTTAATATTCATGTTATTTCAGATTTTGACTTTGCAAGGAAAATATCTTAATGTTTTCTGTCATCAACACAAATGAGGATCCCAATGTCGAAAATCTGATCAGTAGCATTGTTGTTAAATACTCTTTCTAATTCTACGATCCTCTGGAGGCAGTGGGGTGGCCTTATGGTTAAAGGGTCCACTTGTCACGTGAAGATCCGGGTTTGATTCCACACATGGGCACAATCGTATATCCCCTGCCGTGCTATTGCTAGAATATTGCTAAAAGTGGCATAAATCATACTCACTCACTCACTAGATTCTCCGATTGGTGTCGTTTTAGTGCTGAACACAAGTCCATTATGTCAAAAGATTATAGTCCATTATGAGCAAATTTTGAAGCCACAGAAAAAACCTGCTGATCCATATTTTAATACATTTAAAGTTATAAATGTAAACTTGCATTTTCATTAAAAAACAAATTTATTTAAGTTGTAGTTGTATTATTTGAATTGTATTATAAAAATAAACTTCATATTTATCAACAGTGGGATTAGATCTTTTAAATGGTGTATGAGATGTAGTAGTAATAACGTTTTACAAGCTTATAATTTTCTTCATAAACATAGGCTTCATCTGTGACCTTAGAGTCTCCGGGAACTCGGTGTCATGGCAGTAAATGCCTCTGGTTGACTGGTGTTGAAAGAGTTAAAAACGAACCCCAAAAATGTGTAAGACTGAAAAAGATCAAAAGATCCAGCCTTTTCAAAAAGTACATTTGAATTTCTTAGGCTTCTGTGAGTGAGTTTAGTTTATACCGCACAAAGCAATATTACAGCTTTATGGCGGCAGTCTGTAATTAATTGAGGCTGGACCAGACAATCTAGTGATCAATAGCATGAGCATCGATCTATGCAATTGGGAACCGATAACATGTGTCAACCAAATCAGCGAGCCTGACCACCCGATCCCGTTAGTCGCCTCTTACAACAAGCATTGGTTACTGAAGATCAATATGCTAACCTGGATCTTCACTGGTGCCAAGGTTTCAGGGGCGGTGTGGTAGCCTAGTGGTTAAAGCGTTTGCTCGTCACGCCAAAGGCCCGGGTTCGATTCCCCACGTGGGTACAATGTATGAGGCCCATTTCTGGTGTCCCCCGCCGTGATATTGCTGGAATATTGCTAAAAGCGGCGTAAAATCATACTCACCGGCGTAAAATCATACTCACTCACTCAATCTTAGGCTTCAGTACAAGCAGTGTAAAACCCAACTCACTCACTCACTCAAAGGCTTCAGTAAATATTTCTGTGCTATATTGTTGGCTCACTGTGTTATCTTCTCCATCCTTTGACTGGTGCTACTCAGCCTGTTGAATCAGTACAACAGGAAGAACAAACACTGTCGAGCCACATCAAATAGAAATTCAGACAATGGGTGATATTAGCTTTATCTCAATCCCCCAGTGTTGTCCAGGTAGATTTCATATCCACACTACAGTTACTTCCTGCGTATCGCTTTGTATTGGAGCCATGAAATGACCAGATTCTTGAGATATCACCTGAAGAAGGGGCAAGAAGTAGCCCAGAAACGTCGTGTTATACAATAAAGAAGAAGTTGTCATCCATATACTCGTCTTATATGAAATGACCAATTATCTAAAAGCAGAGTCCCTTACTATCAATATTAGTCACTCTCACAGTCCCTGAACCACACTATTTTCCCTACCGCCTAGCCCTTTCTGCATTGTGTTGAAAGCATGTTTTAACAGTTTGAGATTTTACTTTACATTTGTTCCTGTAATCAATATGCAAGGTAAGGTGTTTCGGTTGCAGTCCATTCATCAGATATCAGAAAACATATATTCCACCAACTCAGACTGGCTGTCCATGTTTGTTGACCACAAGTGGTCGAGAAATGGCAACTACTAATATAGCAATAAAGACATGTTGAACAGCTCAACATACCAACATGCACAGGACATTTTATATCATTTCACACTTAGATCCGGTAAAGGTAAGAGAAATATTGGACATGATGATTTGCAAATTTTAGGTGTGCCACTTGTTGGTCCACTTAGCACCATTGTCCTGGAACATGAAATCATCCAGTATTTGGGTGTAGAGCTCTCGCCGTCAAGCCAGGGAAGGATATTGGTCACTTGACAATGTTGTTGTGGAATATAGAGTCTGGTTGGGTAATTGTGGAACATATATTTCCCATTTCTGACAGGATGCTTTCCTCAGGGTCTTGCTCTGGTTTGTCTATAGATGGAAAATATGGTAATGTGTTTGTTTTCAATTTGCGAAGGTGTATTGTGTATTGGTAATGGTTGCCGCCACGTGTTATGAATACACTCGCCATGGTCAAGGACAGCGTTGTGGCAGTTAGTTTACAATATGGTTATCAATGGTTTAGAATTAGCCAAAGGTACCCATTGTTCCAAATGCTGAAAAGTAAAATTTGGTCTACGGTTGTGAAAAGTGTGTTTAAGAAAACACATGTCCATTACAAATTGTGCTGCTGTTCTACCCCAAAACATCTCAAGATCTGGGTTAGAATGTGCCTTCAGTAACCCATGCTTGTCGTAAGAGGCGACTAATGGGATCGGGTGGTCAGACTCGCTGACTGGGTTGACACATGTCATCGTATCCCAGTTGCTTAGATCAATGTTCATGCTGTTGATCACTTGATTGTCTGGTCCAGACTTGATTATTTACATACCACTGTCATACAGCTGTAATATTGCTGAGTGCGGCGTAAAACTAAACTCAATCTACCCCAAAATGTTTCATACATCTTACAGTGAGACTTGAATACTGAGGCCGGAGCTGAAGAGTGATAGTGACAGCCATAGTCCCTTGATGATAGCAGGGGTGGAAATAACTTTAAAATTGCTAGTGTACTCCCGGTACCGTGGCACATGTAAAATCACTTGCCCTGATAAGTTTTCCACTATACCGGCCTTTTTCTTGTTGATTTTTTAAATAAACAACATTATTAACATTGGAAAGTCAATTGGACACCGGTACAGCATGACATACAAATTTGCTTGCCTGACAGAAAAAACACTGGACTCGGACGTCGGGCAATGGGTTATTTCCACCCCTGGATAGGTGGACATCTTGCTCTCTAGACTGGACACTTGTTTCTTATAGTGTCAGGAAACTGTTATATTCTTGTTTCCTGTTGTATGTTGTTTGTTATCCCCGCAACAATGAAGTTGCGGGGGGATATAGAAACAAGTTCCGTCTGTACGTCCGTCACACTTTGTCCAAAGTATATCTCCTAAACTATTCGTGATAACTTAACCAAACTTGGTACACATGTCAACCATGATCCCTAGATGTGCCTTTTGGAGGTTAGACCCAGATATGAATTTTATTTTTTGTGGTTTTCATGGAAACATGACTTAGGCTGTGACTATGAGGATGTCATCTTGTTGCATTTCCATGGCAACAAGTTAGGATTCAACTGAATTTGGTGGTAGAGCTCCTTTCTGGAGCAGATCTTAAAAACCTTTCAATACTCTCCTTCCACTTTGCTGTATACACTCCAAAACATTTGACATAATCATAACTAGTAGACATATTCATAAAGAGTATTTTGCCGTTGAGGGGGATATTGATGGCTCTGTCTTCTTGTTTATTGTGTCATGCCACACTCATCAATACTCCAGCTGCATGATGGCACTCTTTAAATTATCAAGTCTGGACCAGACAATCCAGTGATTAACATTTTGAACAATCATCCACACTGTTGGGTAATGATGGCAGGCTAAAAGGCCTGACTACCTGATCCATTAAATCTCTATGCACAACAAGAATCAATTCACATTTGGAAAACATTGTGGTAAAGCAAATTGTATTGCAACAAAGTGTACAGCTTCAGTTGTTACTGTTGTGATCACATTAGGTAAGATTGACATAAAAACAGTGAAACAACATAAGACAATAGTAGGTACAGTGAGACCTGTTCATTGTAAGGCAAATATTGGTCATTACAATCGTATATATATCTCGGACATGGCATGACCTGTGTTTGTGTCCTCTGGCGATAAGTACATGGACCTAAAACAAGCACCTGTCAGGGTTATCTCTGGTGATAAGTCACAACAAAAGGACCACATACAACTGACCAGCTGACCAGGTCACTGACATTCCATGATGGCATTAGCCAACGCCCGACAAGGCATCGTGGGTAATCTGTCCATCCACTCTCATCCAGTATATACTGGTTTAGGTTGGCGACAACAGGCTGTATGCCGTCTCTCAACACAATTATATTTAAATTATGTGTGATGGTTGTGAACTAGGTTATTGTGTGATGTGTTTGTGACATTGTTGTTGAGATATGGTTGATTGTGGTTGTGCCCTTTGAAATGTCATTCTCTCAACAAAATAGTACAACCCTGGTTTCAAATGTCCTTGATGAAGTCATGTTCTAATAGAACATTTCTGATTTTTGTGTGAAATATTTTTTGAAGTTCATGTCTTAGTTACTGTTTTCATATTTAAGAGGAATTAAATTTTTGGCATTCATCCTAACAAATGTTTGGTGCCTCTGCCTTTGAAACCAGAGTGCCTGTGAAGCTTCAATGTTTTTGTTTTATCCATAATGACAATATCACTAACACGCCTTACTTTCTTCAGTTACAGAAGGCATAAGGATTTGCATATTGATACATTTGCCATTTAGCCATCATTGATACTGTCTGTGTCAAAACGATCGAGTATACAAACCTGCACCTGTCTCTTGACATCATTTTCAGTAGACATTAATGTGAGGAATTGTATTAGCAAAGCTGCTCACTTGACTAAAGGAAATTTCTCTAGATTCAGTCTACAGCCGGTGACTATAGACATGATTGTTGGTCTCTGAATTCAGTGAATATATACAATATATACAATATATACTATATATACAAGTCTGATAGAAACACATAATTCCGTTAAAATTGAAAAGTAGACACTGGGAAAAGGGTGATTCAAAACCTCCAATCCAATTAAAGTCCAGGGTCTCGTTTCACAACGCAACCTTTACTAAGGTTAACCTTAACTCCCATTCTTTAACACTGCACTAAGGCTACCTTAGTGACCTACGATCACCTTAGTGCTCTGTTAAAGGAGGCCCTGGTGGTACAACCACTCTATCTGTATGTTACACAGTAAACATTTGTATTGGACAACATCATGAATTATTGCAATAAAGAGTTTTTGTACTAAACAAATGTTTCTTCTAAACTTGTTGCGGGATGGCCACTCGTTTTAATACCTGTCCCTAACCCCATAACATACAGTGTATACGCAATGAGACGTTCACATGAATGATGACAAAATATATAACAATTGTGAATTTGACACACACACACACACCCCTAAAAAAAGAAACATTGCACACATTTTTTGAAAATTTTGGACTAACTGTTCCACTTGAGTTATATAAATAATCACGCTTGTGAAATACTGGTTGCAAGTTAGGAAATGTAATTTTCTGCCAGTCACTTAAACATGTGTCAATCAAGTCATAAAGGTGTACATTTTATTACAGTTTATTGAACTAATTGCATAATTAGATGATATCACAGTATACAGTGTGAGTTTGTAAATGGTTATTAGCACTTCTGCGTATACAACCCAGCCTTTTTACAACTTCAGGGGCAGTAAACTGTCAAATCATGTTTCCAACACAAAAACTTGAGTAGTTATATACGGAATCAGTATTGGTAAAACTACATGGAATAATGCAAGCTGGTCTCCCCCAGCAACTCACCCAGTCATGCCCTGTCCATTTCCTGACTGGCCAGCTTACAAGAGCTGGCTGTGAAGTACTGTTTGTGATGCAAGCATTGTTGTATCACCTAGTTGCATGGCTAATGAGGCCTTGTTGTGTAATTACCTGTTACCTCATTGTGGGCTGACATTGTAGGCTGTAGAACAAACATGTTGTGTTTGTTGCTGGCTCAGGTTGACTGATCGTACCCTGTTGCCATTTAATTAGATGAATTGTGTGTTGACAGCAATGTTGGATTTAAAGATTAGGGACTGTATTATTCCTGTTTTCCTTTCTATGGTCCTTGAGCATGACTTGACCCTGGAATATCAGCTGTTGGTCATGTCTACTGTCCACATGTCTGTCGTCTGTCTACTGTCCACATGTCTGTCTACATGTCTGCTTAAAATACCTCTCCATTACATGTATACATGAATACAGTAAGTATCTAATAATACAGCATAATTTTCATGTTGATTTCATTGGAGTTTTATTTAGATATAAAATATTTTTGGCTCTTGATGAAATAGATATTTCGTGTTTTTACATATGATTTTCAAAGATTTGGTGTTTTAATTCTGAATATTCTTTGTAATTGAAAATATGAATAATTCACTAATGAGCCAAGAGATTTCGTGTAGATGTATAAGTTCATTAAGCTAGATTTAATTTGTAATATGTTTTCAGTGAAAGGAGTTTGAGGGCTGATTCAGTTTCACATAAGGAGACATGTTAGAGAGTTAATCATATAGCTCTTATAATAATTAGGTTTATTCAAGCATTGGCACTGATCAGATGGCACAGTTCAGTTCAAAATATATTAAAAGGAGAGATCCTACAAACAATCAGATGGTTGTGTCCTTTTAGTGAGGTTCAATACCAAGTGTAGTATTACGCTGTTGTCACGTATGTCTTTAAACATTCTACATGTGTTGTTCAGTTATAAGTAGGGTTTGAGGATTGGTTGCTGTTTTCCTGTGTCAGAAGAAATCTATTGTGTCTGAGGAAGCAGTTACGTGCAAGCAAGCTTGGGAATTATGTTCATTGATTGTCAAGTTCCTGATGTACCAGCAAGTAAGTAAAAGCTACATTGATGAATGAACCAGGCCCAGCCTACCCCATATGCAAGCTGGATTCTGATTGGTCAAGCTTATTATTACTAGGTCAGAATGTAAACATTGTCGCATGCAGTTTAGTTTGGCCATGTGGTTTGTGATCTGAAAGGTCGCTGTCGGAAGTAAGCACCTGTGAGACATTGAGTTAACCACAGGCGTGGCGTATTACGTGTAACCAGCACACACAATTAACATCTTACCTACATATATATAGCCAGTATGGAGGGTGTCCCCATTTCAGCCTGTCCTTGCAATCAAGCTGGATTCATGCGGTTGCTCTTGTTTGGTGATGATGTAATGTAGCCTGACACCTATCCCACTCTTCAGATTAAGCCCAGCACATTGGAATTTACACCACTGATGAAATAGGACCTATGCAGTTGGATTGGAATATGTACAGCCAGAAATTGGATTTGTGAACTGAAGTTTGGAAGAACTCACCAAGGAACTTTTTGTCACTGTATAGGCTCTGGCTTCTCAGAAAGACCATTTTTGTGGTTTCATGGGATTTACTGTTATGTAGAGTCATTCATGTCAGAACCCATTGGTGTCGACGAGGATCGTAACTTTGGATCATTCTTGCAGACACGTGACTGAAGATTGTTTGTTACTCTTGGATATTATCACTTTTGGTGACTGTTGGTTTCAGTGCTGTAAGTGACTCAGACAATTTGCAAGCTGGTGAATAGGAGTGTCACAGATCAGGAGCTTAAGTAAATGAACAGTGCTCTAGAAGGCTTGTTATTGGACTACAGGAAGGAGACAAGTTCACCATTTGCTGTCAAACAAATTCGTGAAAGAACATTTAACATAGCTGTGAATTAATCCTTTTTGGTTCAGGTCGACCTGTAGTTGGAGACCTGGTGTCCTCCAGAGGGTACTGGGAAGTCACAGTATCTTTTTAACAGCTATCGGAGTGTTATTGAACTGGTCTGTAGGACTGATCACTGTCAAGGCTTGGAAGACTGTGAGAAATTGAGTTATTATTGACGTGGAAGGTAATTACTTGTCCTAATGTAGCACTATCTTCGTGTTGTGACTGATCTCAAGGTTTTAGCCCAGGGTTGTTTTGTAACATTTGCAAGAAATGTAATAGGCAGGACAAGATTACTTTTTTACCTTACAGAAGTGAAACACATCTGTTTTCTGCTGTTTTTAATGCTTGTGAAGCCAGTAATCTTGGTGACGTTGTTGTGGAGACTTGGATAACGTTTTAACGGTGACGTCTGCTTCGTACCAATTGACTTCATGGATCCTTATCTTCCCACACCGGAAGGACAGGTGGAGATATGAAAGTGACATAACAGGTTTCAAATCCAGTTCAAGTAGATGTATTTTTGAGTTCATTTCCATTCTGAGGAAGGAGAGGTTCAGTAGTGAGCAGTGTTAAAACACCCAGGTGTGGAGTGGCGAGATTATACAGATCCCGGAGACATTAACTTCAAACTATTGACAACATCACTGGGAAGCAAGTGTTTACTTTGAAGTATGCATTGATGTCATCACTCATCCATTCACAGAAATAGAAGTCTGTGATCCACCTGGTCCGCTGCCGCTTCACAGTTACAGTCATTTAGCTGTAACCATGGTGATAATATCCTGATAGTGTCATTACTCCCTTCCTTATTGTGATATTTGACATTTTGCTGAAGAATCTTCGCATCGAACAGCTATATTTGGAAGTACTTACCCACTATATGTATGTCATATCTTCTTGTAAGGGTGCAGTTTAATGTTGACAGTTTTAGGAATGATTTTGTTCAGATGCTGAGTTTTGAACATTTGATTTGATTGTTTGTTGTATGCACAACTCTCATACGTTCGTGACTGACAATTGATGACTTTTGATTGGCATGTCAGACATTGAGGTTTATTAACAACCATTGTTGTGACAACATTGTTTAACAACATGTTGGATCAGAGCTGTGATCCTCAAAACAACGTGCTGACAAATCAGGAATGCTTCTAGTCTGCTGAACCTGTAAACTGACCATCAAAACATAACCAGCCCAGCCTTGGGTTGGGAGTTGTCAACTTGAGTGGAGGTATTTTGTCACTGTCCAATTAGTGCTGAGGGCCCCTCTACTGAGGACTTCTGTTCACCGGAATTGTTTGTGTAGGGTTCTGCTTGGCTGCCCCGAGACTCACCTGACCTCAGGATCACCTGGGGTTGTGTTTACATCCTCGCCTAAAACCAGACCAAGTCACAGAAGACGACCCAACTTTCTATCTACCCTGATAGATCTCGGAACAATCCACCCTCACTGGACCTAGTAGCTTTCCTCTCCAGTGCTGTTTCAACTCTCCATGGCTACTTCTGTTATAGGTCAGGCAGTACATTTCAGAACATGAGTTTTTAAAATTGTGTATTGATGACATCATAAATCAGTGTCACTGATAGTTATATGATCTGGCAAGATTGATTTAAGCAGGATATCATTGATCTGGGAGTGATTTTGACTTTGGAGAAGATCACAGCAGCGGAGATTGGGTACTCTCAAGCTTGGCTAATAGGAGTTAATAACAGACCTAAGGAACCTATCTGACAGAACCAGCAAGGCTGTTGAAGTGAGGACTTATAGCCATCTCTATCCCAGTCATTTCTGAATTCCTCTGGTGTGTCTCATGACAGTTGTGATTTCATCAGGTGTAGCTTAGGTCTCCCTAAACTGGAAGCAGATCAACCCGTGAATTTCAAGTGTTCGGAGATATACACAATGCAGAAGTCCACCTCTCTCGATATGAAGGACATGCCGCGTGTACACCCATACACTCTGTGTTCTGCCTGCCCTTCCATCGGTTCCTATGTGTACTCCCCACAGTACACATACGTGGTGTACCCAAGCCAGGTACCGACAGTAAGCATGTCAAGCAAACTGCGGTACCGCTCCATGAGCTGCGATGACACCTACCTACGGTAAGTTATAGCAATCACTAGTATGTTGTCCTACTTACTGTTCCCATACTACACTGTTGGTGTATATCACTGTTCCCATACTACACTGTTGGTGTATATCACTGTTCCCATACTACACTGTCGGTGTATATCACTGTTCCCATACTACACTGTCGGTGTATATCACTGTTCCCATACTACACTGTCGGTGTATATCACTGTTCCCATACTACACTGTGTCCACTGTTCCCATACTACACTGTCAGTGTATATCACTGTTCCCATACTACACTGTCAGTGGTGTTCCCATATCACTGTTCCCATACTACACTGTCATATCACTGTTCCCATACTACACTGTCAGTGTATATCACTGTTCCCATACTACACTGTCGGTGTATATCACTGTTCCCATACTACACTGTTAGTGTATATCACTGTTCCCATACTACACTGTTAGTGTATATCACTGTTCCCATACTACACTGTCGGTGTATATCACTGTTCCCATACTACACTGTCAGTGTATATCACTGTTCCCATACTACACTGTCGGTGTATATCACTGTTCCCATACTACACTGTCGGTGTATATCACTGTTCCCATACTACATTGTAGGTGTATATCACTGTTCCCATACTACACTGTCCGAAATGATGTTACTCCCTCAAGAAGGTGCCGACCCTGTTCTGGCACCAGGCCGTGATTACATGGGTAATAACCGTACATTATCTGGAGGTGTAATGAACTGTAATTGGAGAGGCATTATGACCATACATCTCCAGGGCACTGCAGTACCTTATCAATAGGAAGTGTATGTTACAGTTTTATTCTTTTGAGTTCATACTCATATCAAGCTTATGACTTATGAATGAAGGCTTTAATCTCATGATACTTGGTGTTCAACAATAACTCTCTGGGTTTTCTGCTTCGGCTTTGAATCTAGGTCCCAGATTAAGAAACAAGCTTAGGTTACCAGTCAAGTGTTTTGTTTTAACTCTTTATAAATGGCATCATTGTATCATTTTAGGAAATGGGTGCATGTACTTTGTGTAGTTTTACTCTTAAAGGCAGGGGTGTACAGTAACTGTTGATGGATGTGATCGACTTAGAGCTTGAACCTTTGTAAGAACTAGAAACAGGTTACTCTGTCAGGTACAGAATGAAGGGACTAAACTGAAGATGGCATTCAATCTGAAACTCACAGTGAAAACCTTTGAGGGTACACCTTTAAAACCTCCAGTATTACAGGTCTTTATCATATATATCACAATGGCCTGGGTAAACCAGCCAGCAGTAGGAACTGGTCGAGGCAGGGTGACAGGACACCGGGTGGATGATAGTGAGGGGAAAGGTATGTAAATCAACTAGTTAATGTACTGTGGCCTGCTCCGAGGTGGTGACATGTAGACGGCAACATGAGGCCGTGCCGAGAGATGACCTGTATCTGGTTACCTGATAATTGATCTGCTCCATGCCAGACCTAATGACATGACAAACGTGATGATCCAATGGAAGACACACTTCCACACTGACCTGATTCACTGGTTTGTAGGCTTCTGAAACATGACTGACATGGAATTAGCTGAGGAATCGGTATTGTGGTACATGTTTGCTTGTCATGCTGGTGATCCAACCCATTAAATCCAACCCATATAACCTTGCACTTACTTACTAAGGTTTTTGTTTATTATTTGACACCATCCTCTATAATATTCCAGCTATTTAACAATGGTCTATAAGAAATCAAGTCTGGACTTGACAATCCAGTGATTAACATCATGAGCATCAATCTTCGCAACTGGGATACAGTGCTCTTCTCCACTCTTGTCACTTTTGCATTCATGCCGCTCTACACTCAATATTACCCCTGCAGCCCTCATCTTCCACCCCCATTTCTGGTGTCCCCCGCCGTGATATTGCTGGAATATTGCTAAAAGCGGCGTAAAACTAAACTCAGTCAGTCAGTCATCTTCCACCCTTCCATTCTACTCCACTTTGATCCACTCCACTCCAATCCGCTCCACCAGGATGCATTCTGTTTGGCTCTTGTCAGTGCATGTTTGTAACGCTGTGTTGCCAACTAAGATAAATTTGTGGGTATGTGGAGCAGTGAATCACACCTCGCCTCGGTGTCACAAAATGTCACCATACACCTGAATCGTGACTTGTTCCTCCGTCTTTATCATCTAACACCAACAGTAATTATATCAAAGGCATATTGTCGATACAAGGCATTGATAAAATGTCCTGTAGCAACAGTTGGTTGTGTTATTAAATGTAATGATGATACAGGGAAATACGGGTCGTATTCATGCAAGATGGCGCTGGGAACAACAGTTTGTTTCTGTGCTACTGAGATCTAGTGGTGTTCTGATTAATTGAAATAATCGAGGATTGGTCGCAGTGACCAAACGAACAAGCAATCGATCACATTTTCTCATTATAGAACACACAAAATTTGGGAACTACTGTTTCAATATTTAAAACACTTGATGATGGAACACATATTATAAATTGTCAGGGCCTGAAAATGTGTCCAGTTCTTAGAAAACTCACTTCACTTACTGAAAAGTTATGGCTAAATATTTCTTGAAGACTCAAGGATATTTATGTTCATGATATATTAGTTATCAGTTTAAAGTAGCAAGTTGCATCATTTTACCTAGGATGTGAAATTTACCCTCAAAACAGAAAACAACAGAGAACCACATTATATGCATCTGCAATAACAACCTGAACATGAGAATCTGAAAAATGACGCTAACTAATTTGTGTTTTTGTTGGTAATGAACCAATTGTGAGATTTCAACCAATTCCCAACACTACTGAGATTCCATCATGGCCAGAGAAGTAGGAGTGGATGCATTCAGTACATGAAAGGTTGTATTGAAGGAAGCAGGACAAAGGCTTGGGACTAATGTTCCAGTATTCCTATATTCCTTCTACCAGTATTTGGTCACGATAATTTGACTTCTGTCTTCCTAACAGATACACGTAACAAAGTTTGATTGTAAATGTCTGGCAGAGGAGGTTTCAGTGACTTCACTTAAAGTTTAAAATACTTTCAATTGTCCCGCCAAGCTTTGTTTCCCCTGACGTTCATACTCGTGTAAGGTGTAGAAAAATCTTGTATCATTAACTCATGTTGACTCTCGGAGCACCAGTCAATGAAATAGTTAATACCAACTTTATCAGCAGCTTAAACCTCTTATGCAATGTATCACGTGCCGAATAAATCACACGATCAGGAGCTACGTGTAGAGTTAACAGCGTGAGAAACCAATAAGTCTTAGGTCATTATTAACTTGTTTTAGCCGGTTTCAGCTTTATGGACTTTTTATGCCTTTGCAACTCCTGATATTTGTGCTGATGTTTCACCAACCTCAGGTGATAAAAGGTAGTTGTCAAGAAACATTGATAAAAACTGTACCCGGTGGTACTGAAGTTATTATCCATAAGGACAGTTCCATTTGCCTCAAACCGCTTCAGAGGATGTTTTCATGAACCTGTGCTAAATGACATATCTTAAGACCCTGCCTTCATTTCAAAACTGTGTGTTGATAACAGGCGTGTATTTTGACCTGTTTTGTGTTCAAGTTATAATCAATAAGATGTGTGTATATATTTAACAACTAACCCAAAGTAGCAGAGCAGCATGGCTATATTGTGTTGCTGTAAAGAGTGTCATGGCTGTGTTGTCATGCTTGTAGACTGAGTATACAATCACTAGATTGTGTGATCCAGACTTCATGATGTACAGACTGCCGTCGCTCTGCTGGAATATTTCCAACTGCAGTTAGCATTCAAAAAAAACTGACCACAATGACCAAAACTGGGTTAAAGAGATTCAAACCAGCCAGGGTCTGCAGTTAACACCACAACATATCTTTTGCCTGCGATAAACACTCAGGAGTCTGACAACCAGGTGTGTTTTCAGTTTGAGAAAAATTAGGTTAGACCAAATCTCTGAAATATATCCCAATTTAGGTTTGTTTTTAACAACGTATAAACTTCCTGTGTTGTAAGTAATTTACATTTGTCTTCGATTTTGTACTTTGAATGAAACAATACAAGTTCCAGACCAAATTTAAAAGTCTTTGACGGGCGTTTCCCGACAACTACATCCGCTTCCCAGGTGATTGTAAACAAATGTTGAGCAATATGTGATGGAGCGTTCGTGTGACGTTCATTACCTGGCGGGAACACTAGCAACAGAAAAAAATCAAGTTCATTGAAAATATGTGGCACAGCAGTTACCGGAAGAAGTTGAATTGAAATCATTAAGTGCAAAAATCTTTCATGCTTACTTACGCTTTTGACATTCGAATAATTCGTTTTGTTTAAGACTGATTAGAAATCAGCTTTTCTTGGATTCAATGACAGAATATTTATAGGGTACTGTGGTAAGTTAAATTTGAATGTTTTCTACTGAAATGTCTTTTGTAAAGATAATGGGCAGATATTTCCTTGTAAGATGATATCTTTTCCTTATTTATTGAGACAAATTCTTGACAATTTGGAAGACGATAAATACAGAACTTGATGACAGTGTGGTCTTGTAGACCTAAATGATCGTCTTTCAACTGATGTGTGACTGGTCCTGTTTTAAAATATCATGTATCATGGGTGACAGTTGTCTGAGGGCTGCAATTCACTTCTGCCCTGAGGGATACCAGGAACCTGTGTGTCACTAAAGTGGTACCACCATCACTTGGGGCTCTTATCTCACAGTATGCTGCTTTACGCCAAGCAATCAATCCAATCAGTGGGCAAGAACTCCTGTTCAGTTTGGAGATCAAGAGCTCCTGTACAGTTTGGGGTTCAAGAGCTCCTGTACAGTTTGGAGATCAAGAGCTCCTGTACAGTTTGGGGTTCAAGAGCTCCTGTACAGTTTGGAGATCAAGAGCTCCTATTCAGTTTGGAGATCAAGAGCTCCTGTACAGTTTGGGGTTCAAGAGCTCCTGTACAGTTTGGAGATCAAGAGCTCCTGTACAGTTTGGGGTTCAAGAGCTCCTGTTCAGTTTGGGGTTCAAGAGCTCCTGTTCAGTTTGGAGATCAAGAGCTCCTGTTCAGTTTGGGGTTCAAGAGCTCCTGTACAGTTTGGGGTTCAAGAGCTCCTGTTCAGTTTGTAGATCAAGAGCTCCTGTTCAGTTTGTAGATCAAGAGCTCCTGTACAGTTTTGGGGTTCAAGAGCTCCTGTACAGTTTGGGGTTCAAGAGCTCCTGTACAGTTTGGAGATCAAGAGCTCCTGTTCAGTTTGGAGATCAAGAGCTCCTGTACAGTTTGGGGTTCAAGAGCTCCTGTACAGTTTGGGGTTCAAGAGCTCCTGTACAGTTTGGGGTTCAAGAGCTCCTGTACAGTTTGGGGTTCAAGAGCTCCTGTTCAGTTTGGAGATCAAGAGCTCCTGTTCAGTTTGGAGATCAAGAGCTCCTGTTCAGCTTGGGGTTCAAGAGCTTGGTTGACACATGCCATCGTATTCCAATTGTATGATTGATGCTCAGACTGTTCATCACTGGATTATCTGGTCCATACACAATTATTTACAGACCACCAGCATATAGCTTCTGAGTGCAGGAGTAAACGTCAAACAAAACACTCCACTGCATGACAAAGCATTCTCCAACTGGAATAAGAAGCAAAAGAGATGAATGAGATGTTAAACTTTTTCGGAAACTGACGCTTCTTGAACACCTGCACAGAGATCTATATGTAACTAAAGTCCGTCTGGAATCTGTTGTTTTGGAATCAGTTTTGGGGAGAAGAGTGATACTGTCATTTGATCTGTCCTTAACATGTTTAGCATTAACAATACAATGTACCAACCACCCCAGGCGATGTGAGAGAGGATGTGACGATGTGATACAACACACGTGTCTGGTTGTCCTCCAGGGGAGTGGATGTGACGATGTGATACAACACACGTGTCTGGTTGGCCTCCAGGGGAGTGGATGTGTCAACAGTCAATGTAGCATATGGTGTACGTTTCGTTCTGCACTTACAGACTGGCTATTGTAAACATATTGGTCAAGGTCTACAGGAGTAAAGCATGTGGGACTAATCTTTCTGTTGTGAAATGTTTACGTTATGAATAGACTTCCTTCAGTGGAAGAGTTAATTAATGGAATCTTTATGGATGTCATTCATTCCTGAGACTATGATTGGTCACTTCTGTTTCGGTTTCATGGGATGTCAATATTTGGACAGATGTATTACTGATCAATGAACTGGGAGCTATGTATGGTCAAGGGGAGGCAACTCTGAAGGGTTGATGGAAGTGCGTCGTTGACAAAGTGAGAGAAGCATTCGTATAATATACATGTTATTCAGGTAGTTGTTTCACATTGATTTTGTATGAATCTTGTGGATTTTAGAGTTCATTCAAGTCTTTGGGCCAGAAGTACTGAATAATTTCTGTTTTGGTTGGTTGGTATGTTTCATAAAATGTACAGAAATTATTTTACGGATTTGAAATTGAAAATAGAATGGATGACAGGCCATTTGAAGCGGCTTGAAAAACTGAGACTGTGACACAAGCAGTTGGCAGTTGCTTATTTACATGACACATTCAGTTTAGCAATGTGAAACAATCAGGTTGTTTTAAACATTTCTTTTGAGTAATTGTTATTACTGATTTGCTCCAGCATCCATGCGTGCCATTGTCAAATGGCAGCTAGGGGATTAAGGTTGTGTTTGGAATGATTTGTTGTCTATGTATCAGATTGTGATTGTGCAATAAGAGTCAATTAGTAATTACCAGGTTTGAGTACCAGGTAAAATGCTCTTTGTCTTTGCTCCTGGTGATTGTTACCATTGTCAAAATGGACAAAGGCATTGATAGTCACCAGCCTCTTCTGTTTGTTCCTATCCTTTCACAGGCAAAGGATATTCTTACTGAATGCTTTCACTCAATCGAGGGAATTGTGAACTTTGTGTTACATATTTGGTAGGGTAGGTAGAACTCTGTTCTGTCCAGAAGTTTGTTTGTCCAGACAGTTCCTTGAAAAATGTAAGTGTGTGAATTAACAGGGTTCATTTGTGACTTGAATCTGTGAGATTTAAAAAAATAAATGTAACTTGCTGACCCGCTGCTGAGGGGTTGTATGACTCATCAAGCCGAAGCCAAGGGTATTCCCCACATGGCTGATGTGTGTGAACTTTCCTTGTGTTCCCTGCGGGGATACGCTTTGCTGAGCTGCATAACACAATACTCACTCATAAATGACCTTTCAGAAGTTAAATGCCATCAGGTACAGTTAATAGCCAAATTCTGATAAACTTTCGAAGTAACCAGTCCTTGTTGTACCCACTAGTGCCGAGTGCCAGGCAGGGACCTGCAAGTACCATATTTTAAAGTCTGTTGGTATTACGCGGCTGGGGATCAAACCCGCAACCTTCCGCTCTCCGGGTGGATGCTCTAACCACTACACCACGGAAGTTGACGCTTTCAAGTGGATAAACAGACTGTGTTCTGAAGATGGTTCCATGATCAGCTCCTTGTGCATTGGTTTGAATTCATTGTTTGGTTCAGTGATTTTCCTTTGGCAGGGTTTCACTTCAGATGTCACCAACCTTCGGTTATAGTCCGATTACATTTTCAAATGACCGACTACTTACACTTTACTTAGGACACTGTGGCCGATCGATAATTTCGATGCTATTTCTTTATATTAATCTAATAAATTACTAACATTATTTGCAAATTCATCAAAAACTAACCATGAAATCTTGATAATATTTTCACATCACAGCATGTTTACATATCCATTTTTATCACATGTCCAACCTGGTTTTGTAGCATAAATTTATCAGATATTGTGATTGGCTGCTATTAATAGATTGGCGAATCAGAAAAATGGTTTCTGACATTACCGTGAATGAATGTTACCGCTACTATGATTGGCTCTCTATTAATAGATTGACCAATCAGAATACAGCTTTCACAGCTAACAGGGAATCCCCTTCTTTCCATTGCCAATCCTTTATCGTATCAACAGTGCCACCGCAAAAACGATTGAAATTGAAAGTTCAACCAATTTCATCGTTTAAAACGAATTCATTCACCGATCAGCCCGAGGAAACTACTGATATTTATGCCCCCGATAACGGTAGGGATGTTATAAATGATGAGGAGACATAAAAAACAGAAAACGATCCTTCTAAGACAGATGGCTAAAGTTATTATATCCATGGCTTGCTTATGAAAGTGGGAAGGGCATGACGTGCCCGCCATGTATTAGTGCAGGGAGACGTAACACGTTTACAAATGGATGTCAGAATTATCGAACCAGTTCTCTGAACGACCATGTGAAGACTAGCGACCTTCAAACTTATTTAATTGCCCCACATCTCCAAACTCAGTTCTTTCATCAATGACTTAAGTCACCAGTTACTCATGTTTCAAGTTCGTTGAGAATGACTTTGGACTATCAATTATGAACTGTATGTCGTTGTTAATGTTCTTAGTTTTGACTTTACAGTTGATGTATTTTGACGAAATAAAATTACTGTCAGTAGTAACAGTAATAATGCAGTAACAGTTACATGGCCATGTGACTTGTACAGTTTCAATTTTAATGGTCAGTTTGAAGCTATTGAATATTAAAAAAACAACATTCTGTTTAGTTCAGTTTCTTTATTCACATTTATCTGTTCATGAGTCATAAATCTTTGAAAACTTAAAGTTGACTGTAAATGTTGGATTCAAGTTGCAGCATGAAATATCATTAACAATTTTAGTTACATAATGGCATTAGTATTCAAAACATGCCATTAAGAGTGTCAGGTCAATGGCCTATTGCCAGGCATTCACGCAGGACATTTATCTTAGTGATTTTTCAAGGCTTCAAAATCACTGCTTTGGTTTCTCAGAATCTTACACATCCTCAAGCGGGCGCTATGGTAGCCAAGTGGCATAAGTATATGCTTGTCACGCTGAAGACCAGCCCAGATAGCATTCGGCTGTTGGCCCAACGTTGGCAATGTTGCCAAAACCATTGCCAACTTTGGGCCAACAGCCGAATGCTATCTAGGAGGTTCAATTCCCTACATGGGTCGAATACTTGAAGCACATTTCTGGTGTCCCATGGCTTGATATAGCTGGAATATTGCTAAAAACGTTTGGCCTCAAGACCTGTTGACGGTTGATGCAAGGGAAATAACTCTTGCTAACTTGCTATCCCAAGTGGCTGGTGGTTTTGTGTGAAGATTTTATGTGTGTTTCTTTCAATTACAGAACACAGACAAAGTTTCTTGAATGTTTGGGTTTTTTAATTTAGCTTCAGCATCATGTAGAAAAGATTGATTTCAATTGATTCTTATCAACTTCATGAGTAGGGAAATTATTTTTTTTCTCATCATTACTGTTGTTTTGTTTGAAATACATTTTGAGGACTTCAAACATTATTCAAGTTTAACAGTGTTCCAGATCCTGTGTCTTTCATTTTTGCTGTCACTGAGCACGTTCAGATATCTTTAAGCAGCTTACACTGTAGACAGCATCTGAAGCCATCATCGATCAAGGGAATACTAATCAACTTGTTTGATGGAGAGTCATGTCTGTTTTGTCTGCTTTGCCAGTCAACTGAATGATGAATGGACTAGTTATCTCCCTTTCTTGCTCCAGCCAAGGTTTTCCAAACTCCACAACTTTAGCTTTGACTATATCAGAAATGTGAAAGGATCAGGAAAACCCTCCAGGCGCCTTTCCGCTATTTCTGATATTCACATTTATGTGAACTTACTTTACAATCTTCCGTCCCTCCAAGATTGGTAACACAGACCTAAGTTTCAAACTGAGCCGTAACTGAGCATCTTTGACATTACAGCCCTCAAAAAGAAGTGTCACTGTCCAATGCTTGATATGGGGTTGTTTGATGTTGATAAAGATCATTCAATTTGATCATGTCTGATAAAGAGTCTGTATTGTTTCATCGTGAAGACGTAACACATACAGCTGTAAATAATGTTATCAGAGTCTGTCAACTTTGAGAAAGTTACACAGCTTTATGTAGAATTATATTTTGTAATATTCAAACTTTTGAACAAAGCTGTTGTTTTGTTTTGCCTTTGTAAGTATTTGTCATGTAACAAATGTTGCACTTGATGACAACAGAATGATATATAATCGTGGACTAGTAATTATTGCTGGAGTTTAGTGAACCAGAAGATGTTAATACACTGAAAGTATCTCCAGCGTGGGCGTGTTTATTTCGGGTGCTTGCTTCAGCCTCCTTCCATCCTGGGATATTCTTAGAACATAATTTCCCTCACATGTGGTGTTTGTTGGGGATGTGCTGATGTTATCGCTGACTGAGCTGCTGGAGGGATGGTGGGCGTGGGGGCAGTGATGTCAACCAGCAGCCAGCTGTTGCAGTGTCCTCGTGACTGTATCACAGATTTCACCCATCTCTCTGTACCCCTGAAGCTAGTCTGTCTCACAGTCCCTGAACCACATTAATTTCCCTACTGCCAAGCCCTCTCTGCAGTGCTAAAGCCTTAAATGAAGCAAGTCTAGATTTCCTCAGGTTTAGGATCTGAATCTCTGGTCTCCCTAGGGCTCCTTTTCAATATAAATGGGCTTGTTTGTTACTATCAAAATTATATATATTCAGAGACTAAGCCTTAGTCTACCCTGAAGCCATTGTGTTTATATATAGTTCTTATGTCCTGTTTGAAACGGATGACACTGCAGCCGATGGGCATTGAGATTTTCAACTAAATATCTGACGTGTAAACATGTTCAGTTTATCAAAGTCATGTAAAATTTGCCGAACTGAGATATTTGTCCATAACCTTTGGGCCAGCTGATTGTTGTTTTCCTGTCATTTATTGGGGACAGTGTTAATGTTTCATTCTAACTAGTGACGCTTTTAATGTTAGTAGTTTCCTTAGCTCAGAAATTGTTTAACATTGTATTTTGACACATTATTATGGTGGTATAAGCCCCTTCTTTGTTGAAATGAAGTAACAAGCCTCATCCGTGCCATCACATTGGATAATCATGGCAGTATTAACCAGAATTGGACATTTTTACATTTCCATTTGCGATCTGTGGCACTTGGGAAGAGATATTTGGCTGTGAGCTGGAGATAAACGTGGGAGATCAATCTAACATGCCGTCACATAATGGAGATACCCCATCTCACTCAGTCCAGATAATGTCTGTTCATGTATAGACACAGAATAGCCACATCCTGTCTGTAGACCGCTGTATCTTGTGGAGATTCTGGGTAAGAGTATAGATCCCAAGCAATCTGCTTGTCTGTAGAGGCAACCAATGGAATAGGAGGGACTAGTTGCACCAGATTATGCATGTCATTTTACCTTAATTGTGTTGATCCGGGCTCAGGATTTTGATCACAGGATTGTCTAGCCCAGGCTAATTGTTTACAGAGACAGTTGTCATACTGACCCGATGATCAGATTAATGTTGAGTATGTGTGGACCAACTCATAGGTCATAAGACCCTTAAACAATAAATATTTTAAATTTAAGTACATTGCTTGATGTTAGAAAATACCTGAGATTGAAAATAAAATTTGTTTCATATGTGAAACTAATGTTTGTCTCATCAGACATAGACATGTGAATATCCACCCAGGTGAAACAAAATGATCATTGACAGCAGTGTGATCAGTCCACAAGTCTTTTATCCTCAGCAAGAGACATGAGATAATTGTTTTCATTTAGGAATAACCTAACACATTACCAGCTTACACAGTTTCTCTTTACGGATGATTATGAATATTAAAAGCTCATGGTGAAATGTTATTTTTAGATTAGATTCATAACTTCCTGTAAGACGAGCTGCATCTCATTTGTTTGTTGTTGTATTGAAGCAGTAATTCTGCTTCCTCTGTGAGAGCAGGATGTTGTGGGGGAGAGTGTATGTGATGGTGGTGGGGGGTCATTTATTTCCACACCCAACAATTTTGCAGGTACATAGTCTGTAAATAAAGTCTGGACCCAACAAGTTAGTGATAGATGTCATGAGCATCGATCCACTTAAAAGTCCCCCTCTTCCTTGGATTCATAGATATGTCTCTGTCCAGACAGGAGAAAAGGTTTACAAGTTGGCTAAGACAACAACAAATGCCAGTATAGAACGTTACAACTTTCAGATTTAAGTTATTATCAAATATTTATGGAACAATATCTCTTACCATTACATCATCGTCTCACTGTCACTTTGTGTTCTGTAATTATTAGAGAAGAGACAGTTTGAAATATTTTGCTACAAGACTGGTATACCTGTTGAGAACACTGAACAGTGTATGTGTGTGTTTAATAAGGCCCTCCCTGCCTTTGTTTACAAAACACGGCTACACTGTGGGAGGAAACCGACTAGATTAGAAAGGGAGTTATCTAGTCCTTTATACAGGTGCGTTCTATAACATGATGTAACTTAGATTCTCTATGCCGGGAGGGCTATTATTATGCTCAACCTGTATCCCAGGTAATCTGCCCACATATACCGACGTACATCGTTACAGGTACGCTCACCCCATTGTCAAGAAAGGAAAGGGTGTTCGCAGTTTAGGTGGTTACCGAATACTCAGAATTCTTTCGGAGAAAAAACCTGCCGAACCACTGCATGTTTAGTTAGCTGTTGCGAGATAAGCTGGAGAGGTTTGCTTTCGGCTTACCTGTGTGGCTTACCTGTGTGGCTTACCTGTGTGGGTTAAATGAGAGAAAATAGACCTGTTGCTTCTAGCAGAGTACTTTGACCCAGGGTGCTCAGACTGGGTATCCTTTATTGTCAAGGTCTTAATCATTGCTCCAGTTGATTAATAAGAGTCGAGGATTCTTTTCCTGACGCAACAATGGCCACTCAGTCCTTTAATGATTGCGTTAAAACAAATCGGCTTATGCTGAACATGATTTTACTGTATGGTTTTAGCTATTTAGCTATTAGTAAGCAGAACAGTACATAACATGTTATGTTTGGGATTACACTTTCTCAGTAAAGTACAGATTCTAGTATTTTTGTTGGGGTGAGTCTCATCCAGGATTCGAACCCACATCCTCAGAGTCAGGCATGTAATTGCCAGCACAAGATTTGAAACATTGCACACAAAATCAACTTCATTCTAAAAAATTTTAACTTTCCGTACAATAACAGGCGTATTTTTTATTTGGAATCCGAATGGGATGTAAACTTAAATCTTTGTGAACATGTTGGTGAATATCTGGTGATTGCAGCCCTCAGCAGGCGAGAGTGGCCTTGATTTGTGACAGATGCATTGTTGTGGTATAGCTGGTATTGATCGGGGAAAGACCCTTGACTCAAGCTCTATTTATAGACACAATTATGTTTTTAGTGTCTCTTGGTCAAAGATGAAGACAAATCACATCCACGAATATGGTTCAGGTGATCCTTATGTAAGCCCTGGGCATATATTTACACTAATTGATCTGTGAAATGGTTGTGATAACATCTGATGTCTCTGGTTGGATTAGAGGTGTCTACAGGGCAAGTTGATGAATTACTGTTGGCTGTGTGGGGATTTTTGGCCTTGTGGGAGGTGAGGTGAAATGGGCTTCTATGTCACTTTAACATTGTGTCTCTCATATAGCTCTCTCGGTCTCTCTGTGTTTCTGTGTCTGTGTCTGCCTGTGCTAGTCCAGAATTATATTATCTACATAGTGCCTGATCACTTTGATCAATTTATTTGCTCTCCGTTAATTGTCTTGACTACACTTGCTAATTCCTAAGTGACTGAAATAATTTGAATACTGATTGTCTTTGTATATACAAAAGACATATAAGAACACCAGTTCTGTAACAGCTGGTTGATCTGTTAATGACCACGACAGATTCTTTACATTAATATAACAAGTAAGGCATTCTTTGACTTTTAATATATTTCATTACCAGGGTGCAATTTTGCTGTTTACAACCTGCACTGGTGCATGTTAAAAGTGGCTGGTGCAGGTTACCTCAGTAACAGGTTGTACAAGGTATAGGTAACAATAAATCCTCCAACATCTTATAGCTGTCATCGTGTGTTTTGATTGGAAAGTTAGTGACTGGAAGTAATATGTTTCTCTCCATGACTTGTCACAAGCATAAACGTTTGTGTACTCATAAATCAGTTACATAGAAGTAATCATATAATTGAGATTTATAAAGAAAGGCAATGCAAAATGGAAACAAAAATCATCCATCATTATCATCATACTGAAAGTATCTGTACACTGAGTACTTGTTATGAAAATTGCTAAACAAATATTTATGTTACTTTTTAGAATCAGTGATACTATTTTATGATACTACCAAAATATACTTGGTGTAGGTACTGAATAAAATCAAGATCACATCCTGATTAGATATGTTTGCATGAGTGAAGTGACAAGGTGCTGAAACATAATTCACAATCATGAACAGATAACATGTGTTTTGAAGGTATAAATTTAATATATGTAGCTGTGATTCTTTTGCACTCAGAATTGAAGACAGTGACTTAAGATGACCCTGTTTACAAGCAGCAGTACGTTTGTTGTACGATCCCCACAACCCCACAACCAGGACAGGAGGGTATGGAAGCGTGGTATTTAGGGAGTTGAATACTTGATATAGGGGTCACTGACATCTTGTCTAATCTCCCCACGCTGCTATAGTCTTCCCTGTATACCAAGTTGTTGTTGACAGCGTGAATGTTCACCACATTACCCACAAAACAGGCTGCTCCATTGTGAGGTGTTTTAAGCCTGTAGTTATTGCTCTAAGTCTACTGGGGCAACCAGCCTGAATACAAGGAAGCATGTACGCAGGTAGTACAATGTCTTTGTAAATAGGTCAGTGTGATTGACATCACGGACATGCCATTGATCACATATAAAAGCTTGTAGTATAGATTCTGAATGGCTTCCAGTCAGGCAGCACCTGCCATAAATAGAAATTGAATTGAGTGTTATTTTGTATCGATCTTGACTCTGTGAAAAGCATGTCGTCATGGACGTGAGTCTGGCTGTGTCTCCCCAGTAGTAACAACATTGGGTTTGTTATTATGGGATTCATGAATAGTAATGAGGTTACCAGGCCTGCTGGCTGCTGATTGGCTGTCCCCCAAGCGTGAAAGTGGTGATCAGCTGAGATGCAAGGCTGAATGCAGTGTGAGGCAGCTAGTGGCACCTGAAGCCTCCAAGACTGATATACCACTGGATGTGCCGGTATTGCTTACTGGTGGCCCGCTGGACCAGCTAGCAAGTGGTCGGGGGAGTGAAGTGTGTGTCACGCTGTGTTGTTGTGAGTGTAGACAATCCAGCGCAGGTCTTGCAATCAATCCTGCCACGGTGGAGTCGTATATCGGCGTCTTCATGCCGGAACTTATGTGCCAGGTAAGGAAGGAGAATCTGGCTGTCTCAATGAGTGCTGCCATGATTATCCGAACGATGGAAAAATCGGCAGACATGGTTGAACAGTTTCCACCCTTCCATTCCCCGGATCGGAAATTCCCGGACAGTTTTCTGGTGGCAGCTTTCTCCTACCTCAAGTCCTATGGGTAAGGGAGGTTGGGGATGGGGAGTGCTTTCATCAATACACTTTTATTGCAGGGGTGGAGTATAACACGTTCTTTGATGTGTGGCTTCACTGCATGATGTGATACGAGGATCAATCAAGCTTATCATAATATTGATGTGCATTGGGGCTGTGTACCAGGATACCTGGAGTGCAGCAACCACAGCAGCCGCAGCAGGGGAGGGAACGTCTACACTGTGATGTCACCATCGACCACTTGCATGTAGAAGCATCCTGATACTGTTGATTGCTATTTGGTTTTACGTAACCAGGATACTGGAATCGGTACCGTGAGGGAGTGTCCAGTGATACATGTAACCACTGAATTGTGTTGGACAAGATCAGGAATTGCAATCTAAATAATTGAATTTAAAAAAATACTAAACAGTTGTTTTAAAACTAATTAATAAAGGCTGATTGTGTGTGGCATGCTAAATAATACTGTTTCACAGGTAGGAAAAGAGTGTGTATACGGGCACTATTTGTGGGTGATGGTAAAGGAATATTTGTGAACTGTCTAGCTTGTTCCATTGATGAGGAAGTTATGTTGGGATTTTGACACAATTATATCTGTTGAGAAGCTTAATCTAACAGGTAGTACCAGTTACCTGGCAGAACAAAGTACACAGGCTCTCTCCACTGTTATATTGAACAAAGAAGGGAACAACCAATTGAAAATAAGACCACCAATTTCAGCCCTTTCTTGTTCAGTAGATCAAAGTCTTTCTCTCCTTTTCCTCCTCCCCCCCCAGTCAGAAGTCAGAGAAAGCTGTGTCCAATTAAAAAGGCATGTGACTGTTGAATAGGGACGTGATTGTCACCTGGAGAGGGTTGCCAGGTATTGTTGTCAGATCAAAGGTTACAAAGCAGGTGTTTGGTACACCTGACAGTGACAAGCATCTGGAGACAGGTAACACAATGGCCATAATCTGAAACAGGTAGCACTTTGATCTGGGAACAGGTAGCACAGTGGCCATGATCTTGAAACATGTAGCATGGCAACAATGTTCTCGAGACAGGTAGCATGTTGATGATGATGATGATGATGATGATGATGATGATGATAGGGAGACAGGTAGCACAATGATAATGATTTTGAGACAGGTAGCACAACGACAACGATCTTGAGACAGCACAACGAAAATGATCTTGAGACAGGTAGCACTTGGGTGACTTACCTGATTGGCATTTAGAAGTTGGTGTGATGAACAGTGTGGATGGTTCTATGCATGTTCAACTACTGTAATACAATATATGTAATGTTTGGTGTAGATGCAACACCATGATCAGGCCAGTCATCACTTGCTTCACAACAAGTCTGCTGTACAACCATACAAAGTAGAGAATATATTTCAGTGAGGACCTAGTAGTGTGTGAATACTCAAACCATGTGGGGTCAAATAAAAGGTAGCCCTTTGTAAAACTGGAATCTACTTAACACGATGCGAGATTTTTGTAATTATGATTCCACTGACTGAATACCTGGTGAGTCACGATGTGTTCAGAGGTGAAAACTTTGTAACAGGTATTACCTCAGTAGGCTGCATGTATTAAACAAAATGCATTTAAGTTGACAGGTTTACAGGGCATTTTGATGCATGAGAGTTTCATGTAGCAAAACAGGTGATATTTTACATTGCTAGAATGAGGAAGTGTCTCAACACCCTGTCAGTCAATCTACTCCTCAGACTAATAACACTGGTACTTGAAATCGTGAATTTAAGATATGCTTATCAGAAACGTACAAAGGCAGGTTTGAGTTGATCATGTACTTTTAACACAGGTAAAAATGCATGGTACATTAAACAATGTTGTGTTTTGCAGTGGAATCAGATCTTACCTGTATCCTCTGATGCTCAAAACTCGCCTGAACATCAATTAAAGTGTCTGACAACAAATGTATAGCATGTAATGTGGGTCAGGAATTTATATTCACCAGTGAAGCAGGTATTTGTGTGACTGACAGATAAACTGTTACCACATGTAAATTGCATTTTAATTACATTTCCAGGTGAATAATTACAGGTGTGTTTTATTAATTACCATGCCATTGTGCCAGGTAGCAGCATGCGTTCTGATGGTGTATTTGGTGGCACAGTCGGAGGACAATGTGATTCTATCACAGAAGAGAATGGCAGATGGTTTCTGGGTGTGCCATCAGATTAATAGGATTCCTCTCACGTTATGGGGTCAGTTGTAGCAGTCAGAAAGGCAAAAACTTTATTAGAATGTCTGACTTCTAATGTAGACATTTTATAAGCTTTGGTGAATAAATTCTGCCGTAAATTATAATAATGTGAATTTACAGTAGTCATGGTGGTGAATATCATAATATTTGCATGGGATATGTTTAATTCACACACAAAAATGTTCATCCAGATGTGCTGTAGCCATGGGGTACGAAGCTACCGTGTAAACTAACTAACAATAATGATGATAACAGCAACTGCAACAACAGTAATAACAACTGAACGATTTTATCATGTGGTAAATAAATCATGCTCAAAGTGGTACAGTATTACTCTGGTCAATGGATCACTCTTCACTGGATTTATTTCTCAGCTCCTTGAGGACTATACCACCCTAACTGTGTGTGAGGTGCTAGAAGGTTAACAGTACTTGTTCACTGCTTGCTCATAAAATCCAGCTGCAATATTAATTGGATGGCAACGTTCAAAATGAAACATTAAAGTCAGGAGGTTTTGTCATCTTGTTACAAATCTAATGATGAAAGTTTAAAATTGCCATTTTCCCAAGATTCAGTTACTTTTAAGTGTAAACCCCAATGGTCCTAGAACCACCTAATTTGGAACACTGATGATTCGGACTATGATGAATGTGTCATCCGTACCGGCCCCAAGTGTATATACACAACAAACTGTCTTATCTTGCAACTACCTGAAGCCATGTGACACAGCGAGGTTGATCTAGTTCATTAAGCTCCTCCCACTACCTGCCTGACCTGACATGACCCCTTGGTGTGAAGTCCGCCCTGTCCCCAGTGTAAGTGTGAAGTGTCCTTGTGTGACAGGTGACCCTCAACTCCTCAGCACAGATGTGTAGCAGGATGGTTGTTTACCAGGACCACCACAATCTCACTACAGGAGCGTGGCTGTGTTTATTTACCACTGTAAGCTGATAACACTGGTGGATATGTCCTACACTACTGTTGTCAGCTGGTCTTGAGGGTGTACGCAAATATTTACAAAGGGTCAAGGTCATCACTTGTTTGTGGTTAGGAAAGTGGCCGGGTGACCGATGTGTGACCCCTCAAACACAACCTGTAAATTATTTCACAATTTTGCCATAATAAGCAAAATATGACTGTAATATTAGATAGAATTGTAACTGGTTGTAACATTCACTTTCCTCAAACAAATCCTTTAGCTTCTGCAGGATGTTGTCCAGTTCAGGACCAGAAGTTGTGCATGGTCTTCACATATGTTGATGTAGACTTGGTCATGTTCTTTTGTTGATGTTTTTATTGAGATATATGATCCATGCTAGGCAGTGAATACTGACAGAAACACTGGTTCTTCATCGGCATTCCCCACATCGGGTACAATGTGTGAAGCCCATTTCAGGTGTCCCCCACTGTGATGTTGCTGGAATATTGCTAAAAGCGGCATAAAACCATACTCACTCGCTCTTCATCAGCATCTCATGCCACAGATTCCTAATCCAGGACTACTTGATGAAGGAATGTCCGAGGGGGATGCAGGGATAGAGATTAACTGACGTTATACTCACCCTGGAACTCAGCCAGAAACTCTACCCAACTACCTTTAACATGGGCTGTTGTGTTCATCTTTTAGTCTGACGACTATTGGTTATCAGTTTGGTCTGTTTGCCAGCCTGATCTTGTCACTGGTCATCATTTTCAGCAGATTTTGATGTTCACTTCAGTGAACATGCTGGACTCACCTTTGGACTGGACTGTCACTAGACGTCTGTCACCTGTCATTGGGAGAACTCTTGTTGCAGTGGAGACATTTTCCGACATGTTCTTTTACACATTATTTGAAAGTTTAATATCTATCAGGATTGTTGCTGTAATTTTCAAATATTTATAAAAAAATAACAATTTTCAAACCCCGTGAGAGCACAAGCAGATGAAACAACTCAAATGACAGTCTCTTGTCCTGAAAATACACATTGAACATAGTGCAGATTCCAGCAGTGGCAAATTCCTTCTCAGCTCTTGGATTTTATTGGTTAGAGAGAAAGTGATTGGAGTCAGCGGCAACAGGACACCTGTGAGTGATCTAGCAGCGTTAGGTTGGGACTGAACGGGTGAACTAGTGAACTAGTATCCAAGTTGCAGGCTTGAGTATAATTATCTCACCAGCTCTCTAGCTTCCAACAATGCTTCTGCCATTCACTGCACTGGTTGGCTTGGCTGCTGGATTCATTCAGAGTGGTATTTCAATGAAAGGAGCTCTAGTATAAAAATATCACTCTTTTCTTTAAGCTCAGGTACCAGTGGTAACATGATAATTGTCCACTTTACCATATGAATAAAACCAGTAGCCTAGTTGTCTGAATTGCTGCATACTGACACCGTCAACCAAGGCGCTGCAAACTGGTGCAGCAGTCTAGGTACTGCATATTGGCACAGGCATCTTGTGTGTGCCAAGTTGAGGTATAGTTCTAGGTTTGTCAGCTCCATGGGTTTCACTAACATGGTAAACCCCAAGCACCTGTTGTCCTCTTACATTCAAGGTGACGGCAGTAGACCGCAGCACTCACTCACTCACTCACTCAGTGGAGCCATGTCACATTCTGTGGGTCATAGGTTTGAATCACAGTAATTGGTGTGATCTTGATTCATCCTCATTCATACCATGCTTCAGAGTTGGCTCAAGTTGTAGGTTTTCTTTCATCACTATCGTTCTTCCATGTTAAGTTGACATACAGACAATTACTGAAATACGTCTGTTTGGTCACTCACCCATGACTACAGTATGGGGTTTGTAGCAGGGTGATGTCTCACCTACTTCCTGTGCTGGTATAAGATATGCAGAACATGCCAACATGAGACCTGGCTTCTCTAATATGTTGCAGGATTCTTTTGCCAGAGAAGTGATAAGTTACGCTAAACTGCCATGAAATGGAGATTATACTTCACAATGTTAATGTGGGATAAGGTAGCCCAGTTGCTAAAGCAGTTGGTCGTCTTGCCAAGAACTTGGGTTCTATTCTGTACCTGGTACAAAGTGTGAACCCTTTTATGGCATCCCCTTTAAGGTATAGCTGGACTATTGCTGAAAGCAGAAGTAAACCATATTCACTGACTTTCCAATATTTGTTCGGGAGATGGTATGCCAGCTTAAGACTCCTGAGATGACTCATCTCCACCCAGTTTATACACTGATATCTTCATACAAGTCAGCAAATTGACACTACTCGTTCAGACCACACTCTAATACCCTGGTTGAAAGAAACTTTTGATCTTGTGCCCTTCGCTGTTGACATGGCTATGGTTCAATGAGAAACACTTCTCGTCAACGCTGTTACAAAGACCTTGACATTGGGATACCTCTTTTTATTCCTGACAAATAAACATCCTTTTGGCTTTTACTGTTCATAAAAGGAAAACAGCTGTTGAAATAATTGCATTAATATGACGATACTGGGTTTTTTATCACCCTTTTATTGCGTGACCATGCCAGTATTGTTGATATTATGCAGATAGGTATAGGTTCTGATTGATGGGTGGAAGGCGTCTCCACCTAGCCCTCCAGCAACACTTAATCACAAACTTGGTAAACATAGTCACCTCGCTCCCTTCAATATTGCATATCATGCTTTCAGTATCCTTGTTTAGGACAACAGGGTCATAAGGGCTTAATAAATATATAGAACGCCATGAATGTTTTGTATTGAACTCGAAGATGTCATGGGAGCAGAGGAACAATGAGTTCGAAGTATATTTATTATATACCCTCTTATCTTGCATTAATCGGTTACTTAATAAAATGAATCAAGGTGTAGAGAAAGTAGAACAGGCAGGATTCAATAAGGAATCTGGGGTGCAATACGGAATGTGACCACGTCATTCGTATTGCACCCCTGTATGACTATCCTAAGTTTACATGGGTATATAGTAAAACTCACAAACTCTAACAAGATCTTCAGAGAACGCGTTTGTTCATGTGCTTTTTCTGCAGATTCATCAGTTCTTGTACATTAGTGATAAACTCTAACAGGAACAGGGATTGTCCTGACAATCTTCTTGATTAAATATTGATAATGAAAACCCCCTAAAAATTCTGATGACCTTGATGTAGGGAAAGAAATTAAGTGATCCATATGACAGTTGCCATTTTGTTTCTTATATATACACTAAATATTCTCCATCTTGAGGTGAAGAGTAATAATATTTGATAAGATTTCATTGGACAACCCCAAGCACCTGCTGCTTAGTCTGGAGAATAGCAGTAACTCGTAGGACTAGTAGGTAGTAGACTGGGCAAGTAATCTCAGCTTCTGGTTTTTGACAAACATTCATGTTTCACATCATAACTAACATTCCATGCTTTCTTACATCAGCCATGTTCAGATTCATTGAAACTCATTCATTGTTTAAGATATCTCTGTGTCAGATAAATGATTTTTTAAACATTTTTGAATCCAATTGGCTTTTTCAGGTGCAGGACTCTCAATGCTAGTCTCCACGGGTAACGCTTTACTTGGTCTCCTAGCTAGACAGTGTTCACCGCCCTTGTTTCAGTACCAGTGCTGTTTGAGTGTGACCTAATCCAGTGTGGTTAATCTTTTTAATCCTAATCCGATGGTCTTCAGCGATTAACACTGCTCACGTTTCTCTTGTTTGTTTCAGAATCTTGTAGATTCATTCATTAGATTTTTATTTTTTATATATATTTTTCTGTTTTTCATTTAGTGACATGCCATGGTGTAAAGCATGGTATTAGGATGCTGTGGTCTTGTATGAGATGGGGCAGTTTGATGATGCAGCAGCTTGCAATAGGACAGTATTCATAATTAGTACCAGATTTGACAAAGATCTTCAGGCCACATTGTGTGGCAGTAATGTCCTAGAGATAGTTAGTGAACCGGGTGCCATTGTACAGAAGAACCTTAACACTACTTTGCCACAAGTCGATATTAAAGAATAGGAGTTATCATCACCTTATCGCTAAGATTGCTTTGTACAATGACACCCTGAAACTCAATGGTTATTCTAGTTAGGAAGGTTGGGTAACTTTGCCATTAACAAGTTAGGTGTTCTTGCCAAAGATTGGGGGCTTCATGCTATACCGTGGATGAATGTGTAAAGCTGTAGAGTCCATGTCTAACAATATGGCTGGACTGTGGCTTCATGCTATACCGTGGATGAATGTGTAAAGCTGTAGAGTCCATATCTACAATATGGTTGGACTGGGACTTCATGCTATACCGTGGATGAATGTGTAAAGCTGTAGAGTCCATGTCTGCAATATGGCTGGACTGTGGCTTCATGCTATACCGTGGATGAATGTGTAAAGCTGTAGAGTCCATGTCTGCAATATGGCTGGACTGGGCTGTAGAGTCCATGTCCATAACATGGCTCTGGGACTTCATGCTATACCGGGATGAATGTGTAAAGCTGTAGAGTCCATGTCCGCAACATGGCTGGACTGGGACTTCATGCTATACCGGGATGAATGTGTAAAGCTGTAGAGTCCATGTCCCAACATGGCTGGACTGGGACTTCATGCTATACCGTGGATGAATGTGTAAAGCTGTAGAGTCCATGTCCGCAACATGGCTGGACTGGGACTTCATGCTATACCGTGGATGAATGTGTAAAGCTGTAGAGTCCATGTCCGCAACATGGCTGGACTGGGACTTCATGCTATACCGTGGATGAATGTGTAAAGCTGTAGAGCCCATGTCCGCAACATGGCTGGACTGGGACTTCATGCTATACCGTGGATGGCTTCATGCTATACCGGGGATGAATGTGTAAAGCTGTAGAGTCCATGTCCGCAACATGGCTGGACTGGGACTTCATGCTATACCGGGGATGAATGTGTAAAGCTGTAGAGTCCATGTCCGCAACATGGCTGGACTGGGGCTTCATGCTATACCGTGGATGGCTTCATGCTATACCGGGGATGAATGTGTAAAGCTGTAGAGTCCATGTCCGCAACATGGCTGGACTGGGACTTCATGCTATACCGTGGATGAATGTGTAAAGCTGTAGAGCCCATGTCCGCAACATGGCTGGACTGGGACTTCATGCTATACCGTTGATGAATGTGTAAAGCTGTAGGGCCCATGTCTGCAATATGGCTGGACTGGGACTTCATGCTATACCGTGGATGAATGTGTAAAGCTGTAGAGTCCATGTCCGCAACATGGCTGGACTGGGGATGAATGCAGTGTATAACTTTTGTCACAGGATTCCAGGATAGATTATAGTCTTGTTAGAGGTAACCAGACTAGATATTTGATGCACATGGTTGCCAATGAGAAGCATAGACCAACTGATATGTGTGCCTAAACTCATGTTTCAAGTTTGTGGCAGCCCGATGTACTGCAGTAAAGAATGCAGAGTTGCTTCCCTTAGACAAGCCGGGATCTGCTAAACATAAGTGTTTCCAGGATTTCACCCAGCAGATAAGGCATTAGCTCACACACTGAAACGTGGGTTCGATTCCTCAAATCGGTTACTGTCACATGATAAAAATAAGTTGAAAGAAATTAGAATTTCATTGTACAATGTAGAAATAACTTTTTTTGTGAGTTATTCCAATATTCCAATCCAAGTTGACATCCTGCCCACATTTTCTAGGAGTTTGCATGGGTTGTTCTTTGTGTGTCGTGTGTAATATTCTGTAACAGTTTGAACACGTTGATGGATTACTCCACGTGATGAACACAACCAGCATGTTTTGATGTGTTCTTGAAACCTTTTCTTCCAGAAGCCATGAAATATTACGTCATGCAATAAGGTATTTTCCAGAATTGTAACTAGCTGTTATACAGATTGGTAGATGAGTCTTACTTTCTGCTTGATATAGCAAGTACTAGACTTTAATTCACTGATGCTGATTTCTGTGTTTTTTATTAACTTCTTCAGAAATCTATGATAGCAGATAGTTGCATAGCTTGCAGAAAAAATTAAAACAGATGATTGATCAATGTAGCAATTTGTAGAAGCATTCTGAATATCATTGCTGAACCTGAACTCAATTTGATGAAAATGCCCTTGAAGGTGATGCCATCCTCGTCAGTATTCTCATCAGACCTGACCACCCACCATCTTGGATTTTCTAGGTCCGATTAGCACAGGCAGTAATCACTCTCACATTTGGCCTTCAGTAATCTTGCCTCCGACGAATTAGTCCTATTTAGGCTTGGCCATTTGGATGGAAGATCACTTTGGCCCAGGTGAGAGGGGGGAGCTTGCTTCTCAAAGCTTGCTGCTAGAGCAAGCGACTGTTTAAGCTGTTAGTTTATCGATCTGTGTTTCTTGGTTATGTGGTGGCATTGAGCGTTTTCGTTCAGTCCAATCCTTTGGGTACTTTCTCAACTTCTTGCCACATGTTTGTTGGACAAATCTTTGACCCCACATCGTTAAAATAATTAGCTTACTGTGCTGGCGTAATTCTTGTTTATGGACATTCTGAGTTATTAGCTGTCGTTTGGATCATGTTCTCAGTGAGTTTATTCTTCGGAATTGATTTTGGATCGTTGATACTCATATTTAGGAATATTGACATATTGGATTTGGTTTGATCTTGGCGTCTTTAAGAGTTCCTGTTTTTCTGTCTGGCTTAGTGCCATGTTTGTCAGAGAGCTCTTTGAGATCAGTTCCTGGAACCCGATTTCATGGAGAGTCTTCCTGAGAAGTTGGATTTGTTTCATATTCAGAGTCCTACATCACACAAGATTCTGTTTATTTACTGTCTGCTTCAGACATTCCCTGTGAGAAAAGTTGGCCCTGTTTCAAAAGTGGTCGTTATTTGAAGTCTGTTCACTTAAATTGTAAAAAGAACATTCCCTTTGGTTGCACATGTCCATATTGTACTCGGTAGCCAATTGGGTTTTGGGGTTTGCTGTGTTACTTACAAAACTGGTGCCTGATATTACATAAATATTTGATTTTATGACAAATATGCGAGTGCATTTAAAAAAAAATGTAAGAAAAAGACCCGATAAACCCTACCTACCGACCCTGTTTTATGATTTCTTGTTACCCTAAACACACATGTGTTTTTTTTTTATCTCATGCAGTTGGTCAACATAGCTCAATGAGTTGGGTTCACTCAAACAAAGTGCGATCAGAGTGTAGAAAGACTGCTAGCTATATTTATGTCATCCACCATTATCACTGTTTGCTGTTTCCTCTGATCGCTAAACTACATTTATTGTTCTATGAGCCACACATTTCCAAAATATTCATGCATCTGCTCTCTTGACCTTAATATAGCAGTATTTCAGTTACCTTGTTTATATCAAGTATAACTTTCCAATGACACTATTTGTGTTCGTATGTATGTACCCTTTCACCTTTCAGTGTTTCCGTGCGGTGAATCCTCTCTTCTAGTCTTTAAAACATTTGAGTAAAGTGATGAAATTTACAATTTGCACCTTTTTCATGCAATTAATACTATTAATCTCCATCTGGATACTGAGTCTGTAACCTACATCCTTATTGTCTGCAAGTAATGCTGTGTCTGAGATGTGGGCTTAGTCAGTCTCACAGTCCCTGAACCACATTATTTTCCCTACTGCCTAGCCTTCCCTGCAATGCTAAAGCCCTAAATGAAGCAAGTCTAGATTTCGCCCAGGTTTCTCTGAATATCCCAGCTTGCTGGGGCTACTAAATGGGTTTTATTTGTTACTATCAAAATGATATATATTCAGAGACTGAGGGTAGTCTAATGTGGGCTGTGTGGGTCAGGAAGGAGGATAAGCCTCATTTGTTCTTAGTCACCTGATGCATTCTGTGGCTATTCCATATGGACAAAAGTGTCTGGAGGATGGGACATGCCATACTAATAGCTAGATAACACTGCTGAGAGATCCTTTAATATTATTGCTGCTGAGACATCCTTTACTGCTGCTGAGAGATCCTTTACTGCTGCTGAGACATGCTTTACTGCTGCTGAGAGATCTTTTACTGCTGCTGAGACATGCGTTACTGCTACTGAGAGAATCCTTTACTGCTGCTGAGACATCCTTTATTGCTGCTGAGAGATCCCTAAAGATAGGGACTTTTCTTGCATATGGCCTAGGACCAGTATGAGCAATCACCTTTTCATGTAGCTCTATCACTGGCCTCTGGGAGATCACTTGTGAAAGTTACAGTGACCTTCTCACGTCAGTGCAGCCCCAGCCAGTCAGCTGCTGATGCGGTCAGATGGGGATGGATGGCCTTGGGATTTGGAAAATCTCCATCACTTATATAGGGTAGTCGTCACAGGCAACACAATATGTTGGTCACAGGCAACACAGTATGTTGGTCAGAGGCAACACAGTATGTTGGTCACAGGCCATGTGATACAACATCTCATGTACCAGTGCTTCACAAAAGTGAGAAATGGTGATCATCAAATGTTGGTATGACTTATGGAAGGGCTTACAGATAGTGTCTGACCAGAGACCATCGCCATGGTTGTAGCATCTGCCTTCAACAGCAACAGTCAGGCCAGCCATATTCATGTTCAGCATTGTATCTCGGTGGCTGGCTCTCTATATATTACCAGCTTAGTTCAGATCTTCATCTTCACAGTGCCAAATAACAATATTCTTGTATGAGAGGTTCAGTATGAGCTGTAATACTGTAACAATCCATCTCCAGTGAATGCTTCCCATGACTTTTATCTGCCGCCACAAGGTGCCGATAATTTGTAAGAAGTATTTCCATGAGATTCGAGTATCTACACAACTGGTTCAGATTACTGAACTGTACAGATTCATCAAAGATGAGTTGATGGCTTATTAGGTTGTGGTTCCATTTTACGATGAGCTGCTCATTCTTTGAGTACGGTATAGCTATGAATATTTGGAATTTAATTACAACCACTCGTAATTGAATTATATCCTAATGCATTCTCTTCCCGCAGAGGTTACTTGTCATATCTTCCTATGAACCTCTGTTCTAATACGGCCCTTTCATGGTGCGAGTGTTCAGGATTCCTGATTGGTTGCAATCAGATTTAGTTGTGCAATCAGCGACGTTGTTTCAAAAGTGATCTTCACCAAGGCCTCAGTAATTTCCGTATGCTTTGGGAAAACTAGAACCTCTTCCCCTGTGTGATGCGCAAAACGTTTTTTATTCTAGACAAAACTCAGTCATGTAATGGCGGATCAATGGCGTCTCCATCGCCCTCGTTGACAACGGACAAGCTTGCCATTAAATGTCTTGTGTGTCACATCAACACAAGTCCCCGGCAGAGGAGGGATATTTGTGGCCCAGTTTTTACTTGCATTTGTCAAGTTGGATCTAAGTCGATGTAACACATGTTCTGATTGGATAGAAAGAAGGGAGATAATTCGTGTTGCGTTTTTTTGCCGCTAGGGGATTTTACGAGAACCGGGAAATATGGCCGTATTAGAACAGAGGTTCATGGGAAGATATGACAAGTAACTTCTGTGGGAAGAGAATGATCATTATGATGCTAAACCTTGCAATTACAGTGTATGGATTGTTCAGTCAATCTTAAGCTTTACCATACATTAACTGTTGAACATAGGAATTTATGCAGTAAATATCTTGGATGAAAATTGGTTATAGGTACATTTTTATTGCCGCTATTGAGTCACATCTTCATATACAGCTTGTTCGAGAGTGAGTTGATATTTGGTGGTGCGTGGACTAACGTTTGAAGATCCACCACAAATTTTGTTGTGTCATAAAATTAATGAGGGTATACTCAAAAACATCATAAAACTTTGGCAAGTAGACATTTAATCTTGTCTGTCGCTTTCCATGAGAAATACAGTTTAGAGATGATGGTTTACAGTGATGACTCAACAAAAAACAATATATAGTTTGGGAAGGAAATGCTTAAGTCATCCTGTGATATGTCTGTTGTAGCATTGTGGGTAGTCTTGTGGTGTAAGTGTTTGCTTCTCATACCAAAGATCTGGGTTTGATTCCCCTCGGCTACAGTTTGTGAAGCCCAATTTCTAGTGTCTGGTTTCTGCTGCTGGGCTGTGTATGTTTGAATCACCGGGCATTAGAAAGTCTTTCAGTGGTTCATAGTTTCTAATTAATTTGACGGAAAGTGGGTTAACTGTACTCACTCAGTCACTCAGTCTGAGAGATGACGCCTTGCATGGTGATTGTTTCCCTCCTCCTACTCTTCCTTCCTGCTGCTGATAAATCTGTCTCTTCCAGTGTGTGCAAGGTACTTGTGACTTGTCCATTGCAGGGACCCTCCCAAAACACAGGAAGTACTTTTATGAATCTTTAGAGAATTCTTCTTTTAGTTAGTGTTGATCAATGGTATATATTGCTAAAACCGATGAAAAACTCACTCACTAGTGTTGGTGAATGATTTGTGTGTAGTATACTGGGACTATATAACTTTTTATGTCTCCTGACCAACTAACAAATACATCGTGAAATAAAAAGAAGTAGAAAGAGATTTCACAAGATATTTTTGGGTAGTTTCATGATTTGGTGCAATGAAAACATGTGAGTCTTTATTGCTCTTGTTTTTAAGAAATGTATAAATCTATTATCTCTATCTTGTTAAAACTAAAACGCTTTTTGTTTCTATTCATTAGTAGATGGGATTAATCTATGATTCAGACTGCATGCCCTTAGCCTACGCAGTATTGGGTGAAACTGCATTAAAATTGGAATGTTCCTGATGGTATTATGTTGGTAATTGTTGAGGAATTTTTAAATTTATTTTGGAAATTGCGCTGATGTTAGCTGCAGACTTGAGGCCAAATATCTGTCTATATCTATATCCCTAGTAGTCGTCTGGAGCATGTCTTCTTCTTTTTCCAACCTCCAGTATTGAACTTAGGCCAAACATTTTGTAGAGCAACTAATAAAAACTGAAAGTTCTAATTAGACTGACAGACATGAGTAAGGAGAAACTCTGTGAGTTGTTTTAGATGACTCCCCCTCATATTGGTTTTCTCTAAGGTTAGTCGTGTGTGTCAGTATCGGTGCTTCACATGTGGAAGTAGTTCCGCCACCTTGTCAGTATCGGTGCTTCACATGTGGAAGTAGTTCCACCACCTTGTCAGTATCGGTGCTTGAAGTGTGGAAGTAGTTCCGCCACCTTGTCAGTATCGGTGCTTCACGTGTGGAAGTAGTTCCGCCACCTTGTCAGCATCGGTGCTTCACGTGTGGAAGTAGTTCCGCCACCTTGTCAGTATCGGTGCTTCACGTGTGGAAGTAGTTCCGCCACCTTGTCAGTATCGGTGCTTCACGTGTTGAAGTAGTTCCGCCACCTTGTCAGTATCGGTGCTTCATGTGTTGAAGTAGTTCCGTCACCTTGTCAGTATCGGTGCTTCACGTGTGGAAGTAGTTCCGCCACCTTGCAACCCAAGTTTCAGTTTCAGCAGTTTGTCTTGAAGTTTCAGCTGTATATAATCCCTGAATGGAATGGAGCTGTGGTAGAGGCAGCATCTTGGGGTGAATGATTGGGTCTGATGCCCTGAATGTTTAGTTCCAGGGACAGATAATACTGAAGTGGACAGTTCTAAACACTGTCTGGATTTACACAGTACAGTAACAACCTATGGCCTAATGTCAGTGTATGAAATAAGCCAAAAATCCAGCCAGACATCAGGACCGGTAACTTCAAAATGTTACCAGCCCAAAATTGATTTAACCAGACCAAATATGGGGAATTTAATCAGATGTATGGAAGATCAATTTTTTTACCAGACCATCGGGCTGGCTAGCTGTAAATTTAGACCATCCATCAGAAATCTAGACCGTCTCAGCGGTCTGACGGGCCTTATTTCATACACTGCTAATGTTGATTTAACTTGCCATCTGGAGCTGTTTGGAGATGTGTTGGTGGTTGTTGGTCTGATGCTGAATATAATGATGGCACGGTGTGGCTACAAGCAGTTTGAGATGTACAGTCCATAACACAGTTCTTACAGAGTTATTTGTTGAAGTGTAGGTGTTTCAACAGTCAAAGAAGGTATTATTTGCTGCTTTTGTAGAGAGTTACAACTTAGGTAAGTCTTTGTTAAGGGTAGGTGTTTCAACAGTCAAATAAGGTCGTTTTGCTGCTTTCGTAGAGAGTTACGACTTAGGTAAGTCTTTGTTAAGGGTAGGTGTTTCAACAGTCAAAGAAGGTATTATTTGCTGCTTTTGTAGAGAGTTACAACTTAGGTAAGTCTTTGTTAAGGGTAGGTGTTTCAACAGTCAAATAAGGTCGTTTTGCTGCTTTCGTAGAGAGTTACGACTTAGGTAAGTCTTTGTTAAGGGTAGATGTTTCAACAGTCAAATAAGGTCGTTTTGCTGCTTTCGTAGAGAGTTACGACTTAGGTAAGTCTTTGTTAAGGGTAGGTGTTTCAACAGTCAAATAAGGTCGTTTTGCTGCTTTCGTAGAGAGTTACGACTTAGGTAAGTCTTTGTTAAGGGTAGATGTTTCAACAGTCAAATAAGGTCGTTTTGCTGCTTTCGTAGAGAGTTACGACTTAGGTAAGTCTTTGTTAAGGGTAGGTGTTTCAACAGTCAAATAAGGTCGTTTTGCTGCTTTCATAGAGAGTTACGACTTAGGTAAGTCTTTGTTAAGGGTAGGTGTTTCAACAGTCAAATAAGGTCGTTTTGCTGCTTTCGTAGAGAGTTACAACTTAGGTAAGACTTTGTTAAGGGTAGGTGTTTCAACAGTCAAATAAGGTCGTTTTGCTGCTTTCGTAGAGAGTTACGACTTAGGTAAGTCTTTGTTAAGAGTAGGTGTTTCAACAGTCAAATAAGGTCGTTTTGCTGCTTTCGTAGAGAGTTACAACTTAGGTAAGTCTTTGTTAAGAGTAAGTGTTTCAACAGTCAAATAAGGTCGTTTTGCTGCTTTCGTAGAGAGTTAAGACTTAGGTAAGTCTTTGTTAAGAGTAGGTGTTTCAACAGTCAAATAAGGTCGTTTTGCTGCTTTCGTAGAGAGTTACGACTTAGGTAAGTCTTTGTTAAGGGTAGATGTTTCAACAGTCAAATAAGGTCGTTTTGCTGCTTTCATAGAGAGTTACGACTTAGGTAAGTCTTTGTTAAGGGTAGGTGTTTCAACAGTCAAATAAGGTCGTTTTGCTGCTTTTGTAGAGAGTTACAACTTAGGTAAGACTTTGTTAAGGGTAGGTGTTTCAACAGTCAAATAAGGTCGTTTTGCTGCTTTCGTAGAGAGTTACGACTTAGGTAAGTCTTTGTTAAGAGTAGGTGTTTCAACAGTCAAATAAGGTCGTTTTGCTGCTTTCGTAGAGAGTTACGACTTAGGTAAGTCTTTGTTAAGAGTAAGTGTTTCAACAGTCAAATAAGGTCGTTTTGCTGCTTTCGTAGAGAGTTAAGACTTAGGTAAGTCTTTGTTAAGAGTAGGTGTTTCAACAGTCAAATAAGGTCGTTTTGCTGCTTTCGTAGAGTTACGACTTAGGTAAGTCTTGGCAGCCTAGATGGTACAATAGTCATGGATATTTTACTCAAGTGTTCCAGCTACTGGCTGATGTTATCTGTGCTATAGTGAGTTAGTCCTGCTGAGTGAGGACTGCCATGATGTCAACTTCAATATATAGGAGTGCAGACAAGTTGAGACAGTTATGTTGCAGAAATAGCTTTGTGGAGATGGTTCTTATCAGCGATGTAGAGAGTCTGGATCTATAAAAAAAATCTTTTGGCTTTTCTCCTACACATGAGTTAGTTGGCGCATTGTTGCACGCTTGGTTGAGTCAAAAACTGAATTGACTCTAACTACTGATTCAAATTCTTTCTTGTTAACAATAGTTTTTTGGATTTCTGAATTTACATCCAAAACACACTAAGTAAGTTAAAACTCTTTCTATGTTTTTGTGTGGTATTTTTTGGCTTGAAGTTTGTGCCTTGTTTTCAGTCGAGGAATGCTGTTCGTTCATTTACCCAGGATTTTCGATAGGACTTTTAAACTCAAAATATTACAAGATTACTTTTTGGCTTTGAGCCCGAACCATCATGCTTGTACTTCCTGAACTTTCAGGGGTTGAAGGCGTGGAGTTTATGAGATTTCTTATAAACTTTATGAAAGAAGGCACTGACTTTTTAAAGTTGATAAATAAACTGTAATTCAATCATTTTTGAAGGCTTCTGATGCAGTAATTTAATTTGATTATTAAACAATATACCCAAAGCGTTGCCAACAAATTACAAAAGCATGATGAATCAATACAAGTAGGCGAGTACACCAATAAATCTATAATTGAACAAAGACATAAGGGTGAGTTTATCCCAGAGAGACGGCATGCATCACTTGACTGTGAGAAGATAGGAGTCCATGTTGAGGGGTGTGGCCATGTTGAGGGGTGTGGCCATGTTGAGGGGGGTGGCCATGTTGAGGGGTGTCGCCATGTTGAGGGGTGAGGCCATGTTGAGGGGGTGGCCATGTTGAGGGGGTGGCCATGTTGAGGGGGTGGCAATGTTGAGGGGTGGCCATGTTGAGGGGGTGGCCATGTTGAGGGGTGGCCATGTTGACGGGGGTGGTCATGTTGAGGGGGGTCATGTTGAGGAGGGTGGCCATGTTGAGGGGGTGGCCATATTGATGCTGCTGATAGGTCTACAGATCACATTTTGAACCATTGACTATTCAGGATCTTGTCATTTATAAAAGGGGGTTGAAGATTGGGTGAAGGTCTTGTCTACTCTATTTTCTTCTACTCCTTCAGCCCACCCCCCTTCTCTCTCTCTCTCTCTCTCTCACTCACTTTCTCTCTCTCTCTCTCTCTCTCTCTCTCTCTCTCTCACACACACACACAGACACGTGTCGAGTATAGTTTACAACCACTTTTGAAGAAAAAACAATGTTCTTACTTTGTTCCACACCCTCTGCTATATATTAAATATTTAGTGTTGGGAGATAACTGTAGGATATTCTTCGTCAGCAGTTCACTTTACTCTTTACTCTGTCCTGTTCCTCTAGAGATGTAGACATGATGAATTACACAACAACCAAATATTCAAAACGATATTTTCAGGCCTGGGAGTGTTTTAATAAAGGTGTTTTTGTGAATGCCTTGCATCACCTGTTTACATTCAATGAGTATGTTTTTGTCAAAATGGCATCGTGTATTTATGCTCACCGTTTACACTCCCAGCTATTTGCATATTGTATGACGTGTGTAGCCTGTATCTGAACTTGAAAACTTGTCCTGGATTGGAGGTCTGGTGCTCTGCAAACCTGGAGGTCAGCTTTCCATGGCAGATTAGAAATGAACACACTCAGGAACATAGCCTGGTGGTGTAGTACATGGCGTCTTTCAGCTGTAGCCGGCTGTCTAGTTTCAGCCTGACAAGCACCACTTAAAATTGTGTAAAGGTAGGGTCTTAATTTTAAGACCCTGAAATGAACATCAAGATTTTCCATGATATATTTGCTTCAGCTTAACTCGGTATAATACAACATGTGAGTGTGGAGAAATAAATATGTCTCTTGCATCATGAAATATAGCTCTAACTGTTTGGAAAAAACGTAATGAATGCAATAATTGTCAGTTGTATGTCTCACATACAATATTTACCTGTCACGCACCATGTCCAGTGTATACAGGTGGTTTGTACAAAACATGGATGTTTTGGGTGACCAGTATCTTTGTTCATTCACATGTACGACATTAAACCTGTTTAAAATGTATTTGGATATAATTGTTAAATGTTAAAATATTTCTTTGACCTGGGACAAATTTATTGTGGCCAAAGTATGAACACTTTCCATGGCCTCTAACAATTTCTGTCATGTTGAAAATATTATACATCTATCAGAGGACATGCTTTATCACTGTAACTGTGACATACTAGTATTCTTCTTAGCCCATATGTTTTTATGTTATCTTTTTGAAATATAAGTATATTGAATACATTATGAACATTCTGTACATGAGATAAAGTAGTCACAACTTAACACATTCCTGCTGGCCTGTGGTAGAAGGATCTATGCCGAAACGTCTCGGAAGGTATGATAAATATTGCTTAGATTGTGTTCACTTTTCATCTGTCAACTCCTAAGAAATACCTATTGAACAATTTGTTTAGAGATCTAGATAAGGACTTGAGACCACAGTGATATTTATAGCCTATCGAGTCAGTGTTAAAGCTATGTACATGCATTCAGCAGGTGTTATGAATGCTAGCTATGAGATGATAGGGATTGGCAACAGTAAAGCCTCAATTGTGAGGTGCTTGAAGCACATGGATCTGGCATTCCGACTAGCATAGGTAAACAATGGTAGTCAGGTAGCCGTGTGGCGCCACTTCGTGCACTGGGTAACTGGCAAACAATGACAGAACCATTCACAACTGTACACGATTATATTTCTCCGTACAAGGCAAGGGAAGGTGACGTCACTTCGGACAAAGTACGTCACACGTGGAATGACTTGACAGGAAGGTGCTAGAGTGTGTTAAACTTTGGTCAATTAGAGATGGAAGGTGTGAGGAGACTTGCGATCAAGACATCGAAATACACAGCGGGTTGCACATGTGGTAGTCGTAGGCTCACAGTGGGAATGTTGTGGAACGAGATCTAGCAGTGGTTTTTTGGTGCAGTGTGGTATTTAGCCCCAGTGCTGGGTACGGTGATTTACATACCGGTTGGGTGGTACGTGGTCACTTGATGCTTGATGTCCATGGAATGATTCCTTCACAAGGTCATGAAGTGCGGCTAATATCTCACCACAATAATATCCCTGTATTTAATGTTTAATGTTGGTTAGAGTTGATGTATTAGTTTTAGCAATTAGAGACAATTAATGGAGCTCCTGGTGTCCTTTTTCATTGTGGCAGTAGTATCGGGAATCCTACATGTAACATTTACCATTGGGATAATGATGAAAGCCTTAACCCTTTACTCACACTGTGTACTTCAATCATGAGCTTTGTAGAACAAATTAATAACATAATCCTGATTGTTTTTGTTCACATGCAGTCTTCTATGTATATTTTTTAAGCATTTTTTAAAAATCTCTGAAATTACTTTGGAGCAGGATCTTGTAAGAGTGCTGCTCGGTACAAACAAATAGGCCTTGATCATCACCGACATGACAGTCTTCCGTTGGGCTGATCCGCTTGAGTAGAAATATGACGATCTTAAAGCAGTGGGGAGATCCAGCTTTCGTTTCCTGGTAGTGAGTCAGAGCATGCTAATAATAGCCGAAGCTGCCACGCTCTGATCACACGACTCCACCCTGTGGAGGCGACACGCCCACTTGTTCACACCGTGTGACCTACTGTTGATTACAGTTGATTGTATGTGTGGTTCAGCAACACTTAAGCCCATCAATGTATGTTTGAGATTTGAATAAAATGTCAGTTAAATAATTGTTTGTGAGTGTGACAGTGATCGCGGTCACAGGATCGACACACGTGTAGAGACTAATGGTTGAAATTGCTTATTGACACTGTTCAAACATTATCACCCTGCATAAAATGATTCATTAAACAAATACCTGTGTCATTATTTAACTCACTAATTTTGCAAGAGCATCATCTTAAATTTGGTCATCCTGCTTGTTTCATGGTTCAACCAGACTAATAATGTTATGAACTCAGGTTTTCAAAATATATGTTAAATCATTGATGTGTGCAATATTCAGGATTTTAAAAAATTAACTTTTCTTGAGTATTTAATTTAGGATGTATGTACAGAGCATTGTAATATAACAGCTAGTTAGGATATTTTTTTGTTAGGGGATGTCATGTTTGATATGTTTATGTGATGTCATGTTTTTATGCCATTAAACTATTGACAGGCATAACCAGATCTGCCATTCTATGTACATGTGAGATCTGTACATGTGAGATTTGTACATGTGAGATTTGTACATGTGAGATCTGTACATGTGAGATTTGTACATGTGAGATCTGTACATGTGAGATTTGTACATGTGAGATCTGTACATGTGAGATTTGTAGTGAGATTTGTACATGTGAGATTTGTACATGTGAGATTTGTTTGTACATGTGAGATTTGTACATGTGAGATTTGTTTGAGATTTGTGCATGTGAGATTTGTACATGTGAGATTTGTACATGTGAGATCTGTACATGTGAGATCTGTACATGTGAGATTTGTACATGTGAGATCTGTACATGTGAGATCTGTACATGTGAGATCTGTACATGTGAGATTTGTACATGTGAGATTTGTTTGTACATGTGAGATTTGTTTGTACATTTGAGATTTGTGCATGTGAGATTTGTACATGTGAGATTTGTGCATGTGAGATTTGTACATGTGAGATCTGTACATGTGAGATCTGTACATGTGAGATTTGTGCATGGACAGATACAGCAAACCTGGAGTATAATGTGTCCTTGTTTTTTAAGCTGAAGGATATCAAGTTTTTCTAATTGTCCTGTCATGTTTAAGACACTGGTTGCTCAGGTCGATAGTGTCGTGGCAGTCCTGTGTTGTGGAGGTTGTGAACACAGAGTGACTTCAGTACACAAAACAGACTGTCCCTTAGAATCGTAGAATGATTTCTTATGGAGCATGTTTTTAACAGATGTGTTTTTTGTTTTACAGCGGCTCCAGTACTGTGGCCATCGACAACAAGATTGAACAAGCTATGGTAAGTTGTAAAGTTACATGGTTCACGGGTTCATATGTTTGAGGGATCATGGTAAGTAGTGTTGGGAATTGGTTGAAATCTAATAATTGATGATTGGTCCATTACAACTGATCAATCATCGAAAATAATTGGTTAGCGTCATTTATTAAATGTCCCTGTTATTTTTTGTTAATGCACAAAGAAAAATAAAGAAAAAACGTGTAGTAATTTGGGTTTTTTGCAAATTGTTTAAAGTCCATTTGCAAATTTTGCATATTTAAATGATGATTAGTATGTTAAGAACACATATTTCCTGGATTCTTTAAGATAAATTCAATCATGACTTGGAACGAGCTTGTAGTGCTTATGAAATGTAAATTTAATGACACAGACAAAACCAACCTTGAGAAAAATATTGTTAATGCAAACAAGTGTTCCAAGATTGGTCGTGTTCGATTACGAGAAAACATGTTCGATTGCTTGGTCGCTTAGTCACTGCGACCAATCTTCGATTATTTCAATTAACTGGACCACCACTATTGGTAAGAATTCAGTCTGAATATGGCATCAGTGCGTGGGACTTGGCTGATTGCTTCAGTCTTAGATGGTTAGTTGGAACTAACTGACCAAGGTTATACCGCGACGGCGTGGACGTTGCTCATTGTATCAATCACTGGTTTGTTTGGTCCAGATGACCTTCACAGACACCAGTCGTGTGACCGGAACACTGCTGAGTGAAACGTTCAGCACCAAACAAACAACTCAGGGTGTATCTCCCATCACTGGATGTTTAGTTTCTGGCTTTCTCACTTGTTTTAGGCATATTTCTGTATATTTGATCCAATATGTATAATGTGAATTACTTGCTGGTGAGCAGTCTGGGATTGTGTTTGCTGTCTGTTGGGTAGCCTAGTGGTTAAAGTGTTTGCTGTCATGTTGATGGCCCAGGGTTCGATTCCCCACATAGGTACAATGTGTGAAGCCCATTTCTGGTGTCCCTCTCTGTGATATTGCTGGAATATTGCTAAAAGTGGCGTAAAACAACTCACTCATGTTTATCGGTGGCGCCAGATGCAATCAGATGTTTAAATGGAATGTGGAATGATTGGTACAAACAGGTTGTAGAGACATGAACATGGTTCTGGTTCAGTGCTCCGTGGTTCAGTGGGTCAATTGATGCTGGTAGTTGATGTCAGTGAAGGAGGGTCATGGCAGGCTGGAATGCCAGAAACACAAGTTAACCGATACACATTTATAATTACTATTAGCTAAACAATAACAGTGGAACAAGGAAAATTGGGGACAGAATTTGAAACTGTCATTTTGTTTGTATTGCATATTATGTAAATGTTTTGTGGTATCATCTTCATCCCAGATTGTTCAAGTATTTGTATGTAAATGTTTTGTGTTGTGTACAATGGCAGTATTGTAGAAACTAGAACATGATCATTTATAATGAAGTATATACATGTAGATAACAACTTCTTGTTTATTGCATAGAGCGTTAAAAGTTGATAAAAAGTTGATTGTGTTCAAATACAAAAATGAAAGTCAAGCAGTGCTTGTCCTAATGCCTATATTTCTGGGACCCTAGATTCAAATACTATGGCATCGACCCTCCTAAGCACTCTGGACTGTACTGATAAACAATGTAATGTACCAGTAACCTGTGACCGTCACCTCTCTGTACTCGTCAAACACTGGACACCGAGTACAGCCGAGGAAACCACATGCATGTCTCATTATCGACTCATCCAATCAGCTGATCTTTGATTCATTGATTCCTTTGAAGTTTTGAATATAGAACATGGTGCTCACCAGATCTAGAACGGGAAAGGGCAATCCTATGTCTTCAGATCAATAGTGCTGCCGTCACAGCAATCATCTGCCGTCTATATACTGCAGTTATAAATACACATCCGGAGGGAGGTTGGTCCTCACAGATGACACATTCAAGACACAAAGGTGTCATCTTGTTCCATATAGGGCACTGGGTGGGGTCACCGAGCTGGGAGGCGGGACTTGGTGAACTGCTAAGCAACAGGAAGGGTTACACCACCAGGGCTGTCCTTAGGCTAGAGGCTTGCTCAGAGGTATATTTAGATCGTGGCGAAGCAAGCCGCATTAGTTAATGCTTAGGCCAGCGGTGAGAGAGGACCTGTGATAAGCTGTGTTGTGATAAAACCTCACTGAGTTTGAGCAGCTAGCTGACGTGAAGATTACTGAAGATTGTTTGGTAGTTTGAGAAGCTGTGACTTTAGATTGTCAAAAGAACCAGTAACCATGAGTTGTGCAGTTGCTCCTAAGTCAATGTCAACGACAATGTCTCAGAACGCGGTAGGTTACCTGCGGCGGGACCCCACTAACATCATAAGGACTTTAGATATGAAAATTGCTGTGAGTAGTGCTCTTGGTCTATCCTCTGTCTTTCAGTTATTATGCATGATTTTCTTAATTTACCATTTTTTGTTATTTTCCAATTCTAATTTTAATAATATTTTCTGCATGTTATGTCTTGAATGACTTTAATGCTTGCTTTGTAAAGGAATTATTTGTTTTCAGTTTAACCTAAAATTGCATCATCAGGCATGACTCAGTCAATCAATAATTTAGAAATGCATGGAACCTGCTCTATTTTGTTCAGCAATTTTACTCCATTGATGGTTTTGTTTGTCAATGTGTGCTTGGCAGTAAGTGTAGTCCGTGCTTGACGCGGGGCTGGTTGTGTTGATAAGACAGATAACCTCGCCATAACAAGCATTATGTAAAGTAGACACGCACTAATCACGACCCTTACTCTCCACGGCCAGGTGGACTTTTTGACACCTAACAATCCATGATAACCTGAGTGGGGCATTCTGAATGTAATCTTCAGCTCTGGATGTAGACATTTGCTGTTTATGTAATGTACTATGTTGTGGTATTGTGGGTTTGTGGTTTACATATTGGACAGGGTTTATCTCCGAGATAAGATGGTCAACCAATCTGTTGTGATTGTTTCATGGACAGAGGTTTATCAGTTCATGAGCCTGTCGTCAGCTGTATTATTCCTGTCATCAGCTGTATTTTTACAGGAGGAATCTGAGATTTTGGCAATTTGTGAAAATTGATTTTCCATTATTCATTGTCAACAGGTTAACATGGTGCTATCAAATTACAAATTGAATAATTCTGTAATGGCTAAATGTCATCAGACAGTAGATTGATGGAAACTTCTCCATGTTGAGGAAGGACTATCTGCAGGCTGGTCGTATTACCTGGCAGTAGGGCTGCTCACTTGACCTAGATTACCTCAAGGTTGTACCAAATACATATGTGTAGCGGCATGTACAACCCGTGTCTGGAAAACCCCCAACTGTCTGACATAGATACACAGTGGGGATTTCACTGTCCTCGATGTGTCACATGTTGTTATAAGTAACTGTTCCTTCACATTAGCTATATATAGAAAGAGGAAAACCTGAGTCCTGCTCACGCATGAGAGAATGCTAATATCCCAGATCGTGATCAGCAGTAGGTTACAGTTATTGTCAGGCATACCTACATTTTTAAAAACACAAACAGATTTAAATTAGTCATGATAGATAAATGACAGATGTATAATGTGAATAAGCTTGTTAATTTTCACTCAATGTCTTTAACACAAGTTTGTCCTTGAATTTGTAATAGTTGATCCAGCCCTGTATTGTGGAGTTCTGATATAAGCCGTCTGCACTTGGTGCAGCCTCCATACTTGGAATAGCTCTATAATTAACAGCAAGTTTACGTAACAGCTTGGTATTGCCGTATTTGAATGGAAGCCGCTACAAGCGGAACTCAAGCAGTGTTATAGCAATTAGTTCAGCCCACTTTGTAAACTCTGGTTTAGACTTCACGGACTAAGGACTCCTCGTATTTGCCGTAATCCCTGTCAAGGATAAAAACAGGTCCATGCTATTTTAACACAGCAAGACTCCAGGCAGAATTTGCTGTTGATGCAATATGGCAGTTTTACCAGACAACAACGAAATTGATTGCTCCTTGTGAAGTGGAATGAACAGAATGCTTGTAACATATGATTAATTCACTGGCAGCCTGACCAGGTCTGCTGTGGCTAGGGGACCCTCTAGGCACCTGAAAAGAAAATCATTGAAAGTTTGTTGTGATTTTCCAGAGTGTGGTCAGATTGGATTTTTCTGGTAATGGGTTAAAGGTTTCTCATCCCATATTCTCCGAGCTGGTTTGCTAGATAGAGCCAAAGTTGTACATTTTTCATTGATTTTCATTTAGAGTAGGTAACAACATTGGATTTCTTGCCTGCTTGACATTGATTAAGAAATAATGATATTTTCCTATTTCCTGGGAATTACTGTTGCTGAGGAATATGTTGTGGAAACCTGGCAAAGTTTCAAAGCCTTCGTCACCATGTTGACCTGTTAATGCAGAGCCAAACACAGCTATGTGGAAAAAGTGCATTGTTGTAACATACACTGCAGGAAGTGTTGGGCTGCAACATGTGCACTGACTGATGCACATCTCCATGCAGCGCCAAGCAACAGGCGGCCAGTGCAACATGTGCAGGTGGTTGTAGGCAGACCAGGCACTGCGGGTTCCGAGGGTTGCCTGCAGCAGATAGCTGACACTACCAATACTTGGCAGCGTTCCTCACAATAAAATGTCTGGGACGGAAGATGCCTGTTTTTTCCAACATTCATTAAATGATGGCGGCAATGCATTGTAGGGGATAGGAACATAGATTTGGCGAAGCGTTTAGATTGCTTAAATAATTCATTCCAATATTGGGGAATGACATTGTAGTTTTGTAAGTCCGGAAATCAAGTGGGAGAAGAGGTTTGTAAGTTTACGAAGGACACACAGTCAGTGTCGACCTTCTAGGATTGCCATATGAGTTTCCAGCCCTGGTCACAGGGACCCACGGAAGAAGGATTTCCAGCTCTCACTCCTTGGTGTAGGCAGTCAGAATGAAAATTTTTATCATATATTTTTTTGACTAGTATGATGTGTGCAATTCAGCTCAGCTTGAATGACCCAGATGCTCCTTCAGAAATTTATTAACTGTTCATATAAATATGTTTTAAACTCTCTGAGTTAAATATCACATTTTAGTTTCAACATTTCATCAGTCGCTGATTAAAAATGATTAAATGTTGAAGAATTAGACATGTTCGACAATTGGTTAGGTCTTGTGAGAAGTACGTGTAGAAGGCTATGTCCTGTTTGATGTGGTCCTGAATACCTGTTTTAGTACCTGCCTCAGGCTAGTGTCACTTCCATCCTCATCACTAGAATAGATCTTCTGGGTCCACTCCCTTCTGTACAAGACAGCTATATATGGACAAGAGATCTGCCTGGTCGGTGATAGAATGTCAGTAGACCTGTCACAGCTTGGCCATCAATCATCCGAGCTATTTTGGTGCACAGTGACACAGATAGGTGTACTATAACATGTCATATTGCCTGACAGCCATACAGAAATGTCTCATGTGATACAAGCAGGTATTCCCTGCCTTACTGGCCGGTCAGCCATGAGGGGTGGGCAAGCAGATAGTGCATGTTCTTGTTAAAGAAAGCCTGGTTTGAATCCATGTTGAAGCCTACGAGGTAGACAAGGCTAGACCTATGGACCTGTGTTAACAATTACTCCTGTTAAAAATCATCATAATCACCATTAAGCTAACACAACTGTCCTTTGTGGGTGCTTTCAAGTTTTAGTATTGCATATTTAAGACCCTATGGACTCACTCTTAACCTGTCTGGGTGACAGAAATACAGTGGTAATTCGATCAATCATCTCTCCCCAAATGTGTGATGTATCCTTTATTGTATAATCTGTCTGAGACTGAAATACAGCCTCTAATTCAGTGGGTGAATAAGTGGTAGCACCTTGGTAAATGGTCCAGTTTATTGCAAGGAAAATGGTGGGTTGCATTTCAAGGACAGACTACGTAAACAGTCATTAATCTCCAGCTGAGAAGCATGTCTGGCACTAATGACCGTTATTACCCATTAGGGGATACGGTCAGGTAAAGCTCACAGGGAGATGAATCTAATATATCCGAGATGGTCACTTAACACATTCTCCATCATCCCAGTCTAATGGCAGCAATCTTTTCCTCGTTTCTGTCCAAACTCCATGAATTTCATTGAATACTGACCTTGTTTCACAGTCATCACTCACTGACTTGGTCTATTGATAGTTAGCCATTATCAGACACGGCCATGTTAACTGCATTCCTTCATCCCTAGCATCTCTTCTAGGGACAGGCTAGGCTTATAATTCCGCCCTCTGCAATTTGCTTTATTGGAGTCAAAACATTGCTTACTCGTTCCCCGCATCCTCTAGTGGCCTATTTTCCACCAGGTTTTTGCCGTGGCGAGAGTACAGTCGGTCAACAGGGAGGTTCGGGATCACACCAACTTGACCGCAAATTATTGATCAGTTTAGGAAAGATTTCTAAGAGAATTGGAGGAGTCAGTGGGAGCCCAGTCAGGCAGCTAGAGGTTGGCATTGGTTATGACTGGTCCTTGAGGCTTGCTCTCATAATGGAGGTAACTGTTTGAAAATACACTGGATGTTCTTGGTGGTGTTCACTCACTCGGTGGTGTTCTGTCACTTGGTGGTTCACGGTTGTGGTAAACAGCTTGTGGAGGAAGTGTGTTAGAGTGTGGTGTCTGAAGATTATTGATTACCGCTGCCAAGTTGGTGCTTAAACGTTCCTGTAGATACTTCATGTATCAGTAATGCCTCTTCTTGCTCATGATGGATGAAGTTAAGTGGGTTTCAGTTGATGATGAGCATCCTGAGTAGCAACTGAGTGTGAAGATAGCTAGAAGCCACTTCTTGGTGCCCTTAAATGTGCTCAGGATGATAACCGAGGTCAAATTTACAAACAATGAAAAACATCATGTGCCATTAATATATATTTTCAATGCTTTTTATGCGAAACCTTCATAATACTTTCTGAAATGGCCCAGACAAGTATCGAATTTGGTGACATGAAATATGTCTTTGTCTAATATGTGCTTGTTGTATTTCAGGACTTGGTCAAAAGTCACCTGATGTTTGCAGTCAGGGAGGAGGTCGAGGTCTTGAAGGAGCAGATCAAGGACCTCATGGAGAAGATCGGGCAGCTGGAGTACGAGAATGGGGTTCTCAAGGCCAATGCCACGCAGGAGACGCTGTCGAAACTGAACCTGCCCAAGCCCCAGCCTCCTTCGTCCTCATCCTAGCATACCCTGCTCATCATACATGAATATAGAATCATGCATCCACCCAGTTAAGCTTGATAGTTTCAAGCACAGCCTCACGCTGTTAGCTCACGCGTGATCATGGCCATGGGATGGGATACTTTGACTGCGCCCGGTCAACCTACTTCCCGCCCCGCTGCGTGTGGACTGGGAGCATCATTTTACCAGAACTGATCAATTTTCTGTGTTCGGAGAATCATAGAGAACTGTTCATGATATCATTGTCATATGGCTGGATCAGCAGATGCCACAACCCGGAACCATCACAAGGCTTCCCGAACAGGAACCAGTCCTTCAGTCTGTGCTGGTGTGTTCCGCCCGTGGTCCTTCACTATACACACAGATCAAGCTTAGCCTTTCATTCCTCGTACAGTACAGTACTCTACAACTTCTGGAAATCTTCATTGGGACTTCTTTGGAATCATCCATGTGACTATGCTTACAATCCTTTATGAAATATGCTAACAAGTATCTTGACTTTGACATATCTTGCTTTTCACTGTGTTGGACTTTTATCTACTTCTATAGACTGTGCTGTTCATCATGAAGTGTTTTGAAAGATCACTGGTGAGTTGTTGAAAGTATTGCAAGGATATGGCGAGACTTCCTGTTGACTGATGTAAGGTCAGGGCCTTCATCCTACACTGTCTGACTGTGATTGGTGGCAGTAGGTCATGTGAGAACACGGACCTGCTGCTGCGATGTAGTAGTAGTAGTAGTTAGTGTCCAGTTAGTGGTCAGTAACCAGCCGCCCAGCCATGTCCATCTGAGCTCCAACTGGTAAGGCTCTTAAGGGTCAAAACGTTGTGGAGGGGTTCCGTAGAGGATAAAGATAAGGGACACCTTATGCGGCACATGTGACGAAAGCGCTATGGGTGTCGGCTCGGAGTACCATGTGTAGATCCTGTGTTGGGTACAGAGCACTATGTACAATGTGCCTGTGCTGGTGAGAGTTAACATCTGTAAGCACTTGTGCATGGCCTGTTCCCCAGTACAGTGTGCATATCCTGTAATGCCTTGACAAAACAGAGTACACTACAGATGGACATTTTGAGGTTGCCACTGACCTGACACTGATGCAAACCAAGCCGTACGGTGATGGTTGAAGTGAGATATTCGAGCTCAGATGGACATGGGTCCAGCAGGGGCTGACCGACCCGTGATCACCGAGTGCTTATGTATATATATAGTGTATTATATCCTTGGCTGATGTATGACATTGTATGCATTGCCTGTGCTGACTCGGCATAATTAGTATTTTATGCGAGTGTGTATATGTTTTATATTTCACACAGTGTGATATAAGCTTTGTGGATGATAACAAGCTTTAACCCCCTTACGGTGACTGTATATTTCCAATATGACTTGTGAATCTGTACATAGAGATTGTTCCTTGACTTGTGTTGCATATTCTTAGTGTTATGACAGGTGTTCTCCTATTTTCATTATGAAACCAAGAGCCAGTATGACATGGCAGAGACATCTTCGTGTCATTGTATGGACGATGGTCATTGATTCCGGGAAAATGAATATCATTCTAAACGAATAAAAGTCATATAAGTTGACATGAGAGTAGTTCTCTGGCCACACTGTCAGATGTCTTGTACTATGTGACCAGGAAAATTTGTACTGATACTCGTATCCTATTCATATTTATCTCTTAAGGAATATCCGTCATATATATCCCTTAAGGAATATCCTTGTTGGGCATTGCTGTTTTTCAAAGGTTGCGATTGAGGTAAGACTAGTCATTTTAACACGACAGGAACCACTTTAGGCAGTTCATTCTTGCGTTCAGTAATACTGCCATGTTTAACATGAACATTCAGGGGGCCTCATCCTTACCCAAATGTTGCTAAACAAGGCAACAATAAGGTTTTGGTTCCAAGAACATATTTCCACTTTGAAAACTGATACGGTTTAACCCTTTGGATAGTAAAAAAGGATTCACCTCCTTTCATTCTGATAGAAAATTCATTCATTCCGATGAAGGTTGAGTTATTGATTGATGTCATGTGCGAGAGATATGGTGAAGATATGGTATCTTTCGAGGTGCCAGGATTAAGAAGCATTCCAAACCTGTGACGGCGATCATTCTCAGTAGATCTAGATGTTTAATAAACCAGGCCATCACCCTTCACTACTGGCCTGCTTGGCCACACCCAACTTTGGCCAACTTCAGTTCTCTTTTGTAAATTGGTAAAGACCTCTTTTAGATTTCCCCTTGGACAACCCTGTGATCCTTGTCTAGACTTACCGTTCAACGTTTGTGCACCTTGTCCCAAAGTACCAACCCCCACAGAACGACTGTCAACAGCCTTGAATGCTGTCACTCTTCTTGTTCCTGTAGGTGAACCTAACCATGACACTGCTTCATAGGATGTTCTGTGCCATGCACCGTTTAATGCTATGTTGCAGTAATATTCATTTGTAGGTAAATTCCTGAAACATTTTCTTCTGGAATATTCATTGAATTGCCTGGCGGATTACATCATGACTTAAAAAAGTTTAAATTATCCAAGACTGTTAAGAAAATCCTATAATAATATAATCTACGGTTTTCTCAAATTTTATGAAAAAGGGAATAAATATTGTTGTAAAACATTTTGAGGAAAAAAGTCAAATTTTCAAATGTGCTTGCATGAATGAGATTAAGGGCTATGTCGACCTGTGACTGGGTAAGACTCTGTGGGTGGTGAAGCCATGACTGACTGACACGCCCACAGCAGGGAGACAGTGACATGTGTCAGCAGAACAAGGTTATCATCAGGACTAGCATGCTCATAAAGATACAGATTGATTCTTACAGCCTGTGTCGGGCCTGACGATTGAGATATGTATAATACTATGTAAATATGTTGATAACGGACTTAAATGTTTGTTGGAATTGTAAATGCTTCAAGTCAATTGCTACATGAATAAATAAACAATGTTCATTACAACATGTCATGTTTTGTTTACTGACCAGAGGGAAGACTGATGAATGTGCATTAGCACAGTGGATAATGTCGTAGGACAGTCATCTGTGTTGATGGAGAAGTTTGATACTGACACTTTCTCACTCAATACAGTCAGTTTGAGCAGGGAGACTATATAACGTTGTAGATTATCCCTGGTTTTAGCAAGGAATATGACTTGATGAGGAAAAGATTTAAGGAGAATATAGATTTTTTTAAAAGAGATTGAAATGTGATATGGATGTGTTCATTATGAAGTGTTATTTCGGGCCATATGGTCTTTGAGACTTGTTTGGAAAGTTGAAACCAACTTCCCTGGAGGGTGGTGAAATTGAGCACTTCATGAACAGCAAGTTAGAGACTCCACCAGAGTAGAGTGTGTGAAGCCCTATTCTGGTGTCCCAAGTCCTGTTTTTGGTAACAAACCCAGGTTATTCAACTTATTGGCAAAGCTAGCAAGCTTTTTAATCACTAGCCTTCCTCATTGTTTGAGGGGGTAGCCAAGTGGTTAAAGCGTCCGCTTGTCACGCTGAAGACCAGGGTTCGATTCCCCACATTGGTGTTGCCCTCGTTATATTTTTGTAATATTGCGAAGAGCACCATAAAACAATTGATTCCCTCCCCAGTGGTGTTGCCCAAACGCGTCTACATTCCAGTCGTGGATCGACAAGCAACCTTGACCTTGAATATTCCGTGTTGACGTCACTTGTATCTACTATCATTCACCCACTTCCTGAAACACTGGACAACAAATCCAACGTTCTTCCGGTTGACTGAAAGGGCGGTGGGGTAGCCTAGTGGTTAAAGCGTTCGCTCGTTACACCGAAGACCCGGGTTCGAATCCCCACATGGGTACATTGTGTGAAGCTCATTTCTGGTGTCCCCCGCCGTGATATTGCTGGAATATTGCTAAAAGCGGCGTAAACCCAATCTCACTCACTCACTCCGGTTGGCTGAAAAAACAACAGGATCTGAACTTGACCACATCCACAGTTCAAACACAAACTATCCAGACAATGGTACACCAACATCTTTGACGGTACATTGGTTCACACAGCCAACTGCCATCAACTCGTGTAGTTTTTGTTAAATATCTCTTATTTACACAAGTGATACAAATCCTCAAATAACCTAATGAAGCTGAAAGTGACACAAAAGTACGGTAGTGATAATCAGTCGTGTTTGTCATGTCGCTTGATGTGACATCACTAGTAAGAATGACTATTTCGAAGTTAATGTTGGTCTATTAATTCAGTATTAGTTATGGCCCGGAAGCTCTTCAATTTCGTTCAAAAGAGTAAATTAAAAGAGCCTAAACTTGCCGAGAACATGCTATATGTACTCAGGTGAAATCACATTTATATATTTCCAGCGAGAAAATTGGGTTGGTAATGTTTCGTGTCAATCTCTAAGTTGAAACAATAAGTAAAGTATAACTTACCTATCTGGTACAAAATGGATTATTCACAGATTATTCGATAAGGCTAGAATCATTCGAACTGTGGCAAATACTACAGAGGTAAGCGGTGTCCACCCCAAACCGGAAGTACCTAGGTGGCTGCTGCTGTCTGTCATGCATGTAGTGGTCACCCGGCATCAATCAGCGTTGAACCAGGGATAATCTACGTCTTCTATTCTGCCTGGTTGAGCCAGGGATAATCTACGTCTTCTATTCTGCCTGGTTGAGCCAGGGATAATCTACGTCTTCTATTCTCCCTGGTTGACTGATTGAACCAGGGATAATCTACGTCTTCTATTCTGCCTGGTTGAACCAGGGATAATCTACGTCTTCTATTCTGCCTGGTTGAACCAGGGATAATCTACGTCTTCTATTCTGCCTGGTTGAGCCAGGGATAATCTACGTCTTCTATTCTGCCTGGTTGAGCCAGGGATAATCTACGTCTTCTATTCTCCCTGGTTGACTGATTGAACCAGGGATAATCTACGTCTTCTATTCTGCCTGGTTGAACCAGGGATAATCTACGTCTTCTATTCTGCCTGGTTGAACCAGGGATAATCTACGTCTTCTATTCTCCCTGATTGAACCAGGGATAATCTACGTCTTCTATTCTCCCTGGTTGACTGATTGAACCAGGGATAATCTACGTCTTCTATTCTGCCTGGTTGAACCAGGGATAATCTACGTCTTCTATTCTGCCTGGTTGAACCAGGGATAATCTACGTCTTCTATTCTCCCTGGTTGACTGATTGAGCCAGGGATAATCTACGTCTTCTATTCTGCCTGGTTGACTGATTGAACCAGGGATAATCTACGTCTTCTATTCTCCCTGGTTGACTGATTGAACCAGGGATAATCTACGTCTTCTATTCTCCCTGGTTGACTGATTGAACCAGGGATAATCTACGTCTTCTATTCTGCCTGGTTGAACCAGGGATAATCTACGTCTTCTATTCTGCCTGGTTGAACCAGGGATAATCTACGTCTTCTATTCTCCCTGGTTGAACCAGGGATAATCTACGTCTTCTATTCTCCCTGGTTGAGCCAGGGATAATCTACGTCTTCTATTCTCCCTGGTTGACTGATTGAACCAGGGATAATCTACGTCTTCTATTCTGCCTGGTTGACTGATTGAACCAGGGATAATCTACGTCTTCTATTCTCCCTGGTTGACTGATTGAACCAGGGATAATCTACGTCTTCTATTCTCCCTGGTTGACTGATTGCACCAGGGATAATCTACGTCTTCTATTCTGCCTGGTTGAACCAGGGATAATCTACGTCTTCTATTCTGCCTGGTTGAACCAGGGATAATCTACGTCTTCTATTCTCCCTGGTTGAACCAGGGATAATCTACGTCTTCTATTCTCCCTGGTTGAGCCAGGGATAATCTACGTCTTCTATTCTCCCTGGTTGAACCAAGATCAGCGAAGAAATGTGATACAACAAACAACTGTATTCTGAGATTAATTCGGTGTAGAACTGTGTATAGGATGGTAAGTCAATGACAGAACAATTACTACGACAGTGATGATAATGTTTACCCAGCAACAACAGTGGCCACGGTTGACCGAGGCTGTCAGGATTTACTGAGCTGGAAGCTTCCACATTACTCACGACTCTCAGTCTAAATATAGTAACAAACACATATCTTATAACAAACGATGTAATACAACCACAACACCGGGTGGCCGCAACATGCATGACCAACAGCAGCCACCTAGGTACTTCCGGTTTGGGGTGGACACCGCTTACCTCCGTGGTATTTGCCACAGTTCGAATGATTCTAGCCTTATCGAAGTAATCTGTGAATAATCCATTCTATACCAGATGGATAAGTTATATTTCAACAACAAAAGACACCAGTGAGTGAGTTTGGTTTTACGCCGCACTCAGCAATATTCCAGCTACGACTGCTACTACGACTACTATTACTACTGCCGCCACTACGACTACTATTACTACTGCTACTACTACGACTACTATTACTACTGCTACTGTTGCTGCTTCTGCTGCTGTTACTACTCACACACGGCGTTACGGCATCGTCTGTATTTTGACGGCGTCCAATGTACACTATTATCGATCCCTTTGTAGATCACACTGCCGAACCCTGCTGACTGTCTGGGGGCCCATGGCTGTCGGACCTAATCGAATCAGCCATGACGTCATTGGGCTGTGTGGTCACAACAACAAAAACTGCCAATGACGTCATTGTTGAGTGAGTGATTAATGAGTCTTGTTTCATAAAAGGGCGTTTGTGGAAAAGCTTTGAAGTTGTGTTATCAAAATACCCAATCGTTTTTCTAATTTTTTTTATTCTGTCATTGATGAAGGATGTGTTTGATTGAAATGTTGCTTCAGATTGTGACTGGATTTTTGGACCGTTTTGACGACATTAGTGTCTCAGTCAACACCCTTTCCCCTCTCTTCAGTAGTTTGTGTACACGGACCCACCATGTCAGGCCAAGGCGTCTAGGAGACGTGACGCGGTCAGTTAGGTGTACCAGGATTCGAGGATTAGTATTTTTTATTTATGTTCTTATTTCCAAACAGATGCTTACATGTACATAAATATGCTTATATACATAATTTTGTACATATTGTATCTGAAATATGAGGCTGTTCAGGTTTAACTGTATCTGACAACATGCAAGGCCTGAGTCATTTCTACATTACATACATATTCTCTGAAGTTTACACTCTAATTATTAAGAATACAGAAGTCTAAAAAAATGGGTAGAAAGAGGACCAAAATGCAAATTTGGGCTGTATATTATTTTTAAAACCAATAAATTTACATTCCGGATAATATCTAAATATTTCTGACTGGATACATCTAAAATTGTTTTTCACTCATCTGCTCATAGTGGGATTTGATGATTATGATTCTCTGTCGCCAGTAATACGCCGAGATACGAGGGTTCGCTGAAAACCCCAGAGCCTTCCTGAGATCGACTCCTTCTACCCTCCCCCACCCAACCCCCCAACCCCTTGCTCCGACGGTCATCTTCAGTTCCATCAAAGACCTTTACAGTCTGCGTTTCACTTGTTCTGCTAGAGGGTCACGACATATTTTCAATGTATAATTTTTTATTATTTTTTTTAACATAAATGCTGTTGCTATGCATTCGCCATGAATCAAATGTTCATTGTTACTTTTAGTGAAGCCGTTCAGAGACACGAAAGTCGTCGTCACCTAGTTCTAATGTAGACAATGACACACCCCATTTTCAACAGCGACATGTGCGTCATTTATTCGTGTCAACTGGCTGTTATCACGGCATCTTCTACATGGAGATGAGCGACCACGTCAATGAAACATCCTTAGCATCTGTATGTCAGTAAACTAGAACATGCACAAATATCGGCGATAACAGTCCGTTTTCTCCCATCGTTTTATGCTGGGTTTAGCGAAAATAAGGACCTTTCCATTTTAACTTGGTTAAGTAAACAAAATGGAAAAATAAAGGAACAACGCTCTAGTGTAGTTTCACACAGCACCATCAGCGCCGTGACGGCCGTAGCCCCAATACTTCAGCACAGTCCTAGTCCCAGTTTCTCTACGACTTCACCAACACTGTGGGAACACTGACATCGCCCCCATATACTGGTGCCTTGGCTGGTTCGGAAGGTGATACTGTTGAAGAATATTATGAATTCTGTGATCAATACAATTTACTTTCAAGAATATTTGCCATCAAATTCAACAACACTACTGCATCATGATTTGCCAAACGAAGGAAATGACAGCATTATAGTCAAATAGTTCATTGATATGAAATGAGCACGGGGGACATTCTCAACAGATATGGCCAATTCCAGGTGAATTGGCAACGTGTGTAACGGTTTCATACGTACATCATTTTGAGCGTGTGAGTGAGTATGGGTTTACGCCGCTTTGAGCAATATTCCAGCAATAACACGGCGGGGAACACCAAAAATGGGCTTCACACATTGTACCATGTGGGGAATCGAACCCGGGTCTTCAGCGTGAAGAGCGATGGCTTTAACCACTAGGCTACCCATCATTTTGACAAGGATCAGCATGATGCCTTAGTGCTGGAGAGCTAGGTACCATTTGTCCGTCTTCGTCAAACGTTATTTGATATGTCGGGAATTGTCCACACGGGTGCACCAGTTGCTGTCTACAGTTGCTTCTTTTAGGCCTGCCAGTAGGGGTGGGGGGTTGGGGAGCAGGGTAGATAGCAGCACAGTCCCTTGGACTCATTTGCATATACAGTGTGTACAACAGGGACGGAGGCGGGACGGAGGAGGTAAACAGCACAGCCTCGTGGACCTTGGCATCAGATTCTCCGCTTGAATGATATACTACAGATTTTCCCACCATGTAGCTCCAACGTGTGCTGCTACTTTCCTACAGGCTGGGTACGGTTTAAGCAATGTTGTGTTTATATAACGTTACCAGGTAAGTGTTAATATTAGCGACAAACTATTAACACCTTGACACTGTTTTTAGACAGGAATTATAATGGCCGTGTTGTCAGTCTGTGAACCTCACGAATCAGTTGTGTTTGTACATACACCGTCTTCATTAGCCATGGATTCGGGTTTGCGTCACGCATCGATCGGATTTGCACTGTGCCAGGTTGTGTTAACCGATATCACTTTGATGCCATCACAATAACGATAAAAGTGGTTGAGAGAGAGAGAGAGAGAGAGAGAGAGAGAGAGAGAGAGAGAGAGAGAGAGAGAGAGAGAGAGAGAGAGAGAGAGAGAGAGAGAGAGAGAGAGAGAGAGAGAGAGAGAGAGAGAGAGAGAGAGAGAGAGAGAAAACAACAGTTGCAACTACAAACGCAGATATGTTTCCATAGCGTCCATTCTGGTAGGTACAGATTAAGACCGATCCCCCAGAGTGTCCATTCTTGTAGGTACAGATTCAGCCGATCCCCCATAGCGTCCATTCTGGTAGGTACAGATTAAGACCGATCGCCCAGAGGGCCACACGAGAATATATTACTACCCATGACATCTCTGTGGGAGAGTATTTCATGGACGTCAACTCCCCCTGTAGGCGACTCCCACCTGGTGGACCTGTCACTTATGTATATTCTGAAACGGTGTGTACCTTTAAATACAGAAATGATCCGCTAGAAAATTACTGCTCTCCCTTATGTCTGTGACTTCTAAATGCCATTCTGAGACAGAATAATCGGGTTCGGGTATTTTCCAGTTATTTTGAGAAGGGGATCGATTACGACAGCGTGATATTCGACTTCACCCTACCTGGCTTTTCTACGCTATTGTCCTTCAAAGCCAATTTCGCATTACGGTTCTTTTTGCCATCGAATGTCATCAGTTTTGGATGTATTTAGATTTGTCACTGTCAAGTGAGTAAATATTTTTGTATCATCCTTGTTATGTAATAAACTCCTGTTGGCCACAGTGTTCCCGCCAAAGTCTTGAGATAAACGCCATTCCTTGGCTCCAGTTAGAACATCCATACTTCTAGTTCGCCACCCTCTAAACACTCAGTAGTACTTCAGCTGTATCGACACGGCCAAATATAAGTCGAATCTGCTCACAGACAAACCTGTGATTGATATGAAGAACACCATACCATTCCATAACATCTTCCAAAGCACAGAGCCTGACCACCCAATCCGTAAGTGAATCTCACGACAAGGCTGAGATACGGGGACCTAGTCTGTCCGGCCTTTCCCAGAAAGCGTTTTAACATTGTAATGAAACGATTCGGTGTTACGTCCGCTGCCTGTCAAGTTCACAACTTCATATTCAGATAGATTAAGAAACAAACCATTCCAGCCTCATATGCATGATCTGTTTGCATGCCTTTCTGAATCGCTCTGAAACAGTGACGATAAAAGAGGATCAAGAAAGCTGAAAGTGTCTCCTAATAGTAATGTTTTTTGTCAGTATTCTTACCACAAAACTAGTAGTGTAGTTTAGTGAAAAATAGGCATATGTTTGGAACAGGTTTCGCAGTTATATATATGTCGTTATTTCCCCAAATCAGTATTTACAAAAAATTACAAAAAGGGAAAGTTGGGCAAAACCGTCACTGATGAGAACAAGAATAACCAGCCATGGAATCCGGGCAAAAAATCCTGTGGAGGTCAGTGGCTTTCTGATCAAAATTAATCTTCTTGAATAAATTTGCAGAGATAAACATGAATAGAGAATAATATTGCTTGTTAGATTGGAAGATAGGAGGACATTTTCAACCCTTTCTTCGCCATTGTTTCTGAAGAACAGTTTTTGAAATCTGAATCTGAACACGAACATTTAACGTTTGCCTTTAACCGCCCAGTTACCATCATGGCGGCAGTTGTTGGACGAGCGTCTTCAATTACACGACGACGTCAAAATCTGGAATATGCCGACCAGTTCGTCCTCCCGACAACGCAATAGGCTGGAGTGACTTCAATGTGCCTCCTAAACTGCCGTCTTACATTTAATGGAATTGTCTGATTAAAAGACGGCATCATTTCGAAGAGTTCCGGGTCTTCTGGCTCAGAGTCACGTCTTCAGTTGGCATCACGTGACCTCTACGTGACTTTGGACGAGACTTGGTATCGATCTTGATGGAAGAAACATAACCGTACCCTGATTTGTAGGGAATATGTGATTAAACTACAGAATCACTCAAGTCACCGTCTATATCAAGTGTGAGAACTGTTGTTCTCACTCTGTTGGTGTTTGGTTCAGGGAATATTCAGGGAATGGTTAGCTTAGTGGTTAAAGCGTTAGCTCGTCACGCCGAAGACCCGAGTTCGATTCCTCACATGGGTGCAATGTGTAAATGTCCATTTCTGGTGTCCCCCGCCGTGATATTGCTGGAATATTGCTAAAAGCCCGTCCCCGCTTGCGCCAATCCACCTTAGCGCTACCTTCTATAAGTTAACGTAGGTGTAAGAACCGCTAAATTCTTTCCGTGGATGTTGATCCAGGATTAATTTTCCCCATCCATATCTAACTTGGCACCTTCGAAGGCATTACACGTCGTTGTGTTAATTGAGAGCATACAATTGCCAATGCAATGTATGAAGTGACGTCAAATCAAAACGCTTGGTGGAGTAACAACAAAAACAATCTTTTAACGGTTTCCTTTTTGTATTGGATCGACCTTCTACTCTCCGGTCAGACGCGCTGTTCACTACACCATGGAGGTAGCTTGGGGATCGAACCACGGACCTTCTACTCTCCGGTCAGACGCTCTTCCACTACACCATGGAGGTAGCTTGGGGGGCGAACCACGGACCTTCTACTCCCCGGTCAGACGTGCTGTCCACTACACTGTATAAAGAGATTCACTATAACTAAATGAAATGACTACACAAAACCTGAAGCCTGTCTACTACAGGCTCTACAGGGACACGTGGTTCTCCGAGCATGGCAGTGTTTGTTCAGGACATGGAGATGCACATCTATCTATCCTCGGTCATTCTGGGTCATCTGTTTTTATTCTGTACTCCTGACCTACTCCAATCGTCTTTTCAAGTCCGATTCTCTTCCTCATTGTGACTACTCCAACACTGTATACATCTTCACTCAGAGGTGAAGTGAGGTGAAATTGGCTTTAACGTCGTGCTTGAGAATATTTCGCTCATATGACGACGTGCATGCGTGTGTATGTGCGGCTTGTACTAGCCCAGATTGAAGCTGCTGGTGGTGGTGGTGGAATTGGGTTTAACGTCGTACTTGAGAATATTTCGCTCATATGACGACTTGCATGCATATGTGTATGTGCGGCTGCTTGTACTAGCCCAGGCTTAAACTGTTTCTGTAGTGCTAGCCCACTGTGATACCATGCCGTAGTGAAGCATGAATACCCCACGCAGACACGTTATACTGACTCCGAGCCGACCAGTCCTTGTTGTACCCATTAATGCTGAGCGCCAGACAGGGACCAGCAAGTACCATATTTTAACGTCTTTTGGTATGACGCAGTCGGGCTTTATAGTGCTAGCCCACTGCGATACCATGCCGCAGTGAATCATGAATACCCCACTCAGACACATTATACTGACTCCGAGCCGACCAGTCCTTGTTGTACCCATTAATGTCGAGCGCCAGGCAGGTACCGACAAGTACCATATTTTAGCGTCTTTTGGTATGACGCTGTCGGGGATCGAACCCGCGACCTTCCGCTCTCCGGGCGGACGCTCTAACCACTACACCACTGAGGCGGTCTCTTCCCTCAGAAACATTTACAGATGAGTATCAGTCAGTGAAGTCGGACGTACGTGGATTGAAACAGTACTTATAATAGTATCACTATCTGCCGATCCTGAAAGATTGCAAATGAAACGAATTTATAGGCATTTTTATCCGTTTTCATGCATTGCCTGCGACTTGGTTTTAGTGTTGTGGCGTTAATATGATATGATAAATTCACCAGGTTAAGGTAAAACCCATGATATCAGTTTGAAAATTTTTCATGGCATTCGCTTACATAACATGGCATTCTTGTTTATCCCGAGCTAAAGGTTACCCTGACCTTTTAAGGTGAAGGTCACCAATGACTGCTGGAAACGCTTCCATGAAAGTCCAGGGTAGTGAAAGGAATAACTCAAACCTCCGCCTAATTACACAGTGTGAGGTGTCAAGAATGGAGACTTACCAAGCCTTCTAGAAATGTAATTGTTTATTTATTCAAATCAATGCACCATAATGACTGAGTGAGAAGTTAAGGTCTGGCTCCTCGCGAGATCTCGCGTGACAATATGCATGTCTGCATCAAGTGCAACCACGACGATGAATAATTGATACTGGGATAGGCAGGCAGATTCGAGTAGAAATCCCCCAACCACGACGTCTAACCACTTATTAGCACTTTCATTATTGATTTTCAGTCTTTGATACATACATCCAGATTACATCGTCAACAGTTGACGTGAACAGGGAGGCTTCATAAATCTTCATTAAAAACGTCGATCGACAGCTGACACAGATGCAACAAAGACAGCTGATGTAAGAGAACCGTTAATGAACCATGCAGGTTTGATGTAGTTCAATGTTTAGCTCCAGCTCAGCATGTCGGCGTGAGTGACTAAAACTGTATCAGTGTCATTGTGGGATTCGAACTCGGCTTGATAAGGGAATATATACCTCTGACGAGCATATGAACATGTGAGATCCAAACCATTCATCAGCCCTGAATAATGGACACCAGTGTGCGCAGAGAACTCTAGCTACTTAGCCAGTGTCTTGTGTCACGCACGCACGCACTCACACACACACACACACACACACTGACACGCACGCACGCACATAGACACACACATAAGCACACGCTCACGCACACACAACATGCACACGTGCACACACACATTGACACTCACGCACACACATGCACAAGCGGACACACATACACAGAGGCACACACGCACATGATGGATGTCAAGTCTTTGCTGACTTATGGTCAAAAGATGATGACCCCATTATCTCATTCTTCCTGGGTCGATGTCCAGACTTTACAGAAGAGCTTCAATTTGATACCTGGTGCCAAATATTGTTAATTGTGGCTGATGTTGTCAGTAAATGCAATTTTCTGTTTCATTAACTTTCTGATGCATTCATATATTCACTTGTCTGTAAATATCATGTGATGTTTAATGCTTGTAATCTTCATATCTGGAGGAAATAAAGCCAAATCTACCGGTATCTCCATACACACAGAAATACACACATAGACATGCACACGCACAACACTCACAACATGCACGACAAATACATGTGTTTATGGCTGTACACACAGCTGATAGACACACACAACGCACATACACGCGCTAGCGCGCACACACACGCACGATTATGGCAGTCCACTGGCATTTACAGGAAGATAGAGCCGTTCCTCGACGTGTACAACGCTGTAGCGGTCTCGGGTCCCCCGTTTTACTTACAAGTGGATTTCCCCGTCTTAATTAATTATACAACTAATTGCTGTCCACAACGTGATATGATTTCCCACAATACTTTCGTTAGAATATTTAATGTAAAGGTGTGATCTGAGATAAGGGAAAAAACCTATTGGCTCTAGGCAATCATTTAAACAGGTCTGTTGCAGCGTGTGTGTCGCAACACGACCAGACAATCGAGTCAATAATTCAAATCGTTCTAATCTTGAGAGAAACACCAGCTGATTTATTTATACTGTTCTATGAAACAATTTCGTAGACTGGTCAACAACGCCATGTTGGATGTCGTCAACGATGCTGTGACGGATACCGTCGATAAGGCTGGGTTGGATGTCGTCAACGATGCTGTGACTGATGCCGTCGCTAACGCTGGGTTGGATGTCGTCAATGAGTCTGGAACTAGCTACCTAGCAACCGGAGAACCCTTCCACGTAATCGCTGATACCTGATGGTTTTATATAATACGACCCACTTACGTCTGTGGCGTATCGATAATCGATACCTGGCTTCTGGCGGCCAGGTGACACGATGATTGAAACTGCGTGTAGCTTATATTGTGGTAATTGAGTATTGTTGATATTCCCTTCGTGTCTGAAAAGCGAAATTCACAATAAAGTAACAAAATATATTCAGGCTTTTACTCTGAATATTTAAAAAAAAAAATCAATATTGCTATTCAGGTGGAATCAATTATATAAAGAATTGCGATATATTATTTCGAACACATAAAAACGTATAATGTTTATGTTGAGAAACGAATATATTAACACTGGCATGTTGACGTCGATCTGAATGTTGGGACCAGAATGGCAGTATGGTACTCTGTTACTGTGAAGATTGAAAGTCAAATATATATTCACTGCCATATACACACACAGGTGTTTGCCTTGAAGTACGCAACAAAGGTTACTTGTTAAGCCGGCATATCGCTGATTATATATAACTTTGTATTGACGCTGCCGTCGATAGTGGTGAGGTTGTTGCCGTCGGCGGGTTTAACAATAACTACAGAAATTGAATATTGTATGGTTTGAGTGGTTGTTTATACGGGAGAGCAGCGTCGGCCCAAACGTCCACATTATCACATTCCCATGTGTTGACACAGGTAGATCAAAGGGCCGTGAGAAAGACAGGTGCAAAGTACAGGTAAACTACATATTACCTGTTTATTGTTGATGAAACTTTTGTTAGTCTTGACTGCAGGTGCTGCTACATTAAAAATTATTGAAAGGAACACTGGTTAATACCGATACTCGACAATCCGACATATACTTGTATTCGAGGTATGTTAAAGTTGACACTAATTAATAATTAAGGACAGCGGGTAAGTCGACGTAGTATTAGGTTAACGGACACCCTCTATTTCGTTCAACCCCTGGATATTGACACACCTTGAACCGACAGCGATTTAAGCAGTCATCCATTATTTCGTAACGTTGTCAATCTGACACAACTTGATCCGTTAATAGCAACATCTGATAGTCCAAACACTAGTTGTTAAGAAAACCGGTTTATACAAATATGCATTATTGCCGGGCTGATGATATGTATATTGTATGCACAACATGATTATGGATTATACTTTATACGACGTTTCAGAGCTTGCTCCTTCATCAGGTGAACGCGGATGGGTTAAAGGACGCAGCGTTCACCTGACGAAGGAGCAAGGATTCGCTCTATAACGTGGTATAAAGAATAAAAAAGAAGTTGTTATCCATAAAACGCGTCATGCATTCATGATCGTCTCATTTCTTAATGCCTTTCAAAAAAAAAAGATAAGACCTAACTGATAAGTTTTCCTCTACCGAATTTCTGACATTCTGTTCTGATTTTCCATTCCATATATGGTGGTTGTGTGTACTTATAGGGAACAAGCTCTATGGAACATGTGGAAAGATAATGAATGAATGAATGAATGGACGGATGGTTGAGTGAGTGAGTGAGCGAATGGATGAGTGGGTGTATGGATTGATGGATGGTTGGATGAGTGGGTGGATGGACTGATGGATGAGTGGGTGGATGGATTGATGGATGGTTGGATGAGTGGGTGGATGGACTGATGGATGAGTGGGTGGATGGATTGATGGATGGTTGGATGAGTGAGTGAATGGATTGATGGATGGTTGGATGAGTGGGTGGATGGATGGTTGGATGAGTGGATGGATTGATGGATGGTTTGATGAGTGGGTGGATGGATTGACGGATGGTTGGATGAGTGAGTGAATGGATTGATGGATGGTTGGATGAGTGGGTGTATGGATTGATGGATGGTTGGATGAGTGGGTGGATGGATTGATGGATGAGTGGGTGGATGGATTGATGGATGGTTGGATGAGTGGGTGGATGGATTGATAGATGGTTGGATGAGTGGGTGGATGGACTGATGGATGGTTGGATGAGTGGGTGTATGGATTGATGGATGGTTGGATGAGTGGGTGGATGGACTGATGGATGAGTGGGTGGATGGATTGATGGATGGTTGGATGAGTGGGTGGATGGATGGTTGGATGAGTGGGTGGATGGATTGATGGATGGTAGGATGAGTGGGTGGATGGATTGACGGATGGTTGGATGAGTGGGTGGATGGATTGATGGATGGTTGGATGAGTGGGTGGATGGACTGATGGATGAGTGGGTGGATGGATTGATGGATGGTTGGATGAGTGGGTGGATGGACTGATGGATGAGTGGGTGGATGGATTGATGGATGGTTGGGAGTGAGGATGGATTGATGGATGGTTGGATGAGTTGGATGGATGGTTGGATGAGTGGATGGATTGATGGATGGTTGGATGAGTAGGTGGATGGATGGATGGTTGGATGAGAGTGGATGGATTGATGGATGGTTGGATGAGTGGGTGTATGGATTGATGGATGGTTGGATGAGATGGATTGATGGAGTGGATGGATGGATGGATGGATGATGAGTGGGTGGATGGATTGATGGATGGTTGGATGAGTGGGTGGATGGATGATGGATGGATGGATGAGTGGGTGGATGGATTGATGGATGGTTGGATGAGTGGGTGGATGGATGGATGGATGAGTGGGTGGATGGATTGATGGATGGTTGGATGAGTGGATGGATGGATGGATGGTTGGATGAGTGGGTGGATGGATTGATGGATGGTTGGATGAGTGGGTGGATGGATTGATGGATGGTTGGATGAGTGGATGGATGGATTGATGGATGGTTGGATGGAGTGGGTGGATGGATGGATGGATGGATGGTTGGATGGAGTGGGTGGATGGATGGATGGATGGTTGGATGAGTGGATGGATTGATGGATGGTTGGATGGAGTGGGTGGATGGATGGATGGTGAGTGGTTGGATGGATTGATGGATGGTTGGATGAGTGGTTGGATGGATTGATGGATGGTTGGATGAGTGGTAGGTGGATGGATGGTTGGAGAGTGGATGGATTGATGGATGGTTGGATGAGTGGGTGGATGGATTGACGGATGGTTGGATGATGGATGGTTGGATGAGTGAGTGATTGATGGATGGATGGATGTTGAATGGATTGATGGATGGTTGGATGAGTGGGTGTATGGATTGATGGATGGTTGGATGAGTGGGTGGATGGACTGATGGATGAGTGGGTGGATGGATTGATGGATGGTTGGATGAGTGGGTGGATGGATTGATGGATGGTTGGATGAGTGGGTGGATGGATTGATGGATGGTTGGATGAGTGGTTGGATGGATTGATGGATGGTTGGATGAGTGGGTGGATGGATTGATGGATGGTTGGATGAGTGGGTGGATGGACTGATGGATGGTTGGATGAGTGGATGGATTGATGGATGGTTGGATGAGTGGGTGGATGGATGGTTGGGTGAGTGAGTGGTTGGATGGATTGATGGATGGTTGGATGAGTGGTTGGATGGATTGATGGATGGTTTGATGAGTGGGTGGATGGATGGTTGGATGAGTGGATGGATTGATGGATGGTTGGATGAGTGGGTGGATGGACTGATGGATGAGTGGGTGGATGGATTGATGGATGGTTGGATGAGTGGGTGGATGGATAGATGGATGGTTGGATGAGTGGTTGGATGGATGGATGGATGGTTGGATGAGTGGGTGGATGGATGGTTGGATGAGTGGATGGACTGATGGATGGTTGGATGAGTGGGTAGATGGATGGTTGGGTGAGTGGGTGAATGGATGGATGGATGGTTCTATGAGTGGGTGGATGGATGGATCGAGAGGTGAATCGAATGATGGTTGGATGGATGTGTGAGTGAGTGAGTAGGCGAGTGAGTGCGTGACTGGATAGACGGTTTGATTGGTGGGTGCGTGGACGGCTGTATACATGGGTGAGTGAATGAGTAAGTGAGCGAGAGAGTGGGTGGGTGGATAGATCAACGGATGCAGCTTGCTATTGATGTCTCGTTACGAGGACAGTCGACACGCGTTCATCTCAGCATCAAGGTCAGTTCGACTAAAAATCGGTCACGTCATTGGAACGACATAGAATTATCATTAGACTTAGCCATAAAGTCTCCACTATATGGGTGCGGCCGACTAAGATTACCGTATCAATACATTACAGTCAAGAAATCCGTCAGAAGAACACCTTAGGCCATCGCTGTGCAGAAGCAATCATGGGCATTGGATCTCGCACATGTATTTAAAAACAGTTATTCCAAATTGGGTTCTCACCAACATAAATGTAAGACAACTCTCCACCATTCCCTTGCAGAGTTGCGTCCCCTGTGTAGAATGTTTGTAGGTGCTGCTGCGCCCTGCCGCGCGGGTTCCACGCCAACATGGAGGTCATCTGAGACCTCTGTCCGCATTCACAGAGCAATCGCAGCATTAGGACGACCGTAACGTCACTACGTTAGTACAGACTTACAATATGTGTAGCCCTAAGTTTCCTATATGAACAGTGACATGCAATGGTTTGGACTTTCCTGACAGTGAAGCAGATAACCGTGAAATACCGGCCATATTGGTGCTAGCAGGTCACACCAATGAAGTACTAGCATAATAATCAGGCAAACTGCAAGTGATTCTAAGTTCTTCATTCACCAAACTCACCCACAGTTGCAATCGACTGATGACCAAGTTAATTTTACAGTGTTTATGTTTACATAAATCTAAAAAACATCAAGCCACGCTCGCAACACCGTTGGCTGATATTATAAAGGTCGGCGCTAGTGTTGTATTCTTGCACTGAACAATGTCGACCACCGGTTTCGTATTGTCGCCTACAGCGTTTAGTGTCCATGATAAAATCAGCGGTCTATGAAGTGAGTTGACATATACTAGGGGAAACAAATAGGGGAACTCCACTTCATGGTAGTGTACCTTTATTTATTCTCTGATTTCCTCCCACAGCGCTATTCAAAGCTGGTGATGAAAACTGGGTAATATTAAAGGAACATTTGAATTTTCCTGTGATCCTTTATTTGTTTCTGTCAGTATATATATACTATCAAAAAAAGAAAAGAAAAAAGAAACCCATAGGCGTTTTGTATTTTAAAAATCTATTAATTACCTATTGTGTTCATACAAACGTCAAAATATGTAACAAAAGTGTTGATAACATGATTTTACACAATTGCACAAGTCAAAAATCGACTTTACCTGAAAATGTTGATTTTGATGATATGTCTTACAAGAATTAAGGCATCGCCACAACGCAACAGACATCACCTTCCAGTTGAAATTGTGCAGCAAAGAGCATGCACTGTCTGGCTATAAAAATCCAGATTACTTTCGGACATCGGCATTCGTTTTGAAGGAGTTTCATGGTCATATCACTAGTGAGTGAGTTTGGTTTTACGCCGCTTTTAGCAATATTCCAGCAATATCACGTCGGGGGACACCACAAATGGGTTTCACACATTGTGCCCATGTGCGGACTCGAACCCGGTGTTCGGCGTGACGAGTGAACGCTTTAACCACTAGGCTACCCCACCGCCCCTGTCAAAGCACTAGGCCACGTCTTGACGCTGCGACACAGAACATCGCCTTTGAAAGAATGCGCGCTGGAGATTATCAATTTTCTGTTGCCAGAAGTCTGAATGTTTATCTGAGCACAATATAACTGCTTGCAGCTCGTTACAACCAAACAGGTATAACAAATGACCGTCCCCGTACAGGCAGACCTCGAGTCACCACTGCAGCCCAAGATCGCTACATCCGGGTACTACATTTGCGTGATTGTACTGCCACGGGTGAGAGCACAGCAGCCAGGGTGCCTGGACTTCGGAGAATATCCGGTCAAACTGTACGAGAGAGATTGGGTTGAGAGCCAGGAGACCCAACGTCGGGACCATGCTACTGGTCACCATCGCGCTCAACGTCTCCGATATCTAAAATTATCCGCTTGGTTGTATAGACATTACTTTCTTCTAAACTGATGTAAAACTTTATGTACTAAAGCCTATTTGTGGACGAGTGTTTGAAAATACAACATTTTCGCAACAGATTTCTGGGTTATGCGTTTCATTTATGGAATAGTATACTTTTATATGAATTCACTTCACAATGTGAGCAGGTATAAACAAGAAATGCGGCATGCACACATTGCAACAATCTGACGGATACAGTCCAAGGGAGGGACAGGTTCCTTTAGATAGTCGGGAAATCTGTTATGATACAATTTACAAAATGTGACTAGCTTTGCTATTTTTCTTTTTTCGCAAAGCGAAATAGAGGATTTTCATCGTAGATTTTATCGTGACTGGTGCCGCGAACAGCTCCGCATATCGTACGTAACGCGTCTAAGTGCATGTTTACCAAAATTGTGAATGATGACTCATATCGTTTGAAAGGGCATAAATACAGATTGTATATTTCTATAAAGCCTCACCTAGTTCACTATGTTTATCGCTTGTCTGTCATATCAAGCCAAACATTCAATAATAAACTCCAGAAATAAAGTCTTGTTTTATGTTCAGTGTTATAAACGCCACAACAACAAACAGAGCGATGGATGTTATTGGCGGGTATCTCCCAGAATAGATGGTGATGGACGAATCAAACTGAAATATATATAAATAAACATACTTTTGTGAATAACACGCCTTATCAGCTATATCTGTGAATAAACACCGGCAAGGAGTGACTGACTTCGGCCGACAGAAGGACTGCTACACTAAACACTGGCTAAAGTACTTCACGATCAGTAGTATGTATAACATAGGTTACATTTGTTACACTTTTTGTGTATTTATAGCTTTAGGCCTGGGAGCCGTGCCAGTTTACACTTGTCAGAGGGGTACACGGAGTATGCTACCCAGACTACCAGTTTTCAGACTTTCGTTGAAGCCCGCGGTGGCTGCAAGGTCTACTCCCATTTGTGAGAACTCCAGTTGTGAGACTCCCGGTTGTGAGACAGTGGAGAAGGTAAGTAGCAAAGAAACACACCTTACTCCCCTATCTGATAGAATGGATTAACCCCAGCTAATTAGGGATTAGCTATTTAACTGAATCTTGTGGAGGTAGCTTAAAAGGTAAAGTAATTAAGCTACTCAGGTAAATGGCGTTAAAAAAATAAACAAACATCATTATAACGCAAATCATCAATATGTGCGAATCAAAACTCATAATGAAATATTTAATGAACTATTTCTTCTGTGTAAATATAATGATAATCTTTTCAGTATTTCAGTATTTAACTTGTTCTTTATTGAAAACAATAAATGCTTTTTAATGCTCAGTAATGAACTATGCCTCCTGCGGGTACTCTTCAGCAACAGGGCTGTTCCCGCTTTCATCGTAGGGATGGGGAAGCACCACCTGTGTGCACTGAACCATTAATTAATGTGTCTCACAACTGGGAGTTCTCACAAATGGGAGGACACCGGCTGCAGTGGGTTAGATTTGGTGCCTGACTCTGAGAGTGATCATTTTATGAATGGCTTTGTTTGTTAATCACAGGAGTGATTTCATCTGTAACATCTGAAGCTTGTTGTACAGCTGTAACATCTGAAGCTGGTTGTACTGCTGTAACATCTGAAGCTGGTTGTACTGCTGTGACGTCTCAAGCTGGTTGTACTGCTGTAACATCTGAAGCTGGTTGTTCAGCTGTGACATCTGAAGCTGGTTGTACAGCTGTGACATCTGAAGCTGGTTGTACAGCTGTGACATCTGAAGCTGGTTGTACAGCTGTGACATCTGAAGCTGTTGTACAGCTGTAACATCTGAAGCTGGTTGTACAGCTGTAACATCTGGAGCTGGTTGTACAGCTGTAACATCTGAAGCTGGCTGTACAGCTGTGACGTCAGAGATAACCACATATTCCATGGGCGGCAAGACAGAGGTGGACAATACATGAATTAATCTCCGAAAACTTATGATGAATAGAACAAGTATATTATTAGTAAGTTATAAGCATAACGGAACTAACGGAAACACCGGACACCCACACAGTTTGCAACCAGCTGTAGGCGTTAGTTGTTGCCTCATGCAGTTCATCTGTACCTCTGTCATGTAGGAACAGTGACTGTATCCAGGTGATTGTCTTGTCAGGGACGGAACCAGGATTTATTTCTTAAGTTTGCAAGGTTTTCTTAAATACATTGAATCACATTGCTAATAGTTATGTTCCCGAATATAATACACTTCGTCCACAAACATAAATTATTTGTACACTGGATGTTTTGAAACACATTGTGTGGTGGGTAAAAAATGTTTGGTTCATCTTGGAGGAGGAAAGGAATTGACTTAGAAAAAACTTTTCAACTGCGCGAGATCCTTCCTGTAAATGTGTTCGTTTCCTGTATGAACTTTGACCGAACTGTTCCAGAAACAAGTGCGTATGCTCCAGTTAAGTTGGTATTTCGTGTTCTTTCATCAGCACAAGATGATGTCGCTTTTCTTTCTAATGTCCCTACGAGACTTAGTGATATTCGGGGCGGTCGGGTAGCCTAGTAGATAAAGCGTTCTCTCGTCACGCCGAAGACCCGGGTTCGATTCCCCACATGGGTACAATGTGTGAAGCCCATTTCCGGTGTCCCCCGTCATGATGTGGCTGGAATATTGCTAAAACCGGCGTCACACTCAACACAACACACTGAAGCATTATTGTCCACGACTTTTGTTGTATTGATATTGATATGCGTCTACACGATATTTCTTTTCTCAAAACAACAATTAGAGCGCATCGCTACATCCCGCACCGGGAGATACAGATAAACACCGGATCCTGCTCTTATCAAAACACATTCGCAGTAAATTTACGTTTCGACGAAATTAACAATAGTGTTTTCATCAAATGGATATTGACGGATATTGACACCATCCTGGTATATATTTCTCCATTGCTTTCGAGATGCGAGTTCTGTGCTTCCTGGTTGAGTCACTCCTCTTCTGATCAACTCACCCCCCTCCACCCACGGTGTTACTAAATATAGCTCAGTCTGACGGCTGGAACTGATGCTTAAAAAAAATAATTCTCGATCCTTCACAGGCAGGTGTTTGGGTGGGTGTGTTTTGGCTACATGTTTTATACCATTGTTTTGTTTGTTTGTTTCAAGGTTGGTCCACGATATTCAGCTTAGCCAGAGAACCACAAGTCTTTTAGTAAGATAAGTGATACCTTTATCACAGAACGTTAACTACTAGCCAACGTGTAACACTACAATGACAGTGACGGCGATGCTACAGATGTTTCAGTATTTAAGTGGATCAATGGGGATACTGTATGCAGTTACTCGTTTATAGTGTTCGCCAACATACACATGACCTGCGTTCTTGGCCAGCGAGCAAAACAAGCAAAAGTACGACAACACACCACTACGCCATATAAACAGAACGTGGCCTTTAATCTCTGCGGGACACCCTTTTGATTGCGAAGCCTATTTACTGTACATATAGTCTTCCTGGGGTCGAACCAAGCGGAGACTCCTGTAGTCAGGTCGGGTATTTCAAGATGACTTCCAGTGTATCCAACACTATATCGCGGATGAATACAGTTTGTACATATATTCCACATACACCATTTTACTTAATGGTGTAAACTCTACTGTTCAGGAACTGGGTTCTGAACACAGCAGATACCCTGGTTCCCACACCAAACCGAACAATATATTCTTGGCCTCTTTTATTTATTTCATAATAAAGTCAAGTTGAAACACAACATGACACTGTTCTGTCCTGTCAGTCAACGACTCAGACCTTCATTACCTCGAACTTCCTGAATTGTATTTATCTCACAACCTGAGGTTGTATTTATCCCACAGCCTGAGGTTGTATTTATCTCACAACCTGAGGTTGTATTTATCTCACAACCTGAGATTGTATTTATCTCACAACCTGAGGTTGTATTTATCTCACAACCTGAGGTTGTATTTATCTCACAATATCATTCATCTTGTTCTTCAAATTCAAACAGCAATAAGCAGTGTCTTCAGTGTAAACTGTAGAGCTGACCGGCTATAGCGGGAGGACGAATAACGTCATGTGATTGAGCTGTCATTGTTACCATGACGTCATAATGGTCAGCAAAGCAATTCTTATATCTATCTACGGTAAAAAAACCCGTATATATGTACTTCCGTGTGAACACAGAATATAACTGAATTCCGTACGAGGAAGGTGTGCGTCGTACATTTCTCCCAGTGCACGTTCCCAATACCGAGAATGTGTGACATATCCCAGTTAATTGCCTCCTGTGTAAAGATTTAACATAACTTCTCGTGTAATACAATGTATACTGTGCCGTGCGTGGAGCCCTCGCGGCAAGAAGATCAGACGGATATTTTATTACTCAATGTTCAAGTTCCTTTTCGGGAGAGGTAATAAATCTCGGAGAACATTTGTGTCTTGCCGAGTCACGACCAGTCAATACTTACGTGGCGTGATGTATCGAAGGGGCTGATTGGCTACTGCATATCGCGGCCGTGTAGGTACCACACCAATGAACATGTCGCCATCGGTGAACCCTCTCACCTACATGTGATGGAGCTATCGTACAACTCAAACATGGTTGTAGGTAGGGTGGTGGCAATTGGTGTGTGTGAAGGGTGGTTGAAAGGGGCGAAGGGTGGGGGTTGGGGCGATGTGTGTTGGTGGGGTGGAAAGGGAAGAGGGGGTTGTAGTAGTTGGTGGGGTAGAATGGGCATGGGTGGGGTCTAGAACGGGGTGGGGTTGAGCTGGAAAGGCAGAGTTGTGGGTGTGCGTGTGTGCGTGCGTACATGCTTGCGTATTATAAACATTCGACAGGACCAAGCAAATATATATATATTGAACGGAGCCCCTTCGAAATGGGAGATTCCTGTATAAAGTAAAGACGCAATAAATCCATCCTTCCAGTTTCAGATAATGGAGGAACACAGGAAGTCAGTATTATTTATTGTAATGTAGTCCAGTGTCACTAAAAACCCTCAAAATGTACAATATAATTCACAAAAATGTACAATTTATAATTCACAAAAATGTACAATTTATAATTTGCAAAAAACGTGCAATATATACTCAACAACGACAGTTGTACTAAACTCGTTTTACATCCATTTTATTTGAATAATAAGCGAAGATCGCGACGTTATTGATTACAACACACGCCCTGACACTGAATAGCCACAAATTGCGCAATTATTGATTTCTTTGACTTTTTCAATTGGATAACAGTTACACCTGTGACGTGATGACCATATATGGTCATTTCTTCGGATCGGATCAAGCACAAATAGTACACTTGAGAAGGTTGTGTGGGGGATTTGAAAGACACAGTGATATGAGGGCTTTGACGGAGTCAGGTATATGGCGTGGGACTGAAACGTCTGATAAGATTGACGGTAGATCTACACAAGTGTATGTAGATACATTTACAAGGACCTGAATCGCACACTACTTCCTGCAACGACAGCTGATTACCCGAAACACGTGGCAATCACGCGACGTAGTGGAATGTGCAGGAGGGTGCCTCGACGAGGACTGATTGTCCCGTTATCTACAATTTAAAACTAGTCGTGCACCATACTTTCTTTACTTCACAGGGGCGGTGGGGTAGCCAAGTGGTTAAAACATTCACTCGTCACGCCGAAGACCCTGGTTCAATTCCCCACAATGTGTGAAGCCCATATCTGGTGTCCAACGCCATGATATCGCTAAAAGCGGCGTAAAACTAAACTCACTCCCTCACTCTTTACTTCACACATCCCGAACTTCAATCTTTTGTTTTGGACTTGCAGTGGTTGTACTTGATACACGAGCATTTGTATGACGGGCCACCATGCAGGCACGGAGCCGAGATGTTGGACTGAGTCAGGTAGCAGAACGGTTCATAACACATGCAGTACTAGACTAAGGCTTAGTCTCTGAATATATATAATTTTGATAGTAACAAACAAGCCCATTTATATTGAAAAGGAGCCCTAGGGAGACCAGAGATTCAGAACCTGAACCTGAGGAAATCTAGACTTGCTTTATTTAGGGCTTTAGCACTGCAGGGAGGGCTTGGCAGTAGGGAAATTAATGTGGTTCAGGGACTGTGAGACAGACTATTGCAGTACCAATGCCAACTGGTGCCGAACATTTCAATGTACGTTAACAAAAACCAATATTTCGTCAGCTGGTACAATAACACTTTCTGAAATGACTTTCCATGAATAAACATAGTTATATAGCCGTCGTATTAATTGTTAATTAATGTTGTAATTGTAATGCATTGTATTTAAAGAGATTCACTAGAAGTTCATATCATTCTGTTTTAACAATAAGTAGTTTCAGGAAATGTATTGTTCTCTAATGCCAGCAGTGGTGTGGTCGTTACTGTATTTTGGTGCTGTTGGAGGCAGGTGTAATTTGCAATGTTTACCTACACACTAATCCAGCCTAGTGTATGCCCTTCTAGAAGGCGTTTAGACTATAAGTGACAACTGCATGCCTCTCCAATCTCTCATTAAACCAAGACAAGCGCGACTGTTTGATTTTCACCCCAGATATATAGTCTAAGCCATTTCGAATATGCAAGTATATTTATTGTTAATATTCATCTGAACAATAGTTCTTATGTGGCTATGTGGCGTTTTTATTGTGTTTTATTACGTCATGTGTGACGACGTGGCAGACCATAGTGCGGTGGGACGTACATATAAATACGGCCGGTTCTATTCTGGGATCCCTTAAGTAGGTTTCATACATCTTGTTAGTAATACGTTCAGGATTTCACTCGACTTAAATACTCGGATAAGTATGCACGTGCATGTGTCTCAAGCATCCGTCAACCTCCCTACAGAGGATTTAAACTTCACAAGTACCCGTCAACTTCCTTACAGAGGGTTTAAACTTCACAAGTACCCGTCTACCTCCCTACAGAGGGTTTAAACTTCACAAGTACTGAACGTCAGTAAAGGTTTATTGTTTGATAACATGGCCTCGTTGATGTATGGAACACTTATGTTGTTAAAACGGTTTATCTACATTTATAATCTTATCGGTAGGTGTGTCGGCAGTCTGATCTGTGTAGTGCAACATGTGGTTGTACCATGCCGCTGTTCACGGTGTCAAGTGCACTGGGTCATTCGTGCGTATTTTGACTTGGCCACACCTACACACTCACCCAGTTGTCAATGTGCACCCAACGAGATATTCACGGCCGTCTCCGGTGTAACGCCAGGGTCACGTGACGCATGCAACGCAACGCTTACACAGGGGATGTGACGCCAGGGTCACGTGACACGTGTAACATCACGGCTGCGTCAGGGATGTAAGGCCAGGGACAAGTCTCACATGTAACGTTACGGCCGCGTCACGGATGTAAGGCCAGGGACAAGTCACACATGTAACTTCAAGGCCACGTCACGGATGTTATGCCAGGGACAAGTCTCACATGTAACGTCACGGCTGCGTCACGGATGTAAGGCCAGGGACAAGTCTCACATGTAACGTCACGGCTGCGTCACGGATGTAAGGCCAGGGACAAGTCACACATGTAACTTCACGGCTGCGTCACGGATGTTATGCCAGGGACAAGTCTCACATGTAACGTCACGGCTGCGTCAGGAATGTAAGACCAGAGACAAGTCTCTCATGTAACGTCACGGCTGCGTCACGGATGTAAGGCCAGGGACAAGTCTCTCATGTAACGTCACGGCTGCGTCACGGATGTAAGGCCAGTGACAAGTCACACATGTAACTTCACGGCTGCGTCACGGATGTTATGCCAGGGACAAGTCTCACATGTGACGTCACGGCGGCGTCAGGAATGTAAGGCCAGAGACAAGTCTCTCATGTAACGTCACGGCTGCGTCACGGATGTAAGGCCACTGACAAGTCTCACATGTAACGTTACGGACTCGTCAGGGAACAATACCATGGAAACCAGCTTTCTTTTCCCCTGACAGGGAGATCAGTTGACACAATTCAAACTGTCAAAACGTGGCCCCATTTCACAAAGACGATAGATAGGAAACAGCGTCGGTAAAGATTAAATATCAAACTTGCATCACAGAAACCTGATCAAGTGTCAGTTATCAGTCGACCTTGACCTATGTCTCCTGTCGTTTACCTGTCACAGGTAGAATATGACGCCGACCGCACCTGCAATCAAGGTGCTATCTCAGTTGCTAAGGATACTCAAACCTGTGTGATTTTTGTTCTTTGCACAGACAAATCTTGGACTCTTTAAAGAGGTTGTCGTGACATTTAAATCTTAACCGTCAGTAGAGGACCTACACTCGTATACATTTCTATGAAGGTATATTTTTGTTTTGTTTTTTGCGACTTCTTAGTTTCTTGACTCTGACTTGCACAAATCATGATTTTCTTCAGAATCTTTCTAAACGATAGACAGTAATGAATATTGCTTGCTTTAAATGTCAGAATATTTGGTAAAATATCCAACTGTTTTATTGTTACTCTATGTCCAAACAGGAACGTAACACGTGCATATATTTCACCCTAACTTTCTCTTAACCGACGTGATGTGCGGCAATAAATAACAGTCTTTCTATCACTCACGACGCATTCACACACGCTTTTACAGTTTCAAACTCTTAATGGTTGGATTATGAATCGTCAGTTTGAGTATTGCTCATTGATAATGTTTTCTTCAGTGTAAGTGAGTGAGTATGGTTTTACGCCGCTTCGGGATGTTCATACCATTCTCTGGAGGATATGTTCATACGATACTGCTGGAGGATATGTTCATACCATTCTCTGGAGGATATGTTCATACCACTCTGCTGGAGGATATGTTCATATACCATTCTCTGGAGGATATGTTCATACTATACTGTTGGAGGATATGTTCATACCATTCTCTGGAGGATATGTTCATACCATTCTGCTGGAGGATATGTTCATACCATTCTCTGGAGGATATGTTCATACCATTCTGCTGGAGGATATGTTCATACCATTCTGCTGGAGGATATGTTCATACCATTCTGCTGGAGGATATGTTCATACCATTCTGCTGGAGGATATGTTCATACCATTCTCTGGAGGATATGTTCATACCATTCTGCTGGAGGATATGTTCATACCATTCTCTGGAGGATATGTTCATACCATACTGCTGGAGGATATGTTCATACCATACTGCTGGAGGATATGTTCATACCATTCTGCTGGAGCTTATGTTCATACCATTCTGCTTGAGGATATGTTCATACCATTCTCTGGAGGATATGTTCATACCATTCTGCTGGAGGATATGTTCATACCATTCTCTGGAGGATATGTTCATACTATACTGCTGGAGGATATGTTCATACCATTCTCTGGAGGATATGTTCATACCATTCTGCTGGAGGATATGTTCATACCATTATCTGGAGGATATGTTCATACTATACTGCTGGAGGATATGTTCATACCATTCTGCTGGAGGATATGTTCATACCATTCTGCTGGAGGATATGTTCATACCATTCTCTGGAGGATATGTTCATACTATACTGCTGGAGGATATGTTCATACCATTCTGCTGGAGGATATGTTCATACCATTCTCTGGAGGATATGTTCATACCATTCTGCTGGAGGATATGCCCTTCATATACCATTCTGCTGAGGATATGTTCATACCATTCTGCTGGAGGATATGTTCATACCATTCTGCTGGAGGATATGTTCATACTATACTGCTGGAGGATATGTTCATACCATTCTCTGGAGGATATGTTCATACCATTCTGCTGGAGGATGTGTTCATACCATTCTCTGGAGGATATGTTCATACCATACTGCTGGAGGATATGTTCATACCATACTGCTGGAGGATATGTTCATACCATTCTGCTGGAGGATATGTTCATACCATTCTGCTGGAGGATATCATTCATACCATTCTGCTGGAGGATATGTTCATACCATTCTGCTGGAGGATATGTTCATACCATTCTGCTGGAGGATATGTTCATACCATACTGCTGGAGGATATGTTCATACCATTCTGCTGGAGGATATGTTCATACCATTCTGCTGGAGGATATGTTCATACCATTCTGCTGGAGGATATGTTCATACCATTCTGCTGGAGGATATGTTCATACCATTCTGCTGGAGGATATGTTCATACCATTCTGCTGGATTCTGCTTCTGTTTGTTTGTTGTTTAACGCCGCGCTCGGCAATATTCCCGCTGTATGACGGGGGATTATAAACAATCGACTCTGGACCAGACAATCCAGTGATCTACATCATAAGCATCGACCTACGCAACTGGGATACGATGACGTGTGTCAAACATGTCATCCAGGATGTCCACCCGATCACGTCAGTCCCTTTTTACGACAAGCAGGGGTTACTGAAGATCAACTGAAGATCAGTTGTAACCCGGATCTTCACGGGGCCTGCTGAAGTTGACAGCCGAGCAAAACAAAACTTTACATTGAAAATTACATTTGAATGAAAATAGCAACGTTTTCGAAAACAAGGTTGAAAACAGTACCCGAAACACCGCACACTTTAGGTCGAAACACAGCTGTCATGTCCGTATGAAATACAGCACCACTGAATAACCATTTTTGTTTCATTCATTTTAGTCATCATCAAACATAAGTGACTACTTTCGTTTCCCAGCAATTTATTACTTTCGGTTTACCTTATTCATAGCTTGAGGGACGTATGCTTGTCTACCTCGCATGACGTCAGCGTGTCGTTTTTCCGACAGACGTGGTGTTCTCGGAAGTGTGGGCGGGGAATCCCCACTGTACTCAAAACCCGGAACTCTCCTTATGTCACGTGACAATGACATATACGTTTTCTGGCGTGATCTGTGTTCAGCGTTTAATATCCGATCATGAATAATAATGCACTTACTTCTACTTTAGATTGAGGCTTAGTCTATGAATATAGATAATTTTGATAGTAACAAATAAACCCATTTAAATTGAAAAGGAGCCCAAGCCAGATAGGAAATTCACAGGAAATCTAGACTTGCTTCAACTAGGGCTTTAGTGTTGTAGGGAGGGCGAGGCAGTAGGGTAAATAATGTGGTTCAGGGACTGAGACTCATTACATCTACTTATGACTGCGTTGGATAGATAGGTGGTCAAAGCGTTCGCCCGTCATGCCCGGGTTCGAATTCCCACATGGGTACAATGACAGAAGCAAATTAAATATCTATGTATGATATTATATAGATTTTAATGATAGTGATTTTGCGCATTATGATAGAATAACATGTTGCTATTCGTAAGAAACATATGTCCAAATATGAAATGATAGCTCTGACTGAACAATGACGTGATATTGTCTCTTTTTAATGTCACATGCCAAGCAATGAGTTGTTTAATTTTATTTGGTTTTTAATAATAAAGCATACGTCTTTATGCATAATAACGTCTTATTTATTGCATCGAGCGACGTTTCGGTGATGACTTCTAGAATGCCGATGAAACAATTATTTGGTTTTGTTGTTAATGGGTTTATTTTGTGCGTGTGCGTGCGCGTGTGCGTGTGCTTCTTTTAACCTTTTTTGAAGTAATGGTTTCACGGTGGGTTTTCACAATAGTTTTGTTTTCCTTTTTTTGTTTTTGGGTGGATGTTTTTTTCTTTCGAACTTTTGACCTGCCACCCAGACAAACCCTGTTCGTTTGACAACTTGTCATGTAAGCAATGGCAGATGGATTGCTGTTAATGATTGGGTTTCAACAAGGGTACGCACGTCCTGGCGATAGAACAAAGAACCCTTACACAATGAGATGCCATTTTAAACTTTGCCTTGGCAGAAGCGTATATTGGGTTCCGGTGTCAGACTGACCCAGGAATTGTGGCATTGTGTGCACTTCCCGTGATGCACTAGTACAGGAAGTACGTTGTCACATTCCGGAAGTTTGTCATATATCATCATGGTGTTTGCATATCACAGGTTGTGTTTCTGTCAATAAGACCTTGTAACGGCCATCAGACGGCCAGTCTTGACTGGTTTATGACAATTCACGAGGTCACTGTGACCTCAGTACATCAGTCCAATGTTTTACAGAGCAGCGCCGTTCGAGACTTCCTGATAGCAAAATGCCGTCTGCAGGCTGTACTGTATTGTCATCACTGTCTGTTGGTGTAGCACGTCATTGTGTGGGCCCGTGTGCGTGCGTGCGTGTGTGTGTGCGTGCGTGCGTGCGTGCGTGCGTGAATGATTGTGTGTGTTTCTGTCGGGTACGATGACGCAAGAACCACATCTCCGAGTCTGACCATCGCCCCGTTTAGTCGGCTGTTATAGCATACATTACCAGGATCGTTTGGGGTGGCTCATAATGGTGTGATGTTTCATCACTGTAACTGGCAGAACATCTTGACATGTTATTTGTCGCTGAGCAGTACAGCCGTGACAACATCCTGGTGGTACACGTGGTGCTGAGCAATACAACCGTGACAACATCCTGGTGGTACACGTGGTGCTGAAGTACAAGTGCTGAGCAATACAGCCGTGACAACATCCTGGTGGTACACGTGGTGCTGAGCAGTACAGCCGTGACAACATCCTGGTGGTACACGTGGTGCTGAGCAGTACAGCCGTGACAACATCCTGGTGGTACACGTGGTGCTGAGCAGTACAGCCGTGACAACACCCTGGTGGTAACGTGGTGCTGAGCAATACAGCCGTGACAACATCCTGGTGGTACACGTGGTGCTGAGCAGTACAGCCGTGACAACATCCTGGTGGTACACGTGGTGCTGAGCAGTACAGCCGTGACAACATCCTGGTGGTACACGTGGTGCTGAGCAGTACAGCCGTGACAACATCCTGGTGGTACACGTGGTGCTGAGCAGTACAGCCGTGACAACATCCTGGTGGTACACGTGGTGCTGAGCAGTACAGCCGTGACAACATCCTGGTGGTACACGTGGTGCTGAGAAGTACAGCGTGACAACTTCCTTTGTGGTACACGTAGTGCTGAGCAGTGCAGCCGTGACAACATCTTGGTGGTACACGTGGTGCTGAGCAGTACAGCCGTGACAACATCCTGGTGGTACACGTGGTGCTGAGTACTACAGCCGTGACAACATCCTGGTGGTACACGTGGTGCTGAGCAGTACAGCCGTGACAACATCCTGGTGGTACACGTGGTACTTGAAGAATGATGTGGAATAAACCAAATTGGCATTTGACGGTCAACTACCAATGCAGGTGTCCCCGTCCTATAGTTAAAACATTTATCTCCTTCAACATCAAACATATAAAATAACACTAGCTGTCTATTTATCCCATTATATATATGCGATATCAATAGTTGTGACACACGTTTGTTAACTATCCCCAACGTTTTCTGAATAGCATATACTGCTGCTGTATTTGTACCGACCCTCCAGCTTGTACTTCCTCCTCGGTGTACTTGTACTTGTAATCCTTTTGTAGTGAATAGTAAACTTCATTACTTCTACAATACACAGTTAGCATCACATTCCCTCCTGATGTTGGTTCACAAAAGATCTTTTCACGGGCTCTGTCAACTTATTGTTTCAACTTGTGAATAAACAAATAACTACGTACACAGAGCATTCCATTTTCTAAATGAGTGTTATTTGGTAATATTCCAATAATATATTTCCCACTGCCGCGCACACAAAGCACACATTTGTATATATGATATATATTTATAACATATAATGTGCGTGCGTGCGTGCGTGTGAGAGAGAGAGAGAGAGAGAGAGAGAGAGAGAGAGAGAGAGAGAGAGAGAGAGAGAGAGACACAGACTGAGTGCATCGGAGAAGTAAAGAGAGAAGACGCCAGTGCATCGGAAAGCAAAGTAAAGACGCCATATAACAGCCACCACGTGTTCTATTCCTCACATTTTATTACTCTACTAAAGAACATGATGAAGAAAAGGTCATACCAAATATGTACAAAAATATAACGTTTGTCCTTCCAAATATATATAAGTTTACTTTGTAGGAAATCTATTCTAAATTAATGTATATTCAATGCAAATACCTGACCGCATCTCTGCTGCTTTTTGATAAAATAGTTTGACCCACACATTCTGGAATCAGTGGCCGTTGCCGTGTCCAATTAATACCCACATTCCGTTTTATCACGTATATACAATTCACAATAGGCGTCAGGATTTCCAATATACATTATGGGAAACGACAGAGTAGTTTTATTATCATAACTTGTATATAATTAAGGCGAGATTGTTACTTACTTGTCATCGAGATCAATTATTGAACTGTAAGAATGGAATATCGGTCAGTTGGAGCGTTGTAGCTGAATTATATATTACACTGCCAGTGACCAACAACAGACGCGATGGCCTGCCGGGGTTATTGACCTGTCGATATACACACGACACAATCACTGTGTAATATCGTTCATAGTGCCCATCTCCGCGATCAGGTGTTACGGAATTACACAGCGGTCACGAATGGTCAGTGCAGTGTGGTCAGCGGGGGGAGTAAATGTCGGTTAATGAGTTCAATTATTAACTGTTCAAGCTCACTGTGTACGTTCGTCCCCCCACCATAGGCCTGAAACCGGAGTGACAATGCAGGCAGGGTGTATTTCACGTCCAATACTCATTTTAACCATGACCAGGACTTGCGGTGCATTTTGGGGTTTATTAGTGAATGTATGTTGTTTTATGTAATGGTCGGCAATATTCGAGGTGTATCGGGCAAAGGGCGACCAAGTAACTGCCAGGTCTACTTCAGGCAAAGCAACCATCTTAGCGATCCCCATGAGTCAACTAGTCCAGTAACCATCAACATAACGCCCTGCAACAGAGTACAGAGAATAGATTTCTCTGAAAATATCAGAAACAAGCCAACAGAGGGTAAATATAATAAAAGTACACATGACAGGGAACAGAATGAAAAACAGGTCAATTAAACAGTAATAAAACAAAACAATGCCATGATACGCTCTGGGGACTATTTAGTCAATATCAGATCAGCGACGCGAGTTCCCACTGCAGGTGCGAGATCAACACTGATAGCCCAGTTTATGAATATATCCTCCAATGATCCAAGTACATTTCGGTGACCTGACAACCAGGACACACCTGCAATCAACATATGACAGGTGATATCTTTTCATCTGCGATATGTTTCGCCGAAACCCCAGTGAAGACCCAAGTTGTTTATATCGGTCAGTTTTATTAAGCGAGTCCTGGCGTACTTTCTCTACTGCAGCGCTATTGACGTTCCCACACCGGCGTCAGAGTGCACGTCAGAACAGAATGTGTTAACGAGCGTCTCACGCAGAGCTTTATTTCACAAAGATAATTAAATTTCCGACCAAAGGTCACTATATCACGCATAGATTTCACCGACCCCCTTTTCCCAAATATGTGACATATCTATATATATAGATATTAAAATATTTGTGTAAATTAAACTGAAACTACATTGCTTATTGATGTAAGATTTAGGTTTCCCGAGTAATTGACATAGATGTATTTAAAAATTATCCTTGATTTCAGAACTGATATGATAAAAAAATAAAGACGAGGCATTTCTATGCTACTATTTTCTCTCTTTCTTCGTCCCTGCCTGGCGCTCGGCATTAATGGGTACAACAAGGACTTGTCGGCTTGGAGTCAGTATAATGTGTCTGAGTGGGGTATTCATGCTTCACTGTGGCGTGGTATCTCAGTGGGCTAGCACTCTAGTACAAGCAGCCACACAGACACATACACACGCATGCAAGTCGTCATATGAGCGAAATATTCTCAAGCACGACGTAAAACCCAATTTCACCTCACCTCTCTTTCTTCTCCTAAGATGTGTTGATCCTTTTCCTCGCACTGATTGTCAAATGGTGTTGTGTTTTGTTGCGATAGTGCGTTGCACTTACTATATATATATACATATATATATATATATATATATATATTAACCATCAGCAAGGCGGATGGGGTCGCCTACAGGGCGATATGCCCACCACACAATGTCGTCACCAATCGCCCCATTACACATGGGGGCAAACAAGTTTACATCTATTGGCGTCATATGTCACTGTCCCTAAAGCATACTATAAATACGACCATTTACAAGGTATTTGATTACAATCTCACATTAAAGTAAAAACACACGTCAAGTCCAATAGTGTTGAGAAAGTTTAATTCCAAATATAACATTTGTTACTGTGCCTTGAGCACCAGAATAAATGAGAAAATATACGTCATTTACAAATTGCCTGATATTCTTGTGTTTTGGGAAATATCTGAATATTCGGAATGTTTAGAACCGTAACATCCAGCGCCATTAAGCCAATGTTACTCGAGATTAATGCCGGTCAAGGTGGATCGGGTGGATAAAGCTGGAATATATCTAATAGTGTGACGATCATTTCCACGTGTAGTTTCCAATAAACTTTAGTGTACATCGACGTAACTATTCGGTCTAGTTGTTTCCCACTTAGTTATGTGAATAATATTTCATGTAGTGGCGGTAAGTACAAGTGCACTAACGTTTTTTGAATGACACTCAATAACTAGTGACTCGTACTCTCCAACAACTCGTGACTCGTACTCTCCAACAACTGGTGACTCGTACTCTCCAACAACTGGTGACTCGTACTCTCCAACAACTGGTGACTCGTACTCTCCAACAACTGGTGACTCGTACTCTCCAACAACTAGTGACTCGTACTCTCCAACAACTAGTGACTCGTACTCTCCAACAACTAGTGACTCGTACTCTCCAACAACTGGTGACTCGTACTCTCCAACAACTGGTGACTCGTACTCTCCAACAACTGGTGACTCGTACTCTCCAACAACTAGTGACTCGTACTCTCCAACAACTAGTAGTGACAACGTACTCTCCAACAACTGGTGACTCGTACTCTCCAACAACTAGTGACTCGTACTCTCCAACTAACGTACTCTCCAACAACTAGTGACTCGTACTCAACAACTAGTGACTCATTACTCTCCAACAACTGGTGACTCGTACTCTCCAACAACTAGTGTGACTGGTGACTCGTACTCTCCAACAACTCCAACAACTGTGACTCGTACTCTCCAACAACTCGTGACTCGTACTCTCCAACAACTGGTGACTCGTACTCTCCAACAACTAGTGACTCGTACTCTCCAACAACTGGTGACTCGTACTCTCCAACAACTCGTGACTCCAACAACGTACTCTCCAACAACTGGTGACTCGTACTCTCCAACAACTGGTGACTCGTACTCCAACAACTGGTGACTGACTCGTACTCTCCAACAACTGGTGACTCGTACTCTCCAACAACTAGTGACTCGTACTCTCCAACAACAACTCGTGACTCGTACTCGTACTCTCCAACAACTAGTGACTCGTACTCTCCAACAACTCGTGACTCGTACTCTCCAACAACTCGTGACTCGTACTCTCCAACAACTGGTGACTCGTACTCTCCAACAACTGGTGACTCGTACTCTCCAACAACTAGTGACTCGTACTCTCCAACAACTGGTGACTTGACTCGTACTCTCCAACAACTGGTGACTCGTACTCTCCAACAACTAGTGACTCGTACTCTCCAACAACTAGTGACTCGTACAATCGACTAACGGGATCAGGTGCTCGCTGACTTGGTTGATCGTATCTCGATTGCGCTGGACCGACGCTTTCGATGAAAATCACAAGAATGTGTGGTCAAGTCCCGATTATGTTTTATTATTTGGTTGGACCGCCGTGATAATGATATTGCTTCATGATGCTGAGTGTGGCGATAAGCAAACAAACAAACAAACATGTATATAACCCAGCTCCCTTCTAGAGTTGATCGGCATGGAGTGTAGGCAGGATTAGACAACCGTCTTGAGATATTTGCGTTGAGTTGAGTTGGGCTTTACGTCCCATCGGCATTATTCCAGCCATATAGTGACGAGAACAAGTCTGCAGAGATAATTGGGGGAGGTGGGGTAGCCTTGTGGTTAAAGCGTTCGCTCATCACGCTGAAGACCCGGGTTCGATGCCCCACATGGATACATTTTGTGAAGCCCATTTCTGGTGTCCCCGGCAGTGATATTGCTGGAATATTGCTAAAAGTGGTGTGAAGCCGTACTCAGTTCCAGCAAACCTCAACAAATTTACTCACTCACTTGAGACAGTTGGTTAAAACTAGCTATGACTGAGACCAAACATCATGTAATATTTACTACCACTTACATGTTTGTAAGTTGTAATCATATATATATTTCATACATCATCACACGAACCGGAGAACTGATGGCACGATCCCCACTGATAGCGTTAATGTCAACGCTCTAACCAGTCGGTCACGTGATTGATTGGTTCCGGTGGCGGTCAGGGGAAAACACAACTAGACAGCAGATGTCGTAAATATCTGGTCTGTTGTGTCGAAGGGACATTGTTGGGAAAACATTGTTTATTTTCTAAGACCAGAAATCCTTGCCTCAATAAACGCATATCTATTTCACCAAACCGTGACATTGATCATAACTATATATGCCCCGCTATTACGCAACAACTTTCACTATAACGCATTAACATATGCAACATAATGACGGATATGTGTAAGATTTGATATAGTTCCCCGTTATACACAAGTCCGCGGCGATGCAAACATGTATAGACAACGCGTTATAACGAGAGAACGATCGCCATTCTGTTTGTACGGAACAGATGTGTTTTGAGGTGAATGACCGATTTCGGTCTGTTTATAGCTCGACCGTAAATACAAGGTGGATCCGGGGGAGCTTGTGGGCCAAGGTTGGAAATGGACGCTAGTTGGGGAAAACATATTGGTTGATAACCATATATATATATCTACCTTGCGCAAACAGGCACCTCTACAGACGGGCGGGAAGGGGTGCGAGCTTCGTCATGGTATCTGCATGTACACTCGTGTGTATGCGTGGATATCGATATTGTACACTTCAGTTATCTTATATCTGCCAATAACAGATCGAAATTGTTTGTAGAGACAATATGCATTTTAACATCTCTTGGTGTTCCATAATTCCGGATTCAAATTAGAGAATGTAGAGATAGGCTTTCACTCTCGATCCACATTCTTTTGGTTTAGTGCAGATTCTTCACCTTTGACATACAGCTGAAGAAGTTTATAAATAGATCGTATGTCTGAGGTGAAGGACACGTACAGTGGCACACGGGTGGTGAATATCATCACCGACATCAACCCGTCGGATGAAAGGTTGTGTTGATCAACAGACAGTCCCGATAGCCAAATGCAAAGTTTCTCAAGCACAACAAACGCAGGGCACATTGTACACGTCTTTGGAATAATACCAGATTGAAAATTCAGTACACATTGTGCCCAACTGACTACAAGAGGAATAGATAATAGAGTGGCAGTATTCAATGTCAGTACAATTACAGAGATGATATAGAGTGTATACACTAGCAGTGGCAGTACAATTACAGTGATGATATAAAGTATATACACTAGCAGTACAATTACAGTGACGATATACAGTATATATACTAGCAGTGGCAGTACAATTAGAGAGATGATATAGAGTATATACACTAGCAGTGCAATTACAGTGACGATATAAAGTATATATACTAGCAGTGACAGTACAATTACAGTGACGATATAAAGTATATATACTAGCAGTGACAGTACAATTACAGTGATGATATACAGTACAATTACAGTGATGATATAAAGTATATACACTAGCAGTGGCAGTGCAATTACAGTGATGATATAAAGTATATATACTAGCAATGACAGAACAAATACAGTGACGAGATAAAGTATACATACTAGCAGTGGCAGTACAATTACAATGACGACATAAAGTATCTACACTAGCAGTACAATTACAGTGACGATATAAAGTATATACACTAGCAGTACAATTACAGTGACGATATAAAGTATATACACTAGCAGTACAATTACAGTGACGATATAAAGTATATACACTAGCAGTACAATTACAGTGACGATATAAAGTATATACACTAGCAGTAAAATTACAGTGACGACATGAAGTATATATACTAGCAGTGACATTACAATTACAGTGACGATATGAAGTATATACATTAGCAGTGACAGTACAATTACAATGTCGACATAAAGTATCTGCACTAGCAGAGGCAGTACAATTGAAATGACGCTAGCAGTACAATTAAAATGACGATATACAGTATATGCATTAGCAGTGACAGTACAATTACAATGACGAGACCCGTGAAGATCCGGGGTAGAATAGGTATTGAGCAGTACAATTACAATGACGATATAAAGTATATACACTAGCAGTGGCAGTACAATTACAATGACGATATAAAGTATATACACTAGCAGTACAATTAGAATGTCGATATAAAGTATATACACTAGCCGTACAATTACAATGACGATATAAAGTATATACACTAGCAGTGGCAGTGCAATTACAATGACGATGTAAAGTATATACACTAGCCGTACAATTACAATGACGATATAAAGTATATACACTAGCAGTGGCAGTGCAATTACAATGACGATATAAAGTATATACACTAGCAGTACAATTAGAATGTCGATATAAAGTATATACACTAGCCGTACAATTACAATGACGATATAAAGTATATACACTAGCAGTGGCAGTACAATTACAATGACGATGTAAAGTATATACACTAGCAGTACAATTACAATGACGATATAATGTATATACACTAGCAGTACAATTACAATGACGATATAAAGTATATACACTAGCAGTGGCAGTGCAATTACAATGACGATATAATGTATATGAATGAGACAAGAGTGAATTCACTTTCTTTTACCATGTTACGGGCCGCGATAAATATTCCCCGGTTCCCGGTAACTCATAATTACTGTCTGGAGCAAACATGAAGCAGGTTAGACCACGAATACACATATGTCTTAAAGTACTGACTAAGATGACAATTATGAACTGTCGTTAGCTCGAACACCATAAACTCGATCAGTAGTTCAGGGCCACCTGGTTCAAGTTAATCAGTTGTAGAGTTTGGGAAAGCCTGAGTTTGGCTGTGAGAAATATGTGTTTGCAGAATACATTGATCACAGTGTCATAGGTATAATGTGTTTGTTTTGCAAGATACCCATTATCTCCTTTGGAAAGCCCGATGATGGCTGTGGGAAATGTTTGTTAGTCAATTATTTATTATGAAATATTTGAAACAAGTGTTTTATTATGAAATACAAGAATCGAGGTTCTTTTGACAGGGGTGCTCAAATTAGCGATGGGCTTTTGTCGAGAGGGGTTTTGGTCGAGGGGCTTTTGTACCAATGGGCTTTTGTCGTGTGGGGCTTGTGGCCGTTCCCCGCCTCTCTCACGTGCACCCAAAAACCTGTGATGGTGGGTTCGAGTCCCAGGGTTCGCCATGATGACGTAGGATCGTTACCGCCATTGGTCGTTCGTTTAGGTAAACTGATGTGGAGACCCATCATGTGTCGAACTACGGGTAACTCGCTGTCTTGTTAACCCAGTGCTTCGAGATAATGAGAGGCGGTGCTTAGCAAAATATGTAAAGCGTTCGCTCGTCTACCCACCGAAGACCCGGGTTTGATTCTGATGTCCTCCGTTGTGATATTGTTGGAAAATGGTTAAAAGCGACGTGAAAATATACCCATTCACTTGCTTGAGCTGCCGACGTTTTACTATTCCAGTAATGAGTTCGTAAGTTCATCATTTCCAGCAGGGGCGGTGGGGTAGCCTAGTGGTTAAAGCATTTTGCTCGTCACGCCGAAGATCCGGGTTCGATTCTCCACATGCGTATGATGTGTGAAGCCCATTTGTGGTGTCCCCCGCCGTGATATTGCTGGAATATTGCTAAAAGCGGCGTAAAATTATACTCATTCGCTCACTCATTTCCAGAAAACCTCAACATATTTACAAGTTGGTGTTTCTGTCCTAGTTATGTCACTTCGACCTGACCTGCTGGACGCCATGACTCGTCATGGTCTTGTACAGACCCACCACACACATACACTCACAGTGAAACACAGACCCACCACACACATACACTCACAGTGAAACACAGACCCACCACACACATACACTCACAGTGAAACACAGACCCACCACACACATACACTCACAGTGAAACACAGACCCACCACACACATACACTCACAGTGAAACACAGACAGACCCACCACACACATACACTCACAGTGAAACACAGACCCACCACACACATACACTCACAGTGAAACACAGACCCACCACACACATACACTCACAGTGAAACACAGACCCACCACACACATACACTCACAGTGAAACACAGACCCACCACACACATACACTCACAGTGAAACACGCCTATGGAAAGAGTCTTACACAGTTGAGCGTTGGACTAATCACGAGTGTAGAAACTTTTAAAAAAAATGTTTTGAACAGATTGTTTATGACATTTAAGGCGTGTCGGATCCATTAAAAATGTACATTCTGGAGTGAGACATTGCGTTGTTACATGCAATAACTTCTTACAAATCAATGTAGATTCTTCAGGTTTACATGAGTGAAGGAGAAGAGAGTGGGGGAATAAGTGAGTGAGTGAGTGAGTGAGTGAATGAGTGAGTGAGTGAGTGAGTGAGTGAGTGAGTGAGTGAGTGAGTGAGTGAGTGAGTGAGTGAGTGAGTGAGTGAGTGAGTGAGTGAGTGAGTGGGTGGGTGGGTGGGTGGGTGGGTGAGTGAGTGAGTGAGTGAGTGAGTGAGTGAGTGAGTGAGTGAGTGAGTGAGTGAGTGAATCAATGAATGAATGAATGAGTGAGTGAGTGAGTGAGTGAGTGAGTGCTTACCAGTATAAACCAACACAATTTACTTTAATCCCGACTTTTGAGGCTTGCATCCTCATTAACAAAAATTAATTAAAAAAGTTTGATCAAATCATGATCAAAATACAAGGCCCGTCGTGATAAAATCCAAACTTCACTATTCAATACGGAAACCTGAGTAATTTAACGGAACAAATTTGAGAAGCGTAATATAGGTAAAATATGGAGAGAAAAAAACATCCTCAAAAACTCTTCCATTCTTGTTATGCCATTGTTAGATATTTAAACACTTCAAAACTTGTAGTTTCCTCTGCAGGACTATATAGGATATCATGATGTGTGGATCAAGAGGTAATCGCTCACCATGCACGCTGACATTTGTTCCAGGTAAAGTACACCGACCTTACCTGACCCTATTTCCCTGCTATATATAGCATCCCGTGTTGTTGTGGTGGGACCCCCCGTGTTGTTATTGTGGGACCCCCGTGTTTACAGTCAGTGATCTGGGGCGTTTCACCTGTCGGGTCATCTACATGTGTCAGCTGATGTTTGGAGCTGACCGGCAAGGTCAAATAGATTAAACTTATTCAACGTAAGTTGTTTTATATCTGATAAAAGACAAAGGCTACATCTGAGACTGGTTTTTGTATCAGTTTAGCATTACAATATATAGAATGTAAACAAGTGTATATGTAGATAGCCACTTCGATAGTAACCATGCATTGATTGTAAATGGGCGAGTGAGTGAGTGAGTAAGTGAGTTAGTGAGTTTAGCAATATCACGGCGGGGAACACCAGAAATGGGCTTCACTCATTGTACCAATGTGGGGGATCGAACCCGGGTCTGTGGCGTGACGCAGTGATTGTTAACATATAGATATTCCGTGTCATGACCTAGCTAGATGACCATTAATGTGGGGGAAAGTCCGAGGTGAAGAGTGGTAGCCCAGTGGTTAAAGCGTTCGATGGTCACTCCGAAGTCCCGGGTTCAAATTCCCATATGGGTGCAATGTTTGAAACCCATTTCTGGTGTCCCTGTCGTGATATTGCTGGGATATTGCTGGGATATTGCTGGGATATTGCTGAAAACTAAAACTATACTCAGTCAGTGAAGAAGGAGAATAACAATAACATTCCGAGTAGAAAGTTCTGTGACTCGAGAAAATCCCGGTTACCATGGATCTTTAGTAACCTTGCTTGTCGAAGGAGGCCACTGACGGGATCGAGTGGTCAGACTCGCTGACTTGGTTGATTCCTGCCTGTTAAAAACAAGAAAAGACCCAAACTTCTGTTGTATTCTAATCGCTGTTCTTCTCCACACTGAGTTCACTAACACGCCAGTTATCGTGCTACTTTACGGAGCTTCTGAAAACACATTTCAATTTCAATGTCTCAATTTACATTAAGTGAGTGAGTGGGTTTAACCGACTATTGACAACATATCTCATTTGTAAGTTGAGCAACTCGAACACGGATGTTCTCCGCCTCAGTCCCTGCAGATGTAGATAAATGTATATTCGGAAATGTTGATAACGTTTAACAAGTTGGTTCTTCCGATGTAATCACATGCTTTCTTTCTTCCGTGTGCTGTGTGGGAGAAATACCGTTAGTCATACAGCGACAGCATATTTCACTTCTCACATGAATGTGCAAAATCTTGATTTGTAGTCGTTTCTACCACCGGCTAGGGCTTATTGACGTCACAAATATCCATCTTTCCAGTAACGTTTTTCTTGAATCGATTTATTTGTACATTATTCGTAAATACTGTACCACGTTCGTTGTAATTTCGTAGTATATGTGGTGATGCAACTACTTGTGAATCTGACTGACATCTAATGTCGATCTACATGTATAGCTTACATCTTCAACATATCCTACCCGGGGTTTTTTTCACTGATGAATCGAGATACTGTCTAGACTTAACAGATGGTCCGTCTCGAGCGTACCGAAGACAAGGAGAAAGATTTGTGGATTTCATCGGAACCGAATATGACCCCTGTGGAGGGAATTCAACGTGTTTTAGGATGGATCAGTAGCGAGGCGATCTTCATGTCCTACAGAGGGGCACGATGGCAGGTGCGCGCTTCTGGGACGACATTCAGGATGTCTACAGTCCGTTTGATTTCATTTTAGACCGATGAGTGAGTGAGTTAGTTAGTTTGACGCCGCACTCAGCTGTGTGGCGGCGGTCTGTAAATAATCGAGTCTGGACCAGACAATCCAGTGATCAACAGGATGAGCATCCATCTGCGCAATTGGAAACCGATGACATGTGCCAACCAAGCCAACGAGCCTGACCACCCGATCCCGTTAGTCGCCTCTTACGACAAGCATGGGTTACTGTAGGTCAATATTCTAACCCGACCTATTCTAAGACCGATGAATTGCTCACTAACACAAAATCTAACAATTGCACCAAACAATCGACAGACTAACTCTGATGACTTGTCACATAATTTTGGACACCCGAATAAAAAGGTTGTATAACAAACGATCATTATTTTGACTTCATCCTGCATTAATGTCTACCTGGACCAGGAGACCAATGTCCGCGTTGTCCGTGGCCGGCTCGGTGTCCAGACATCCACCCTGTTAACACACGTGGAACGAACTGCAGGCTGTCCTCTTAATGCTCTGTTCCATCGCTGCAGGAACTCGGCAATGTTCCTGCTGAAGACTGGAATAACCTTACCATGTCTTCCTATGGCAACCATCTACCAATTTTCTTGCTGAAGACTGGAATAACCTTCCCATGTGTTCCAATGGCAACCCTCCGGTTACTCATTGTGACGACGGTAGCAGGCTGCGATGGCATTGCAAGGATCACTTGCTAATGAAACCTGTTTTTGGATAATGAATTTGTTTTCGTAATTATTTGACGGGTGGGATTTTTGATCAGACACTCTCATTTTACGTGTGATCTGGCGGATTATTGACTTTGTGTGGTACACGACCATGAACTGTGGTGACTTTCGGTGACATTCCTGGCACAGCATTTTGTTCTGTCTAGCGAAATACGGTAATAACTCTGAAACAGAGAACTAAGGTTATTGTTTAGCCTTAGATGAATCAGTTTATCTGTCATCGTATCCCAGTTGCGTAGGTCTGCTGATGGACTGACTGGTCCAGACTCGGTTATTTAACAACGTTTAACAACAAACAAACCAATCCTAATTCCTTATTGTTTCTGTCTTTTTATACAGAGCAATTCACAGTCAAGTCATAAGTTATAATATCTGACTATATACACCGCATTCAGGACATTCCACCAATATCGCGTCGGGAGACACCACAAATACCCATCTGAGGTGTCGAACCCCTGCCTTCGGCGAAACGTTTGAACCAGCTGGCAGTGTGAAACCCCTGACCGAACAATTTCAACAGTATGGATCATGTTGATCTCAACGAAAAACGATTTTGATACTTTTATTGCTAGGTTGCATTTATCAACATGTCAGACATATTGCTATTCGGCTTGTCTCTGATAACCTCGTTCTGATATCGCTATCATCGAGGAGCCTCGGTCTGATAGCGATATGATCGTGCCCAGATAAGGATGTTGAAATTCACCTTTGTTTGTCTCTTAATGGCTGATTAACACCTGCCTCAGGTAAATCACGGTAGAACGCTGGTCAGACTGCCCTTGGTCATCACATCATGTTTCTTTTAACTTGTTTGAGTGGCAATTTAGACGTTGAGACGTACAATATATAACAAGTTTTATGGATAACAACTTCTTTATTTTCGTGAGTGCGACGTTTCGATACAGATTCTTGTACCGTTGTCAAGCAAGAGTGACAACGGTACAAGAATCTGTATCGAAACGTCGCACTCACGAAAATAAAGAAGTTGTTATCCATAAAACTTGTTATATAATGTTTCTTTTAGTGGAATTTGGATTTTTTGTGTGTTTTATCAACAGAAACCTATGCGGAAGAAATTGACCAAACATACAAAAATACACACGTATGTTCAGAAGAACTAGGACACGATATACAGGCCGTGAAACCCGGAATTAAGTGAAACATCGAAATTACTCGCAACAGTGTCTTCCTCCCACCCACGGTTAGCAGGGGTATTAAGTACAAACATTGGTCGGTGACATTTTTCGCAAAACATATAATTCAAATTTTTGTACAAGACCGCGAGTCGCTCACTGGTGTTGTTGAGTGAGTGAGTAAGTTTAGTTTACGCCGGACTCAGCAATATCCCCCCCCCCCCTCCCTCTCTCCCCTTTTCTCTCTCCCTCTATCTTAATACTCTCGCTCACCAATGGCAGTTTGTCAACAGCTTCTAAAATGCGTCAACATTCCGCCTCAGGTGCAACTCTATGTTTAAAAAGATCATAATTAAAATAATAACAATCCTTATCTTTAGTTCTGTTTCAGACACGTCTGATACGACGGAATGTCCTCACGCCACAGGGTCGGCCAGGTCAAGCGAACATCGGGTCAAATCGTGATCAGCCGGAAGGGAAAGTTTGTCATTCCCAAAATAGTTTATGTTTAATGTTTATTATATGGAATGCAAATGATTGTGATCTTGTTGGTAGTTGAGATATTTATACACTATGATATTAACCTTTAATCCTTAGCCCCGTACACAAATTTAATCTAAATGGCGTTTGTTTTTCAGAAAGACATCTGGCACTTCCGTCAGAATATGTTAATTTTTAAACACCTTATTGTTATAGTTTGACGTTACGTTTTGGGGCGTTTCAATTTAAACAGATACCACTGTGATATGAATCAAATGAAAAAAATTGTTATTTCAGATATTTATTATTAATAATATATTAGTTATTGCGACTGGGGATGTCGTTATGCTACATAATTAAGCTGAAACGAAAAGGTAACCCGGATGTAGACCTTGGTATGGAACAAACCAACAATTTACAGGGCAATTATCGATTGTATTGTACAATTAACTAAGTTTACAAACCATCTAGCTAACACCAATCTCTACAAAGGCAGGGGCGGTGGGGTAGCCTAGTGGTACTACACTTGGAATATTGTCACATGGTGAATAGCAGCGCCACATAACAGTCAGAGAATAGTTTCCTTGTCTAAGACCATGCATGTATTTTACTCTGAAACGAGGAGAGATGCGAACAGTTACATTTTGTTTCAACACATGTTTATGACATTCATACAACCCATTATATTTGGGGGAAACAGAGGTAAAAGACTGTTCTACCAGTTCTTCTTGAATATATTATAAAATATGAATTTGCATTAAGATGTCTCGGCTATTAACCAGACAACTGCGACCCATGTGTAGAATATCGATGTGTTTTCACTGAGTTACTGATTTTCTGTATACCTAAACGAGGCAGTGTAAGTACTCATTTGAAGGTGTTGTGGTGTGTGTACCTTTATACTCATTTGAAGCTGTTGTGGTGTGTGTACATTTAATTGACCAAGGTGGAACGGTGAGCATTCGGCCCCATGCACCACTAGACGATACACTGAGGGGTTAGCGAGAGAACACGCACCTGTCTAAATGTTGACAGTCACAAAAGACGTAGGGAAGAGCATTTGGCACATGTATTCTTGAGGCTTAAAAAGACGTGTTGTATGAAATGTAAAATTTATGCTTTATTTGATTTTGTGTATGAGGTCGAAGTTGAATATGAAGAAATATTAGCTCGCACTGAAAGAGTTTCTATAGCCATAGCGACAAGCTCACCGAGAGTAATTCATAATACTAAATGATGAATGATAAATATTGTCTCACAGTGTGTAGCATGTCATGTCGTTACTGCTGTCTTTTCCGATCTAGCAATATTCTGATTGTAATTTGTATTTGCATAACAAATAATGTTTTATGAGACATTTAGAACAAAGTGGGTTTCCCTGATCTCAAGGTTAACCATCAACTGATTTGCTCGATTGTTAGAACGACGTCACATAAGATCGTTTTGACGTCAGTGATGACGTCATCTACATTCATCATCGACAATGAGCTCATATGGCCTTACGTTGCTATGGACCTAACGCAAACAACGAGGCAATTGAAACGAATTGTCCAATAAAATTAATATACATAGAGATTATTACACGAGCAAATGTGTCATGCGACTTATACGAAACGAGTGGGAAATTGTGTATTGTCCGAGCGAGAGCTCATTGCTCATACCATCGAGCGAGAGCTCGGGCAATACAACATTTGGCACGAGTTTCGCATAAGTCGTGTGGCACACTTGCAAGTGTAATAATTTCTTTATTATCCATTTTATTCGTGTGCATTTGTGCAGTAAAACATGGTAAGCAAGTGTGACTGCCCAGTTCACTGACGTCACGTTCAGTTGTTTAATGACGTCACAGACGAAGAAACACTGGTTGCTAGGCAAAAGTAATATGTGCACATGTGATATTTGGTTATGTTTTACCATATGAATAATAAACAATATTACACAGTATGCACATTACAGGTTTAACGTTTATACCTCCATAAATGCAAAAAAAAAAGAAAGTATATAAATACAAAAATAAAAGTCCAATGAGAAATAAATGTATATAAAAGTTAGGTTTAAATAACACATAATATAACCGTCTCATTAGCAAATTCTGTCTGCATGTCCGATACAGGTAGTCACGAGGCTGACCAGTACGTCAGTAATAAATCCCCCATTACGACTGTTGGTTGTGTTAGGTGATGTAAGCACACCACGACCCTGGAACTGTATGGGAGTTGATTGATGTATCAGAGATGTAAGTACAGGTATGTGTCAACCTGATTCTACTGCGTATTTCCCTGTAGTAAGAACCCACGGAAACCATTTGCCTTATCAGATTACAGGTATTTTTATATTATAGGAAATTATAGTATTATAAGTCGTTTTTGCTATATTTAAGAAATAACTTCCATATGTTTTTCTTGTATGTTGGTAGGAACGCCATTTCTTTTGTGCAGCTCGTTTAAATGCAACGTCATAAGCGCAGTTTTGTATACTGAACAGCATTGAAAATACACCAGTAAGGTTTTAAAATATCACAAAAACGGCTTAAGGCAATAACCAGTTTTATTTAGAACAGAAGTAGATGGATTATTATGAAACACAACAAAGAGCAAAAAAAACAAACAGCAAAAAACCCCAACCCCCCAAACAAAACAAATAACAAACACACTAAAAAAACCAAATTAAAATAAAAACCAAAACAATTGGCCGCAACACAAACCATGCAATGTCTACTCAATGAGTCTTTGAATAGTGTTCTGGGGAATAGCATTCCATTATGCATGACGTAGTGGATCTTCAAGATGGCCACGAACGACATGGCGATCTTGACGAGGTGTCGTTACACGACGTTGACGTATTCGATCTCTGGTGGTTCATATCTGCTGGTATCTGATGTATATAGCCAGAGGGTGGTTAAATGGTGGCATTGAAATCGCTGTGTAACAACTCTGCTTGACATCTCTTGTGTCAGTACTCTATACGTGGGTTCCAAGAGCCCGTCTTTTACAACCCTGCTACTGTATGTTTAGTCCAGACACCAAAACCTGTCCATGATGTGCAACCGTATAAGAGACAAATGACTAGCCCGTCCCCGTGCGCCGCTGTACAAAGTAACATTACGGCTAAGACCGTCAATAATCTATACTAAGATAAAGGAATTACTGTCTCCATGGGCCACTGTACAAAGTAACATTAACGCTAAGACCGTCATTAATCTATACTAAGATAGGAGAATTACTGTCTCCGTGCGCCGCTGTACAAAATAACATTAACGCTAAGACCGTCATTAATCTATACTAAGATAAAGAAATTACTGTCTCCGTGGGCCACTGTACAAAGTAACATTAACGCTAAGACCGTCATTAATCTATACTAAGATAAAGGAATTACTGTCTCCGTGGGCCACTGTACAAAGTAACATTAACGCTAAGACCGTCATTAATCTATACTAAGATAAAGGAATTACTGTCTCCTTGGGCCGCTGTACAAAATAACATTAACGCAAAGACCGTCATTAATCTATACTAAGATACAGGAATTACTGTCTCCGTGTGCCGCTGTACAAAGTAACATTAACGCTAAGACCGTCATTAATCTATACTAAGATATGGGAATTACTGTCTCCGTGCGCCGCTGTACAAAGTAACATTAACGCTAAGACAGTCATTAATCTATACTAAGATAGGGGAATTACTGTCTCCATGGGCCACTGTACAAAGTAACATTAACGCTAAGACCGTCATTAATCTATACTAAGATAAAGGAATTACTGTCTCCTTGGGCCGCTGTACAAAATAACATTAACGCAAAGACAGTCATTAATCTATACTAAGATACAGGAATTACTGTCTCCGTGTGCCGCTGTACAAAGTAACATTAACGCTAAGACCGTCATTAATCTATACTAAGATATGGGAATTACTGTCTCCGTGCGCCGCTGTACAAAGTAACATTAACGCTAAGACAGTCATTAATCTATACTAAGATAGGGGAATTACTGTCTCCATGGGCCACTGTACAAAGTAACATTAACGCTAAGACAGTCATTAATCTATACTAAGATAAAGGAATTACTGTCTCCGTGGGCCACTGTACAAAGTAACATTAACGCTAAGACCGTCATTAATCTATACTAAGATATGGGAATTACTGTCTCCGTTGGCCACTGTACAAAGTAACATTAACGCTAAGACCGTCATTAATCTATACTAAGATAGGGGAATTACTGTCTCCTTGGGCCGCTGTATAAAGTAACATTAACGCTAAGACCGTCATTAATCTATACTAAGATATAGGAATTCCTGTCTCCTTGGGCCGCTGTACAAAATAACATTAACGCAAAGACAGTCATTAATCTATACTAAGATACAGGAATTACTGTCTCCGTGTGCCGCTGTACAAAGTAACATTAACGCAAAGACCGTCATTAATCTATACTAAGATAAAGGAATTACTGTCTCCTTGGGCCACTGTACAAAGTAACATTAACGCTAAGACCGTCATTAATCTATACTAAGATAAAGGAATTACTGTCTCCTTGGGCCACTGTACAAAGTAACATTAACGCTAAGACCGTCATTAATCTATACTAAGATAAAGGAATTACTGTCTCCTTGGGCCGCTGTACAAAATAACATTAACGCAAAGACCGTCATTAATCTATACTAAGATACAGGAATTACTGTCTCCGTGTGCCGCTGTACAAAGTAACATTAACGCTTAAGACCGTCATTAATCTATACTAAGATATGGGAATTACTGTCTCCTTGCGCCGCTGTACAAAGTAACATTAACGCTAAGACAGTCATTAATCTATACTAAGATAGGGGAATTACTGTCTCCATGGGCCACTGTACAAAGTAACATTAACGCTAAGACCGTCATTAATCTATACTAAGATAAAGGAATTACTGTCTCCTTGGGCCGCTGTACAAAATAACATTAACGCAAAGACCGTCATTAATCTATACTAAGATACAGGAATTACTGTCTCCGTGTGCCGCTGTACAAAGTAACATTAACGCTAAGACCGTCATTAATCTATACTAAGATATGGGAATTACTGTCTCCGTGCGCCGCTGTACAAAGTAACATTAACGCTAAGACAGTCATTAATCTATACTAAGATAGGGGAATTACTGTCTCCATGGGCCACTGTACAAAGTAACATTAACGCTAAGACAGTCATTAATCTATACTAAGATAAAGGAATTACTGTCTCCGTGGGCCACTGTACAAAGTAACATTAACGCTAAGACCGTCATTAATCTATACTAAGATATGGGAATTACTGTCTCCGTGGGCCACTGTACAAAGTAACATTAACGCTAAGACCGTCATTAATCTATACTAAGATAGGGGAATTACTGTCTCCTTGGGCCGCTGTACAAAGTAACATTAACGCTAAGACCGTCATTAATCTATACTAAGATAAAGGAATTCCTGTCTCCTTGGGCCGCTGTACAAAATAACATTAACGCAAAGACAGTCATTAATCTATACTAAGATACAGGAATTACTGTCTCCGTGTGCCGCTGTACAAAGTAACATTAACGCTAAGACCGTCATTAATCTATACTAAGATATGGGAATTACTGTCTCCGTGCGCCGCTGTACAAAGTAACATTAACGCTAAGACAGTCATTAATCTATACTAAGATAGGGGAATTACTGTCTCCATGGGCCACTGTACAAAGTAACATTAACGCTAAGACAGTCATTAATCTATACTAAGATATGGGAATCACTGTCTCCGTTGGCCACTGTACAAAGTAACATTAACGCTAAGACCGTCATTAATCTATACTAAGATAGGGGAATTACTGTCTCCTTGGGCCGCTGTACAAAGTAACATTAACGCTAAGACCGTCATTAATCTATACTAAGATAAAGGAATTACTGTCTCCTTGGGCCGCTGTACAAAATAACATTAACGCAAAGACCGTCATTAATCTATACTAAGATACAGGAATTACTGTCTCCGTGTGCCGCTGTACAAAGTAACATTAACGCTAAGACCGTCATTAATCTATACTAAGATATGGGAATTACTGTCTCCGTGCGCCGCTGTACAAAGTAACATTAACGCTAAGACAGTCATTAATCTATACTAAGATAGGGGAATTACTGTCTCCATGGGCCACTGTACAAAGTAACATTAACGCTAAGACAGTCATTAATCTATACTAAGATATGGGAATTACTGTCTCCGTTGGCCACTGTACAAAGTAACATTAACGCTAAGACCGTCATTAATCTATACTAAGATAAAGGAATTACTGTCTCCGTGGGCCGCTGTACAAAATAACATTAACACTAAGACCGTCATTGATCTATACTAAGATAGGGGAATTACTGTCTCCATGGGCCACTGTACAAAGTAACATTAACGCTAAGACAGTCATTAATCTATACTAAGATATGGGAATTACTGTCTCCGTTGGCCACTGTACAAAGTAACATTAACGCTAAGACCGTCATTAATCTATACTAAGATAAAGGAATTACTGTCTCCGTGGGCCGCTGTACAAAATAACATTAACACTAAGACCGTCATTGATCTATACTAAGATAAAGGAATTACTGTCTCCGTGCGCCGCTGTACAATGTAACATTAACGCTAAGACCGTCATTAATCTATACTAAGATAAGTTAAACAAAGGTGGCACCTAAATCAAGTATTGAGGCGGCATACTTATCTGTGGTAGTTGGAGTCGACCGACAGATATGTCTTATCTATCCTCGGGTGGTCAGGTGAGCTACAACTGTTGCTCACAAAATCTCACCATTTCTCACAGAAGACAAACCGGTATATAGTTGTTATTAGTTGTAGATTATCCTACATGTTATTTATGTGGGATAATCTCCGTTATAACCTCGACGGAACGATGCACACTATATATCATTTCACATGATATTCAGGCTGTTCTATTTTGGCACTGTAAGAAATATATACTGTCTGCCATCTTAAAGAAAGTCTACTGTTTGGTACATACACCAATTCACCATTTCACAAATGTGACAGATGCCAATCACTGAGACCCAGTATCTGACCCACGTTTTTTTATCACTATTCAATAATACCCTGGTTAAGCAACGCCTACGTCAGTGGTGTATAATGCTATAGTGTGATTGACGTGACCATGTCGTAGTAATAAGAACATGACCGTCGGCTGCCCCCTTCGGGTGAACAGCCGTCCGCCATTATACAAACCGAGACAGTGTCGTAACACTATGGGCAGCTTGTATCGGTGTGCTGAGGTGAAACCACTTTCTGTATGAGAATAACAGTGTGCATCAGTGACTGAGTTTAGTTTTACGCCGCTTTTAGCAACATTACAGCAACATCACAGCGGGGGACACCAGAAACGGGCTTTACACATTGTACCCATATAGAGAATCGAATCCGAGTCTTCGGTGTGACGAGCGAACGCTTTTACCACTGGGCTACCCCACCGCCCCATTAGAGCATCGGACTTCTACCAGTGTATCTGTAATAGTTGGGGGGTAACACAGTCACCCTGTCTTACTCAATCATCATGATCTCTAGGACACTTTAAAGTGATTGTATGGAATTTGACTGTCTAAATAGGAAATTAATTGGGACTTTATGGTTCCATAAATCGAGAAAAAGTCTTCCTATTGACAAATTTCTGCTTTCGTATTGGCTGATAACAGCTTGATTGACACTTTGCGCAGACCAATGTCAGTAATTTTGCCTTGCTGTCTTTATTTTTTTCTGTGTATTTACCTTCACATTTAGAGTCTGTGACGTTATTGACGTATTTCTAAGAATCGACTACAATACGTATTTGTGATTTGTGTACGTATGCGCATGAAATCCGGTGTGTACGTCAGTCCACTACTCTGATTTACAGTGTGCACCACGGGTTCTACATTATATGCCTCCATAAACATGTAGATATTTTACCCAGTTCTCAATGGAAACAAATCCTGATAGTAAAGACATTCACGGATAACTTTCGTTGTCAAGTTCAGATTCTGTCTGTTGAATGATCTCACTGCCAAGGTTCCAGAAACTAAACAAGGTTGACTTCACGTTTAAAGTCATGTTAAATGGAGTCTAGGGAAACTGATGGAGTCTGAACTCATTGCGTGGACATTTGACATTTTTCATAAAGAGTTGGCATTTAAGAGAAATACATTATTCGCCGTCTTCTTCACGCCTGACAAAACAAACACTACATAACACACACACGCATCGTGCACACTGAATCATACAAGCCGTGAGTTAATTCAAAGACAATATGTCCTTTCCTTCTGTTAGCGTAGTCTACCCATTGTAGACATTTTTAATATAGATACAAAATGAATCATAATGTTTTACACGAACTTGCTTCAAAATGTGACTGAAATATTTGCCAGCAATATGAAACTATGGGAGCTCGGCAGTTAACAGGATAAACCAAGGACATGTCCAACTGGAGTCAGTACCCTGTGTCTGACAGTTACCCTTGTTAAACTGTGACATGGTATCTCAGTAGGTTAGCTGGGAGTCAGTACCCTGTGTCTGACAGGTACCCTTGTTAAACTGTGACATGGTATCTCAGTAGGTTAGCTGGGAGTCAGTACCCTGTGTCTGACAGGTACCCGTGTTAAACTGTGACATGGTATCTCAGTAGGTTAGCTGGGAGTCAGTACCCTGTGTCTGACAGGTATCCGTGTTAAACTGTCACATGGTATCTCAGTAGGTTAGCTTGGAGTCAGTACCCTGTGTCTGACAGTTACCCTTGTTAAACTGTGACATGGTATCTCAGTAGGTTAGCTGGGAGTCAGTACCCTGTGTCTGACAGGTACCCGTAAGTTAAACTGTGACATGGTATCTCAGTGGGTTAGCTGGGAGTCAGTACCCTGTGTCTGACAGTTACCCTTGTTAAACTGTGACATGGTATCTCAGTAGGTTAGCTGGGAGTCAGTACCCTGTGTCTGACAGGTACCCGTGTTAAACTGTGACATGGTATCTCAGTAGGTTAGCTGGGAGTCAGTACCCTGTGTCTGACAGGTACCCGAGTTAAACTGTGACATGGTATCTCAGTAGGTTAGCTGGGAGTCAGTACCCTGTGTCTGACAGTTACCCTTGTTAAACTGTGACATGGTATCTCAGTAGGTTAGCTGGGAGTCAGTATCCTGTGTCTGACAGGTACCCGTGTTAAACTGTGACATGGTATCTCAGTAGGTTAGCTGGGAGTCAGTACCCTGTGTCTGACAGTTACCCTTGTTAAACTGTGACATGGTATCTCAGTAGGTTAGCTGGGAGTCAGTATCCTGTGTCTGACAGGTACCCGGATTAAACTGTGACATGGTATCTCAGTAGGTTAGCTTGGAGTCAGTACCTGTGTCTGACAGTTACCCTTGTTAAACTGTGACATGGTATCTCAGTAGGTTAGCTGGGAGTCAGTACCCTGTGTCTGACAGGTACCCGTGTTAAACTGTGACATGGTATCTCAGTAGGTTAGCTGGGAGTCAGTACCCTGTGTCTGACAGGTACCCGAGTTAAACTGTGACATGGTATCTCAGTAGGTTAGCTGGGAGTCAGTACCCTGTGTCTGACAGTTACCCTTGTTAAACTGTGACATGGTATCTCAGTAGGTTAGCTGGGAGTCAGTACCCTGTGTCTGACAGGTACCCGTGTTAAACTGTGACATGGTATCTCAGTAGGTTAGCTGGGAGTCAGTACCCTGTGTCTGACAGGTACCCGAGTTAAACTGTGACATGGCATCTCAGTAGGTTAGCTGGGAGTCAGTACCCTGTGTCTGACAGTTACCCTTGTTAAACTGTGACATGGTATCTCAGTAGGTTAGCTGGGAGTCAGTACCCTGTGTCTGACAGGTACCCGTGTTAAACTGTGACATGGTATCTCAGTAGGTTAGCTTGGAGTCAGTACCCTGTGTCTGACAGTTACCCTTGTTAAACTGTGACATGGTATCTCAGTAGGTTAGCTGGGAGTCAGTACCCTGTGTCTGACAGGTACCCTTGTTAAACTGTGACATGGTATCTCAGTAGGTTAGCTGGGAGTCAGTACCCTGTGTCTGACAGTTACCCTTGTTAAATTGTGACATGGTATCTCAGTAGGTTAGCTGGGAGTCAGTTCCCTGTGTCTGACAGGTACCCGTGTTAAACTGTGACATGGTATCTCAGTAGGTTAGCTGGGAGTCAGTACCCTGTGTCTGACAGTTACCCTTGTTAAATTGTGACATGGTATCTCAGTAGGTTAGCTGGGAGTCAGTTCCCTGTGTCTGACAGTTACCCTTGTTAAACTGTGACATGGTATCTCAGTAGGTTAGCTGGGAGTCAGTACCCTGTGTCTGACAGGTACCCGTGTTAAACTGTGACATGGTATCTCAGTAGGTTAGCTGGGAGTCAGTACCCTGTGTCTGACAGTTACCCTTGTTAAACTGTGACATGGTATCTCAGTAGGTTAGCTGGGAGTCAGTACCCTGTGTCTGACAGGTACCCGTGTTAAACTGTGACATGGTATCTCAGTAGGTTAGCTGGGAGTCAGTACCCTGTGTCTGACAGGTACCCGAGTTAAACTGTGACATGGTATCTCAGTAGGTTAGCTGGGAGTCAGTACCCTGTGTCTGACAGTTACCCTTGTTAAACTGTGACATGGTATCTCAGTAGGTTAGCTGGGAGTCAGTACCCTGTGTCTGACAGTTACCCTTGTTAAACTGTGACATGGTATCTCAGTAGGTTAGCTGGGAGTCAGTACCCTGTGTCTGACAGGTACCCGAGTTAAACTGTGACATGGTATCTCAGTAGGTTAGCTGGGAGTCAGTACCCTGTGTCTGACAGGTACCCGTGTTAAACTGTGACATGGTATCTCAGTGGGTTAGCTGGGAGTCAGTACCCTGTGTCTGACAGTTACCCTTGTTAAACTGTGACATGGTATCTCAGTAGGTTAGCTGGGGAGTCAGTACCCTGTGTCTGACAGGTACCCGTGTTAAACTGTGACATGGTATCTCAGTAGGTTAGCTGGGAGTCAGTACCCTGTGTCTGACAGGTACCCGAGTTAAACTGTGACATGGTATCTCAGTAGGTTAGCTGGGAGTCAGTACCCTGTGTCTGACAGTTACCCTTGTTAAACTGTGACATGGTATCTCAGTAGGTTAGCTGGGAGTCAGTATCCTGTGTCTGACAGGTACCCGTGTTAAACTGTGACATGGTATCTCAGTAGGTTAGCTGGGAGTCAGTACCCTGTGTCTGACAGTTACCCTTGTTAAACTGTGACATGGTATCTCAGTAGGTTAGCTGGGAGTCAGTATCCTGTGTCTGACAGGTACCCGGATTAAACTGTGACATGGTATCTCAGTAGGTTAGCTTGGAGTCAGTACCCTGTGTCTGACAGTTACCCTTGTTAAACTGTGACATGGTATCTCAGTAGGTTAGCTGGGAGTCAGTACCCTGTGTCTGACAGGTACCCGTGTTAAACTGTGACATGGTATCTCAGTAGGTTAGCTGGGAGTCAGTACCCTGTGTCTGACAGGTACCCGAGTTAAACTGTGACATGGTATCTCAGTAGGTTAGCTGGGAGTCAGTACCCTGTGTCTGACAGTTACCCTTGTTAAACTGTGACATGGTATCTCAGTAGGTTAGCTGGGAGTCAGTACCCTGTGTCTGACAGGTACCCGTGTTAAACTGTGACATGGTATCTCAGTAGGTTAGCTGGGAGTCAGTACCCTGTGTCTGACAGGTACCCGAGTTAAACTGTGACATGGCATCTCAGTAGGTTAGCTGGGAGTCAGTACCCTGTGTCTGACAGTTACCCTTGTTAAACTGTGACATGGTATCTCAGTAGGTTAGCTGGGAGTCAGTACCCTGTGTCTGACAGGTACCCGTGTTAAACTGTGACATGGTATCTCAGTAGGTTAGCTTGGAGTCAGTACCCTGTGTCTGACAGTTACCCTTGTTAAACTGTGACATGGTATCTCAGTAGGTTAGCTGGGAGTCAGTACCCTGTGTCTGACAGGTACCCTTGTTAAACTGTGACATGGTATCTCAGTAGGTTAGCTGGGAGTCAGTACCCTGTGTCTGACAGTTACCCTTGTTAAATTGTGACATGGTATCTCAGTAGGTTAGCTGGGAGTCAGTTCCCTGTGTCTGACAGGTACCCGTGTTAAACTGTGACATGGTATCTCAGTAGGTTAGCTGGGAGTCAGTACCCTGTGTCTGACAGTTACCCTTGTTAAATTGTGACATGGTATCTCAGTAGGTTAGCTGGGAGTCAGTTCCCTGTGTCTGACAGTTACCCTTGTTAAACTGTGACATGGTATCTCAGTAGGTTAGCTGGGAGTCAGTACCCTGTGTCTGACAGGTACCCGTGTTAAACTGTGACATGGTATCTCAGTAGGTTAGCTGGGAGTCAGTACCCTGTGTCTGACAGTTACCCTTGTTAAACTGTGACATGGTATCTCAGTAGGTTAGCTGGGAGTCAGTACCCTGTGTCTGACAGGTACCCGTGTTAAACTGTGACATGGTATCTCAGTAGGTTAGCTGGGAGTCAGTACCCTGTGTCTGACAGGTACCCGAGTTAAACTGTGACATGGTATCTCAGTAGGTTAGCTGGGAGTCAGTACCCTGTGTCTGACAGTTACCCCCTTGTTAAACTGTGACATGGTATCTCAGTAGGTTAGCTGGGAGTCAGTACCCTGTGTCTGACAGTTACCCTTGTTAAACTGTGACATGGTATCTCAGTAGGTTAGCTGGGAGTCAGTACCCTGTGTCTGACAGGTACCCGTGTTAAACTGTGACATGGTATCTCAGTAGGTTAGCTGGGAGTCAGTACCCTGTGTCTGACAGGTACCCGAGTTAAACTGTGACATGGCATCTCAGTAGGTTAGCTGGGAGTCAGTACCCTGTGTCTGACAGTTACCCTTGTTAAACTGTGACATGGTATCTCAGTAGGTTAGCTGGGAGTCAGTACCCTGTGTCTGACAGGTACCCGTGTTAAACTGTGACATGGTATCTCAGTAGGTTAGCTGGGAGTCAGTACCCTGTGTCTGACAGTTACCCTTGTTAAACTGTGACATGGTATCTCAGTAGGTTAGCTGGGAGTCAGTACCCTGTGTCTGACAGGTACCCGTGTTAAACTGTGACATGGTATCTCAGTGGGTTAGCTGGGAGTCAGTACCCTGTGTCTGACAGTTACCCTTGTTAAACTGTGACATGGTATCTCAGTAGGTTAGCTGGGAGTCAGTACCCTGTGTCTGACAGGTACCCGTGTTAAACTGTGACATGGTATCTCAGTGGGTTAGCTGGGAGTCAGTACCCTGTGTCTGACAGTTACCCTTGTTAAACTGTGACATGGTATCTCAGTAGGTTAGCTGGGAGTCAGTACCCTGTGTCTGACAGGTACCCGTGTTAAACTGTGACATGGTATCTCAGTAGGTTAGCTGGGAGTCAGTACCCTGTGTCTGACAGGTACCCGAGTTAAACTGTGACATGGCATCTCAGTAGGTTAGCTGGGAGTCAGTACCCTGTGTCTGACAGTTACCCTTGTTAAACTGTGACATGGTATCTCAGTAGGTTAGCTGGGAGTCAGTACCCTGTGTCTGACAGGTACCCGTGTTAAACTGTGACATGGTATCTCAGTAGGTTAGCTTGGAGTCAGTACCCTGTGTCTGACAGTTACCCTTGTTAAACTGTGACATGGTATCTCAGTAGGTTAGCTGGGAGTCAGTACCCTGTGTCTGACAGGTACCCGTGTTAAACTGTGATATGGTATCTCAGTAGGTTAGCTGGGAGTCAGTACCCTGTGTCTGACAGTTACCCTTGTTAAACTGTGACATGGTATCTCAGTAGGTTAGCTGGGAGTCAGTACCCTGTGTCTGACAGGTACCCGTGTTAAACTGTGAAATGGTATCTCAGTAGGTTAGCTGGGAGTCAGTACCCTGTGTCTGACAGGTACCCGAGTTAAACTGTGACATGGCATCTCAGTAGGTTAGCTGGGAGTCAGTACCCTGTGTCTGACAGTTACCCTTGTTAAACTGTGACATGGTATCTCAGTAGGTTAGCTGGGAGTCAGTACCCTGTGTCTGACAGGTACCCGTGTTAAACTGTGACATGGCATCTCAGTAGGTTAGCTGGGAGTCAGTACCCTGTGTCTGACAGGTACCCGAGTTAAACTGTGACATGGTATCTCAGTGGGTTAGCTGGGAGTCAGTACCCTGTGTCTGACAGTTACCCTTGTTAAACTGTGACATGGTATCTCAGTAGGTTAGCTGGGAGTCAGTACCCTGTGTCTGACAGGTACCCGTGTTAAACTGTGACATGGTATCTCAGTAGGTTAGCTGGGAGTCAGTACCCTGTGTCTGACAGGTACCCGTGTTAAACTGTGACATGGTATCTCAGTAGGTTAGCTGGGAGTCAGTACCCTGTGTCTGACAGTTACCCTTGTTAAACTGTGACATGTTATCTCAGTAGGTTAGCTGGGAGTCAGTACCCTGTGTCTGACAGGTACCCGTGTTAAACTGTGACATGGTATCTCAGTAGGTTAGCTGGGAGTCAGTACCCTGTGTCTGACAGTTACCCGTGTTAAACTGTTACATATTATCTCAGTAGGTTAGGACTATAAAGCCGAAATATATACCTGTACAAGCACACACACACACACACACACACACACACACACACACACACACACACACACACACACACACACACACACACACACACACACACACACACACACACACACACACACACACACACACACACACACACACACACACACACACACACACACACACACACACACACACACACATGGGTGAACGCGACGTTGGTACCCATTTCCCTGCATCTCAAGTAGGTAAGGCCGAAGGCAATTGTCAGTCATACTCCTAACTTCATGGACTAGTTGAATTTGATTGATTGATTTAAACATATTTTATTCACAAATGTGAAAGGCATTGGGGACAAGTAATCCAACTTAAAATACCCGCTCATGGACTGGTGCATGCGTACTAGATGTTTTGTACTTGTGGCAGGTGCTTGTGCTTTGAGATTAATGCCAGCTCGACTGGTATGGACATAACAAGTGACAGTTTACGTCAGTGCTTTGTGTAGTGCTGGAGTGATGAATAAGGCGTAATACACCTTCGGCCATTTACATGACCATTGACGTATCCCTAAAAGTTTAGATACGATTCTTATTTTCCGTTAATTAGACGATATACATAAGATGTGACCGGACTGAAGATATTGGCAATGTGGGGGGTCGAGTGAGTGAGGGTTGTTTTATACCACGGCCAATTATAGAACAGTTATACCCCAGAGACAACGTCAGAAGAGTGGTGATCAATGGTGATCTGTTGAGAGTGAGTGAGTTTGGTATTATGCCGCTTTTAGCAAGATTTCAGTAATATCACCAGAAATGAGCTTCACACATTGTACCCTATGGGGAATCTAACCCGGGTCTTTGGCGTGACGAGCGAACGCTTTCCCGACTGGGCTACCTCGCTGCCCCTGTTTCATAAAGACTGGATAACTGGTACATAACAGTTGATGTCAAACAGTAAGCGATGCTTCCATCACTTATTTTATGACCAATTTGGCAGTAATTCCCTTGCATCTGATCTTAATGAAACAAACATGAAAGAATAGATGAAACTGACGACTGTTTCTTGGATGGTTGAAGAAATGGGCGTAGCTTGTCTTGGATTTAATACACTATAACATGTCGATTTTATATTGCTGTCTGCATGTAATGGTGTTCTAATCAACAGATAGCAGTATTTGACGTTACACTTTACACACACTGGTTTTTACGTCCATATCTATTTAAACGCTTGAATATTAATACCACACCAACAATAACACAGAATAAATCAGCCAGGTTCCAGTCTGGCGCACCAAATCAAGCAGTCTCAGCGTTTATGTTTTTATCTTTTTCCTGCAAAGTATTTCGTGTTCAAGATATTTGAATTAAAATTGCTTTGGTTTTCTATCACCGTGTGATCAGTTTACGTCAGTGTTGATGCCTCACGTTGACCCCACGGAGACATCCAACAGGAACATATTACTCGTGGCGTTATAACACTTTTATTCCACAATTCTGAAAGTTTATCAAGCATGACATGTTTGGAGATATTCAAGGCGACAACGTAATCGATTAAGACGCGTGTTTAAGAACGTCGCCTGCAGGCTGATCGGCGTGTCGTAATAATGTGTTGATATATAGGCAATAACCACTATTGACGTCAGTAATTATCTATAAAGTTAAGTTCAGAAAGATAACCGAGTATTATAAAATACTATATATAGCTGATTGATATTAAATGCCACATATTTCCCTATTAATGGAGGTCATGAACTATTTTTATATCCTGACGCGTCCTGAACGAGTTGACATCGTGCAATGTGCATGCTCTTGATCACGCTCGAAAAAGAAACTTCCAAATAATTTCGGCTATATAAACTACATAAAATCAAAATTCATCTTTAATAAGGGGGTAATACCGTGCCGTGAGGGACAATTTGCAATTCCCCTCGCACTGGACGACTAAAAAAGAATGCTTGTTTTCTTGTTGTCTTTTTTGTTCTTACTAAGCAACATAACAGCTCTGTACGATGGCGATCTGTAAATATTCGTAACTATCAGAATCAGTCCAGTGATATACATGGTTTAATTGGTTCATCGATAACGGGTGGTTTGGGTTTTAGCATACACGTCGTATTCCAAAACCAAAAACGTATTTGCGTGATGTCATTAGGGCCATGAGTATTTGGTAGTTGTGGGTTTCACCACAAGTGCCAAAGAGATATCCAAGAGACATCCAAGAGGTACCCAAGAGGTACCAAAGAGATATCCAAGAGACATCCAAGAGACATCCAAGAGGTACCCAAGAGGTATCCAAGAGATACCCAAGCGGAACCCAAGAGGCATCAAAGAGGTAGCCAAGAGGTAGCCAAGAGGAACCCAAGAGGCATCAAAGAGGTAGCCAAGAGATATCCAAGAGGTATCCGTCTAAGACTTGCACCATACGGGGTTATTTTCACACGGGGCGGTGGGTAGCTTAGTGGCTAAAACGTTCGTTCGTCACGCCATCCTCTTTGTGTGTGAACACCATTTCTGGTGTCTCCCGCCATGTTATTGCTGGAAAATTGCTAAAAGCGGCGTAAAACCATACTCACTCACTCATGATACGAAACAGATTATCATTATCATTGCTGACCACTAGCTCACTCACTCACTCACTCACGGAGACGTCATCACGTAACTGGATAGCTGTAGAAACGACGTTCAACAGAACGCACCAACTATAAGCAAACAAACGGGTAAATCTGCACAGTATGGTAATAGATCTGTTTGTTGTTTAAGCCAATACATATGATGGTGGCGGTCTGTGAATAATGAGTTTAGACAATCTAGTGATCAGCACTCTGAGCATCGATCTACGCAACTGCTCATGATAAAAGAACGAGTGACAGTTCCTCAAACAAGACACCATGGGACATGGCAAATACATGCCTTATGATCTGGTACGCCTTGCTTGCACATTAACAGACGAATACAAGTGTGTGTGTGTGTGTGTGTGTGTGTGTGTGTGTGTGTGTGTGTGTGTGTGTTTTGGGGGGCTTGTATTTACCGCGCATCCTTTAAGAATCAGTGTTTTGATTTATGTGTTTGTTCATCATTTACATGTGGTACAGACCACAGTTTTCAGTTACTGTTTAGGTAGTGTTTATATGGAGTCTGTATCCGTCCCCAGGTTTAAGCATCATGCAATAGGTCACCGTCATCAATAACGTCGGTTCCGTTCGTGACGGTGAAAATAATGTACGTTGGGCAGTCGTCGGTTGAGATACGCCGTGATTTCTGACGTGTCTGGGATTGAGTTTACGGTTGTCTTCAAAAACTACTACAGAGTGAGTGAGTGAGTGAGTGAGTGAGTGAGTGAGTGAGTGAGTGAGTGAGTGAGTGAGTGAGTGAGTGAGTGAGTGAGTGAGTGAGTGAGTGAGTGAGTGAGTGAGTGAGTGAGTGAGTGAGTGAGTGCGTGAGTGAGTGAGTGAGTGAGAGAGATTTAACGCCACTGGGACCCATCATGTGAAAGGAACACTTGAAATGATGATTACCTTTGTCTCTTAGTGAAAGCCACGGACATGGTTATAGCACTGACAAACCCAGAAACCTGACTACGGGATCCTTGCGTACCCAAGGGACGTAACTCTGTCAAGTGGACTGAACGGGTGTATGGTTCTACAGTACAGCAGACTACGACCGAGTCTGTACGTGATCGAGCCTCACAGTACAGTGCACCAGCACTTTTAGGAACAAAATGAAATGTCCCTACAAATATTACATTTCATAGTTTCTTCGACAAATCATACAGTCTCCAATTGACAATAGGTAGTAATGACACTAACTGTTATAATTATAGAATCAAATATTTCGAATCTATGGAGACATCCTTTGGAGAGATTTTCGTATAACGTCGCTTCAGTAGCATTTTAAGTCTTAAAAAATTAGGATTACCTTGCTAATCACTAATCATTTCATGGAACCAATGTGGCAGCCAATGTTGGTGTCCTTCGCCGTGTTAATACTGGAATACTGACTGACTGAGTTTAGTTTTACGCCGCTTTTAGCAATATTCCAGCAATATCACGGCGGGGGACACCAGAAATGGGCTTAACACATTGTGCCCATGTGGGGAATCGAACCCGGGTCTTTGGCGTGACGAGCCAACGCTTTAACCACTAGACTACCCCACCGCCCCTAATACTGGAATACGTTTTAACTGGATTAGAGAACGTGTTTTATAAGATTTCTGCTCTCTTCTGAGTGTTTTCGTTACTGTCATAACTATTATAACTAATTAGATAAAAAATCCTCACTCAACCACTGTCAAGTACACGACTCGCCCATGTAGGCAGTGTATGTGTTGGTGAGTGAGTGAGGTAGAGATCACACTGTCATTACTGAACAACGGTAACCAGGAAACCCCTTTTAAACAGAAGGAAACAGCTGTTCTCGGTCTGTCCTCGGCCACTCCGACGATTATAGTAGGATCATATGGAACGAGAAATGCCCGTGAAGATGAGGGTGAGAATTGGTTTTCAGCAACTCATTCCATGCTTGTCGTAAGAGGTGACTAGCAGAATCGGTTGGTCAGGCTCGCTGACTTGGTTGGCACATGTAATCGGTTCCGAATTGCGTAGATCGATGCTCATGATGCTGATCACTGGATTGTCTGGTTCTGACTCGATTATGTACAGACCGCCGCCATATAGCTGGAATATTGCTGAGTGCGTCATTTGTTAATTTGAAAATATATTAATCCGAACGACTGCTTTTGGGGCGATTACCGTAGGGATTTCCGAGTGAAATCCGTGGTCCACTTGCAACAGAGCTATCTTAGTGCTATGCTATCTAAAGACTATGTTAGTGTATGGGGGTCACGGTCACCAGTAACCCAGGCTCTTCGTAGGGAAAGCAGGGCGGTGGGGTAGCCTAGTGGTTAAAGTGTTCGTTCGTCACACTTGAGATCCAGGTTCGATACCTTACCTGTTTACAATGTGTGAAGTCCATTTCTGGTCTCCCCAGTCGGGATATTGCTTATTGCTGGAATATTGCTAATGGCGAAGTAAAACTAAACTCACTCACTCATCAAGTGACTAAATAGCTCAGGTGATCACACTCTCTGGACAGGTTGACTGGACGTCATCTCCGGACAGGTTGACTGGACGTCATCTCCGGACAGGTTGACTAGACGTCATCTCCGGACAGGTTGACTGGTCGTCATCTCCGGACAGGTTGACTGGACGTCATCTCTGGACAGGTTGACTGGACGTCATCTCTGGACAGGTTGACTGGACGTCATCTCCGGACAGGTTGACTGGACGTCATCTCCGGACAGGTTGACTAGACGTCGTCTCAGGACAGGTTGACTGGACGTCATCTCTGGACAGGTTGACTGGACGTCATTTCTGGACAGGTTGACTGGACGTCATCTCTGGATAGGTTGACTGGACGTCATCTCAGGACAGCTTGACTGGATGTCATCTCAGGACAGGTTGACTGGACGTCATCTCCGGACAGCTTGACTGGACGTCATCTCTGGACAGCTTGACTGGACGTCATCTCTGGATAGGTTGACTGGACGTCATCTGGACAGGTTGACTGGACGTCATCTCTGGACAGGTTGACTGGAGGTCATATCTGGATAGGTTGACTGGACGTCATCTCAGGACAGTTTGACTGGACGTCATCTCCGGACAGGTTGACTGGACGTCATCTCAGGACAGGTTGACTGGACGTCATCTCCGGACAGCTTGACTGGACGTCATCTCAGGACAGGTTGACTGGACGTCATCGCCTCGCAGTTCCGCGGATCGATGCTCATGATGTCGGATACTGAAATTTACTGAGCGTGAAATATGGAACACAACAACTGTAAAGTGATACCGTCTGTGTATGGGGTAGAGCGTACGTGATACTGATCCTGAATTAGGGCTGTACAAGAACCCTCCGTCACTTAAATATGTATATCAACTGATTACGTGTGTGTCCATAAGTAAATCCTCACCTCCAGATGTGAATGCGATATACGACTCGGTCACGCATGTAGACATCCGCTGTCGTATTAGTCGATTGTTTACATCCTCGGATAAACATTATTAACTCATGATCGGACACAGTCCATACAACTCTAATAAGAAGATTTGTCTGTGGTATTACACATATAGATATTGTAAATCAAGCTTCGTAGTTAGGTGTCGTCCTGGTCTGTATTTATTCATAAAACCAGCATTATTCCGGACAAGTACTCTTACTCACATGCACACGCACGCACGCACATATATGTACGTATATCTAGGAGTTCAGGCCGTGTAATTCCGAATAGTCAAACAGCTCAATTTGTTTTACCAGATGTTTATTTTGCCTTGCCTTGCCTTGTTTTCCAACGTATTAGACAACAGGCAACTCCAACCAGACAATCCAGTGATCAACGTCACAAGCATCGAACTACGTAATTGGGAATCAACCAGTCAGCGAGCCTGACCACCCGATCCCGTTAGTCGCCTCTAGCGACAAGCATGGGTTACTGAAGACCAGTACTGACCTGGACCTGACTGACGAGTGTGTAGGTACTAACTGATGAAAACATCAGTGCTTTTATTGCTGCTGAGGGCGACGTATCTAGCCGAGTGCTTCCACTACTCCCTGGAGTGAGAATCGTAACATCTATTGTCACGCGAGATGCATTATGGGACGAGTCACACTGGCAGTGGCAGTGATGGACTAACCAGTTTTCAGTTTTGTTGCAGTCGAAGACGTTTCTAAAGTTGCCCGGATGTAAACATGTAAATTCCCAACTCACGTCAACATGTTATTTATTATTATGTGCAGAGTTGCAGAAACCCCCCTACCCCCTAGACACGCTACAATCGTGTGATCATGATTTGATTCCCGAATATATATCCAGAAGGTGCCAGTGTCATACTCGCAGGTTTCACCAAAGGGCAAAGGACCTGCATTACTTCGGGCGTCCCTCCCACATGAAAGCAGTCTTTCCAGCTGGAAAAGTTAGAAGAGCGACGTTATGTGCGAACTGAACACATTAACTCTGCTATACTGCTCTTTAATACTGTTCTGACCATTGTGACGGACCGGGGGTGTTTCCAAGAGTGGGTTGGTTTCGCTTTACACCGCTTATTAGCAATATTCCAGCAACATCGTAGCAGGGAACACCTGAAATGGGCTTCACACATTGTACCCATGTGGGGAATCGAACCCGGGCCTTCAGCGTGACGAGCGAACGTTTTAACCACAAGGCTACCCCACCGCCACCAATTCGTTTCCGAAGTGTTACAATGTGAAATACATGCTCAACATTTTCTCAGTTTTATTGAACAAAGTCGGATCTCAAATGCAGCGGTCATGATAATATCCAAACGGTTATACTCAGAGATCAGTGTCAAATAAATTGGAACATAAATATGCTGGATGATGTGATAGCGATAATGATAAATCAGATGCCTCACACAGCTCAAACTTGTCAGCTGTTGCACCACGGAGATTCGTCATCTCGCATCTAGTGCACAAAACGTGAAAAACATACGCAGTACATGTCGTAAAAAACATTAATACACTGCCCGTACTCTAACTGCACCAACGTAATCATTCTGTTGCCATGCACACCATAGGTAAAAATAGCGACGCTAAATGTTGTTTGTTGATGATTTTTTGTGGTTTTCTTCCCTTTACGAATATCAAGATGGGACACAATCCACCAGAGAGCAAATCCACAATGAGCATCGACGAGAAAAATGCCTTCCCACTCTTTCAATATCCGATTTTCTGCCACAATATATCTAACAATACCGTACATATGCACTCGACATGTTCGTGGGGTCTAGCGGTGTAAGGACATGCGTCTAGGCATGCCTTGAATTGTGATTATGGTGGCGAAAGGGGTTTTAATGCCGCGTCCAAATTAAAACTGTTCCGGAGTAAGCCAGTGGTGAAAACGTTCTATCGTCACGCCCATGACCCGGGTTCGATTCCTCGCATGGGTACATTGTGTGAAGTCTATTTCTGATGTACCCCGCCGTGATATTGCTGGAATATTGCTAAAAGAGACAAGAAACTGAAATTCACTCACCAAATTGATTCCACTTCGTCAAGTGTGTGTGGCCGAGAGTGCTACTCTCGACTCTTTCCGCTGTTATTAGTGCCAGCGTACTTGTATACTGGGATACCATGTCACAGTTTAACATAGATACCCCACTAACACAGGTACAGTATACAGAGCCGACTGGTCCCAGCTTTATCCCCTTAATGCTGAGGCTCGGTAACAACAAATACTATATTTTGAGAACACCAGAGTATCGATCCATCGACCTTCGCTCTCTGAGCAGACACTTTATCCACTGCACCATCGGTTAGATTAAATGTCAACTTACAAGACATCCACGAACTGGGTGAAATTATAAATTGGCCACAGTTCGGCATCGCCAGGCCTGTTCAGTTCGGCAAAACCACTGCCACACCGCTTGTGTTTGTTTGACGATACAGGTGAACTGGTGTTGAGTTCTTCCCAGGTTAGCCAACCCCGACACACCCATGCCAGACTGTTGTTTTAGAATCATAGTTTTCTTATTGACATCATATTTCCGTTGACGTAAACTGCCAGTACCTACTGAAAGCTCCAGGTGGCGCCCTCGGTACAACTGTTGTTGGGTTTCATGTAAAGATCCTGTCATCAACGACCACATGTTGATGAATAAATTAACTAGGTTTTGATGGGTGTGTATTCCGATGTGCGACAAGTAAATATAAGTTTCGTTTGTTATAAATACTCATAACATACCGTAGAATTAATAATGTATCTTGGATGATGATTTCGGATATGTTTGATGTTCTACGCGTTCATTTTCTTAACTTTTCTTGTCGTTTTGCATGCATTAAGTATGAAAGGTACAATGGCAACTTTGTCAAGAAATGAAACATTTCTAAACGTTTCCTTGTTGTGGTTGAAACAACACACGCGGCTGCTGTGTTGCGCCTTCTCCTGGCGGCCATTTTGAATTGTAAGATGGCCGTACCTAAGTTCTGTTTGATTAACATGGATACATAATCATTACCTATAGCTGAATGTAGTCAACTCTAGTTGCCGTATTTGGTATGTGGTAACCTCAGTAAATTTTAATTGTAAACATCGTACGAACGTCACCCAGGTACCAAAATGCGGCAACAATGGTGTCATGGATTTATTATTTTTTTTTTCAAAATTGATTGGCAGCTGAAGCATGCGCCTGGTGTTCTCGGAAGTCACGGATCGCACTAATGTCTCGCTGGGTTGTTTTACCATTGACAGGAGGGGGGACGGAGCTCTCACAGTTGGCAACAACAAAGGGGTCCAAAGTTATGCAGACATTACTCTTGGTCACTGTGTGTGCATGTGTGTTTGGCGCCAACAGCAACAACCCCACAAGTGATGCCAAACTGTGTGTAGACGGTGATTGACTGTAGCAGTGATATAGTCTGTTTGGCCAGAGATGATAACCACCCGAGCGTTGATGTACATAAGGGAAGCGTTTTAACACCCATGCGATAGATACTATACTTGAATCTATTTTATTTGCAGGGGTGGGGTAGCCTAGTGGTTAAAGTGTTGGCTCGTCACGCCGAACACCCGGGTTCGAATCCCCACATGGGTACAATGTGTGAAGCCCATTTCTGGTGTCCCCCCGCCGTGATATTGCTGGAATATTGCTAAGAGTGGCGTAAAACCAAACTCAGTCAGTCAGTCAGTATTTTATTTGCAATGCGTACATTCGGTTATATTGAAACATTCTGACTTCAGTTTGTTTTCATATTGCAACTTCTGTAAAATATTTTCACTTTTCTTATTGCTTTCCCTTCAATAAGTACCAGGTCTATTGATACAAATTTCGTTTTTGCGATGAGTCCGATAGGTCAGAGACCAAGCCGTGGCCTCTCAGTCCGTCCAACCATAGGACTTATGGCCAAAGTTGGAAGATCAAGTATACGTTTGTTGATTTGTAATGTACATAAAACAATCCAAACTCATCCCTCCTTATGCAGTCACCTTTTACGAAAATAAACATCCTTCAGGACAGATTATCTGAGTTTGGTTTAAGATTATTATACACGGCCATTTGTGAAACCGTTTTATCGGAGCTCATATGCATCTCATACAATATACTTGCGGTGGTGCTGTGCCCAGGGCTGCTCCACACGGACTGGCTAATTAAATATGTAAGTTGCATCTACCTGGCTTTACTTGTCACTTGCAATACATGTCAACGCCCTGCCCTAACAAGGGTTGCCTTGTGTCGGAGCACACCATGGCGATGTTGAAAGTGGACAATAAATGTATTGTTTCTTTGGTATTATTACTCTGTGGCGTGCTTCTGCATGACTTGGCTGTCATTGGTGGAATGGTGTACAATGAGTCGGCCTTTTCTTTGGCCGGGATAAGGTGTGTTTGAGTCTACAGTGCTAATCCCCTCCATCCAAATATCTCCTTTATTAAGAAACGTATACGATAGGATTAGATATGCTTCTTTCCGTCTTTTGCTTGTCGTATGAAGCGATTGATATATATCGTGGCCAGACTTGGTTGAAATCGCTCCAGTGTATTATTTACTTGAAATATAGTGATGGAATATAGTGATGAAATATAGTGATGAAATATAGTGTTTATATGTAAACTTATTAATCTGTATTTCACTCCTGTGATATGACACTGTATGCGGGAACTACTTTTTTTTGTCTGTTTCAGTGACAATGGTGTAGCTTCTTCGTAGATAAAATCATTACAGATAGTTTGTTTGTCTTTCAGTCGTTTGTTATGTAGCTGGGGGGGTAGCCTTATGGTTAAGGCATTCGCTCGTCAATCTGAAGTTCCGGGTTCGATTCCCCACATCGGTACAATGTGTAAAGCCCATTTCAGGTGTCCCTCGCCGTGGTTTTGCTGGAATATTGCTAAAGCGGCGTAAAACTAAACTCATTCACTCACTTTTATATAGCTATGTTATCTTTGATTAATTTACAGGTCGACCTGGCTACACACTTATTGCTGTCGAGGAAGGAGTTCGATGTTATCGTGTGTTTGGCTCTTGCATTGGTTGTTGAGTATATATACCAAAGACCAAACTGACCAGCACGTGTTTTGTCAGGAGTTTGGTAGGGACGTGTTTGTGATACCTCTGTTTCTTGATACGAGTACATTCAGAGGATGTGTTGTGTTTGGTGTGTTGTCCACAACCGTTACAGGTATTCAAGACAAACTGTTTCACAACCATTACAGGTATTCAAGACAAACTGTTCCACAACCGTTACAGGTATTCAAGACAAACTGTTCCACAACCGTTACAGGTATTCAAGACAAACTGTACCACAACCGTTACAGGTATTCAAGACAAACTGTTCCACAACCATTACAGGTATTCAAGACAAACTGTACCACAACCGTTACAGGTATTCAAGACAAACTGTTCCACAACCGTTACAGGTATTCAAGACAAACTGTTCCACAACCGTTACAGGTATTCAAGACAAACTGTTCCACAACCGTTACAGGTATTCAAGACAAACTGTTCCACAACCGTTACAGGTATTCAAGAGAAACTGTACCACAACCGTTACAGGTATTTAAGACAAACTGTACCACAACCGTTACAGGTATTCAAGACAAACTGTTCCACAACCGTTACAGGTATTTAAGACAAACTGTACCACAACCGTTACAGGTATTCAAGACAAACTGTTCCACAACCGTTACAGGTATTCGAGACAAACTGTTCCACAACCGTTACAGGTATTCAAGAGAAACTGTACCACAACCGTTACAGGTATTCAAGACAAACTGTACCACAACCGTTACAGGTATTCAAGACAAACCGTTCCACAACCGCTACAGGTATTCAAGACAAACTGTTCCACAACCGTTACAGGTATTCAAGAGAAACTGTTCCACAACCGTTACAGGTATTCAAGAGAAACTGTTCCACAACCGTTACAGGTATTCAAGAGAAACTGTTCCACAACCGTTACAGGTATTCAAGAGAAACTGTTCCACAACCGTTACAGGTATTCAAGACAAACCGTTCCACAACCGTTACAGGTATTCAAGACAAACTGTTCCACAACCGTTACAGGTATTCAAGAGAAACTGTTCCACAACCGTTACAGGTATTCAAGAGAAACTGTTCCACAACCGTTACAGGTATTCGAGACAAACTGTACCTCAACAGTTTTGCTTACATTTCCTCAAGTCTGACTATTCCCGGAATGACACTGGTGTTTTCAGAGCATGATTATAAATCACAGTTAACAATTGAATAATAAACATTTGTCATTCTTGGCAGATAATATGTTATCTCATTTCTTGACCTGACGGCGATAGAATTTGCACTCGTGATTTCGTATCCCAAAATCGTAGATCGATGCTCATGATGTTGATCACTGGATTGTCTGGTCCAGAATCGATTATTTACAAACCGCCGCCATACAGCTGGCTATTGCAGTGTGCGGCGTTGAACAAAAAAAAAGAAGTATGGCCGTAGTAGAGCCGTCCCTAGGGAGTGAATGAGTGAGTGAGTGAGTGGGTGGTTGGGTGAGTGAGTGAGTGACATTTAATCCTCTTGTACGACAAGCATAACGATGTTTACCCCCATTCCCAAGGGTACCCGATTACTATATGGAGAATTGAACCCGGGTCCTAGGGAGGAGAGCCTGCACTTTAACCACTAACCTACTCCAACACTTTCCGGGGAAAACTGGAGGCGACGGTCCTCGAAATGTGTCCATGTAATTGAAGCGCTCTCCTTGTCCTAACGTATAGTCCACACATTTAGACGTACCTTGTCCTAACGTATAGTCCACGCATTTAGACGTACCTTGTCCTAACGTATAGTCCACGCATTTAGACGTACCTTGTCCTAACGTATAGTCCACACATTTAGACGTACCTTGTCCTAACGTATAGTCCACACATTTAGACGTACCTTGTCCTAACGTATAGTCCACACATTTAGACGTACCTTGTCCTAACGTATAGTCCACACATTTAGACGTACCTTGTCCAAACGTATAGTCCACACATTTATACGTACCTTGTCCTAACGTATAGTCCACACATTTAGACGTACCTTGTCCAAACGTATAGTTCACACATTTAGACGTACCTTGTCCAAACGTATAGTCCACACATTTATACGTACCTCGTCCTAACGTATAGTCCACACATTTAGACGTACCTTGTCCAAACGTACAGTCCACACATTAATACGTACTTCGTCCTAACGTATAGTCCACACATTTAGACGTACCTTGTCCTAACGTATAGTCCACACATTTAGACGTACCTTCGTCTCTCTTTGGTCGAACTCTCTGACATGTAGTCAAAAAAAACCCCGAGCAATTAGGTTCACCCAAATGCCAACATTCTGTTTGTCGTGTTTATGACCGGACTGCACCCTCGAGTGTTCTACATCTCTGCTCTTCACGAACAGCGTACGGCTGGTGGGTTTCCCCGTACAGACTTCCACGCAGTCGCCAACGACGGCGTAAACAAGACTGCAACACCCACTGCCGCTCGTGAGGTCGGAGTCACGTGGGACTTAGGTATTCAAGGTCACGTAATTTGAAAGCTATTTTGTGGGTTGTATTTTCAATAGGATCTATTTTCAACTGAATTAAAAAGTTGAAAAACAAGACAAAATACACATCAGGTAAAACCAGTCTGTCAAACCGTCTGTTTAAAAGGGTGGTGTGACTGTTTAAATTATACGGACTTAACTCCTAGATATACATACAAAAATGTGCGTGCGTGCGTGGGTGCGTGCGTGCGCGTGTGAGTAAGAGTCCTTGTTCGGAATAATGCTCGTTTTACGAATAAATACAGTCCTGGACGATACCTAACGTGGAAGCTGGATTTAGAAGTTTGAAGAGAAAAGAGATAAGAATTTGAATGTTAATGGATTAAATTTAAAGATAACAAGATGTATATTCAAAGCGACATATAGGCAGACAAACGAGAATTGATTTTGGCCGAAGAGAATGATTAAATTAAAGATCGGAGGACGAAGTAGTTTGAGTTATTGAATTGATGAAAAAATAACTTTATACAATATTAGAATCTTCTCCTTGCCCACAATAACAAGAGTTAAACATGACAATCGATAGCTTTCTACACACAGGTGTAGACTTCCAGATGCCTCTAACAAGCAGTGAACACGCGACCTTGACCCCGACCCAGGTCCCGATCAACGTGGGACGAGGAAAGAGACAAACACTGGTGCCATGTATTCTGGTAGCTGACTCACAACACAATGTAGCATTGGAACCACCTGTTGGCAAGGTGATTACATCACGTGACAACAGCAGCCAGGTCTCATTTAAAAAAACATTTTACCCTCCCTGATTGGCTCCCCAGATCGGCGGCGACGTCATATGACGTCATGAATCACCCGAGAGCGTGGTCTCACGCTCAAACCGAAAGTTTTCAAGTAATCAGCGTAAACGGTCACTGCGTTGGACTAAGTACCACAATAACATTTGGAGAGGGATACTGTGATAAATATTTTCCATGCTTTCGTTAGAGGTTAATGCGAGTCGGGTTTTAACAAAATAGACTTTTTGTTGCTCTGTGGATGTAGGCAAAGCAATTGGCTTCCTTCCAGGAATGTCAACTTCCGGGTGTTGCTTTGTCTATAGCGGCAACCATCTGTGCAGAGAGCTGCTTGTCCTCTGGATGACGTTGACCCTGCGCCGTATACTGAGGCATGACTACTTGGAATATTCTTAGATGAATAACTGTATCGGGAACAGTTACATATGAATTGTATGTCTTCGTAACCATTTAGAGAAACAGTAACATATTAATGATCACTTGTGTTAACGCCAATACTATACAAACTGTTCAACGTATCATCGTGTGTTTCGTAAAATACATTTCTTAAAGGATTTCTTTCATAAGAAGAAAGGTTTAGTTGTTGTTTCTAGCAGTGTGTATACATCATGAAGGACGGGTGTAGATATTGTTGACTTATAATTTCTTCCGAAATGTTCAAATTATTTGGAATGTGTTCGTTCATTTGACGTTGCTTTCAGCTGGATAAATGGTTTGATTATCAGATCCATTTACATGTTTAACATAAAGATTTTAATAACGCGCTTCCCTTGACACAATATGTATTGAACACAATGATATTGACAATAATGAGTATTTAACACAATGGTATATGATAATTAAAAATATAATAACGATTATTCACCTGAATTATACACAATTCAATCCTCACGATCCAACACGAACCCATTGACAATGCTGATTATCAACATGAGGATATAAGAAGATGTCTATTCTGCGACTCAAGGATATGAAGAACACTATTTTTACAACAAAATGCAGCAAATACGTAGTTTATATCTCAGGGATTCCTATTCTCTGAGCTAACACCGACTACACCTCAACTCCCACGACCAGTGAATAACATCAGCACAGCATGCCATGGAGGTAATAATAATGGTGGATATTTGTAAAGCGCCAGTGTCCACCCACTGTAGATCTGGTCGGGATACAAACATACCTCGATCAGGATCCGTGGACTTTGTCACAACCCACATTTCTAATTGTACATAGTCTGTAATTGAATCCAGGATCATATGTACATGATTGCAGTTAAAGACAAATCACAATATCAAAATATCTCGCCTGGTTTCGTGATTATCGTCATATTTTCTTTCAGTTAATTCTGGCTCAAACAATAGTTTGGGTGAAAATCTGGAAAAAATGAAAGAACAAACCCAAAGCAAACAATCAAAAAACAAAACAAAAGAACACCAACAAAAAAAAACAACAACACGTGAAACAGAATAGAGAGACAGGTATCCGTCGTGATGTTCTTCCTTCTTATAGTCCAAATATAGACGACTGACTCACGTGATGTGACAATACGGTATGTCAGCGGGCGGTACCGGTGCTCGTGTTCGAGTTGTGGCGTATTTCAGTTCCAGGAATCGTATATTTGGCACAGGCACGTGGTTCTCACATCGGGGGCCCACGTGCCACTTCTATCATGATTCAGGCTCTATACAGAACGTCCCGGAAACAGTCGGTTGTATGTGCTATAATAAAGCATACAACTTTATGGATAAAATACTTCTGGTTTATTGCATAGAGCCACGTTTCGATGTAGATTTCACACCGTTATCAAGCTAAATGTGACTATACAACCAAGTATATACAAAGTATGTTGTATTCAGACATCAATTCATTGACTGAATTACGTGATGTTTTGTAGGAACTGCAATCCGGTCCATTTGAAAATGGATGCCCGTTTTCACCGATTTCGAACGACACACAGTCATGAAGCCAAAGAACTCTCCTTTGTAACACGCCTTCTCAGATCAGACACCGAGCACAAGGGACCGTCTCAGCAGAATGTTTGGTATATAAATCCATCCGAATAATGCAGTTATGCATATTGAAATGTCAGTATTTGTAATAATTTAGCAAAATATTTCATAATTGCAGAAAAAAATTTCACTCAATATTTCATTTCAGGGGCTGTTATAGATTTAATCGTTTGATCTGCCCTTGACTGTTTATTTTGGAAACATTGGTAAGAGAAGTAGTCAGATAAACAAGAGAGCGCCGCCTGGAGGAACTCAGACAATGCTTTGATACCTTGGAGGCATTTGGATCGGTGGGTAAATACATGTGCTGCTATCCTAAAAAGAAAATAATTTCAAATAAATATATTCCTGAATTACCGTAAAACAGATTGTTGTGGGTTGCTTTAGTTGTAAATGTGGATGGAACAAGCTCAACTTGAACCTCAAGTGACATCCTTGTCAGTGTAGCAGGGTGTGGAATCATCGCAGAGATGACATCCTTACCCCGTCAGTGTAGGAGGGAGTGGTGTCATCCCACAGATGACATTCTTACCCTGTCAGTGTAGGAGGGAGTGGTGTCATCCCACAGATGACATCCTTACCCTGTCAGTGTAGCAGGGTGTGGAATCATCCCACAGATGACATCCTTACCCTGTCAGTGTAGGTGGGAGTGGTGTCATCCCACAGATGACATTCTTACCCTGTCAGTGTAGCAGGGTGTGGAATCATCCCACAGATGACATCCTAACCTTGTCAGTGTAGGAGGGTGTGGAATCATCGCACAGATGACATCCTAACCTTGTCAGTGTAGGAGGGAGTGGTGTCATCCCACAGATGACATCCGTACCTTGTCAGTGTAGCAGGGCGTGGTGTCATCCCACAGATGACATCCTTACCCTGTCAGTGTAGGAGGGAGTGGTGTCATCCCACAGATGACATCCTAACCTTGTCAGTGTAGGAGGGTGTGGAATCATCGCACAGATGACATCCTTACCCTGTCAGTGTAGGAGGGAGTGGTGTCATCCCACAGATGACATCCTAACCTTGTCAGTGTAGGAGGGTGTTGAATCATCGCACAGATGACATCCTTACCCTGTCAGTGTAGGAGGGAGTGGTGTCATCCCACAGATGACATCCTAACCTTGTCAGTGTAGCAGGGTGAGGAATCATCCCACAGATGACATCCTTACCCTGTCAGTGTAGGAGGGAGTGGTGTCATCCCACAGATGACATTCTTACCCTGTCAGTGTAGCAGGGTGAGGAATCATAGCAGAGATGACATCCTTACCTTGTCAGTGTAGGAGGGAGTGGTGTCATCTCACAGATGACATTCTTACCCTGTCAGTGTAGCAGGGTGAGGAATCATCGCAGAGATGACATGCTTACTTTGTCAGTGTAGGAGGGAGTGGTGTCATCCCACAGATGACATTCTTACCCTGTCAGTGTAGGAGGGAGTGGTGTCATTCCACAGATGACATTCTTACCTTGTCAGTGTAGGAGGGAGTGGTGTCATTCCACAGATGACATTCTTACCCTGTCAGTGTAGGAGGGAGTGGTGTCATCCCACAGATGACATTCTTACCCTGTCAGTGTAGGAGGGAGTGGTGTCATTCCACAGATGACATTCTTACCCTGTCAGTGTAGCAGGGTGAGGAATCACCGCAGAGATGACATGCTTACCTTGTCAGTGTAGCAGGGTGTGGAAACATTCCACAGATGACATCCTTACCTTGTCAGTGTATCAGGACTTGGAGTCATCCCACAGATGACATGCTTACCTTGTCAGTGTAGCAGGGCGTGGTATCATCCCACAGATAACATCCTTACCTTGTCAGTGGAGCAGGGTGTGGAGTCATCCCACAGATAACATGCTTACCTTGTCAGTGTAGCAGGGCGTGGTGTCATCCCACAGATGACATCCTTACCTTGTCAGTGTAGCAGGACTTGGAGTCATCCCACAGATGACATCCTTACCTTGTCAGTGTAGCAGGGTGTGGAGTCATCCTACAGATGACATCCTTCCGTTGTCAGTGAAGCAGGATATGGAGTCATCCCATAAATAACATCCTTTCCATGTCTGTTTAGCAGGGTGTGGTGTCATCCCACAGATGACATCCTTACCCTGTCAGTGTAGGAGGGAGTGGTGTCATCCCACAGATGACATTCTTACCCTGTCAGTGTAGCAGGGTGAGGAATCATAGCAGAGATGACATCCTTACCTTGTCAGTGTAGCAGGACTTGGAGTCATCCGATAGATGACATGCTTACCTTGTCAGTGTAGCAGGGCGTGGTATCATCCCACAGATAACATCCTTACCTTGTCAGTGGAGCAGGGTGTGGAGTCATCCCACAGATAACATGCTTACCTTGTCAGTGTAGCAGGGCGTGGTGTCATCCCACAGATGACATCCTTACCTTGTGAGTGTATCAGGACTTGGAGTCATCCTACAGATGACATCCTTACCTTGTCAGTGTAGCAGTGCATGGAGTCATCCTACAGATGACATCCTTACATTGTCAGTGTAGCAGGTTGTGGTGTCATCCCCCAGATGACATCATTACGTTGTCAGTGTAGCAGGGTGTGGAGTCATCCTACAGATGACATCCTTACCTTGTCAGTGTAGCTGGGTGTGGAGTCATCTCCCAGGTGACATCCTTACATTTTCAGTGTACCATGGTGTGGAGTCATCCCCCAGATGACATCCTTACATTGTCAGTGTAGCAGGTTGTGGTGTCATCCCCCAGATGACATCATTACGTTGTCAGTGTAGCAGGGTGTGGAGTCATCCTACTGATGACATCCTTACCTTGTCAGTGTAGCTGGGTGTGGTCTGATCCTACAGATGACATCCTTACCCTGTCAGTATAGGAGGGAGTGGTGTCATCGAACAGATGACATCCTTACCTTGTCTGTGTAGCAGGGCGTGGAGTCATCTCCCAGATGACATACTTACAATGTCAGTGTACCATGGTGTGGAGTCATCCCCCAGATGACATCCTTACATTGTGAGTGTAGCAGGGTGTGGAGTCATTTCCCAGATGACATCCTAACCTTGTCAGTGTAGCAGGGCATGGAGTCATCCCACAGATGACATCCTTACATTGTGAGTGTAGCAGGGTGTGGAGTCATTTCCCAGATGACATCCTTACCTTGTCAGTGTAGCAGGGTGTGGAGTCATAACACTGATGAAATCTGTACCCTGTCAGTGTAGCAGGGCGTGGAGTCATCCTACAGATGACATCCTTACCTTGTCAGTGTAGCAGGGCGTGGAGTCATCCTACAGATGACATCCTTACCTTGTCAGTGTAGCAGGGCGTGGAGTCATCCTACAGATGACATCCTTACCTTGTCAGTGTAGCAGTGCATGGAGTCATCCCACAAATGGCAGGCTTACCTTGTCTATGTAGCAGGGCGAGGAGTCATCCCCCAGATGACATCCTTACCTTGCCAGTGTAGCAGGGTGGGGAGTCATCACACAGATGACATCCTTCCCTTGTCAGCATAGCAGGGTATGGAGTCATCACACAGATGACATCCTTACATTGTCAGTGAACCATGGTGTGGAGTCATCCCCCAGATGACATCCTTACATTGTCAGTGTAGCAGGTTGTGGTGTCATCCCCCAGATGACATCATTACGTTGTCAGTGTAGCAGGGTGTGGAGTCATCCTACAGATGACATCCTTACCTTGTCAGTGTAGCTGGGTAAGGTCTGATCCTACATATGAGATCATTACCTTGTCAGTATAGCAGGGTGGGGTCATCCTACAGATGACATCCTTACCCTGTCAGTATAGGAGGGAGTGGTGTCATCGAACAGATGACATCCTTACCTTGTCTGTGTAGCAGGGTGTGAAGTCATCTCCCAGATGACATACTTACAATGTCAGTGTACCATGGTGTGGAGTCATCCCCCAGATGACATCCTTACATTGTGAGTGTAGCAGGGTGTGGAGTCATTTCCCAGATGACATCCTAACCTTGTCAGTGTAGCAGGGCATGGAGTCATCCCACAGATGACATCCTTACATTGTGAGTGTAGCAGGGTGTGCAGTCATTTCCCAGATGACATCCTTACCTTGTCAGTGTAGCAGGGTGTGGAGTCATAACACTGATGAAATCTGTACCCTGTCAGCGTAGCAGGGCGTGGAGTCATCCTACAGATGACATCCTTACCTTGTCAGTGTAGCAGGGTTTGGAGTCATCACACAGATGACATCCTTACCTTGCCAGTGTAGCAGGGTGGGGAGTCATCACACAGATGACATCCTTCCCTTGTCAGCATAGCAGGGTGTGGAGTCATCACACAGATGACATCCTTACATTGTCAGTGTAGCAGGGCGTGGTGTCATCCTATAGATGACATCCTTACCTTGTCAGTGTATCAGGACTTGGAGTCATCCCACAGAAGACATCCTTACCTTGTCAGTGTAGCAGGGTATGGAGTCATGCCACATATCACATTCTTACCTTTTCAGTGAAGCAGGGTGTGGAGTCATCCCACAGATGACATCCTTACCTTGTCAGTGAAGCACGGTGTTGTGTCATCCTACAGATGAGATCCTTACATTGTCAGTGTAGCAGGGCTTGGAGGTATCTCCCAGATAACATCCTTACATTGTCAGTTTAGCAGGGTGTGGAGTCATACCCCAGATGCCATCCTTACCTTGTCAGTGTAGCAGGGCGTGGAGTCATCCCCCAGATGACATCCTTACATTGTCAGTTTAGGAGGGTGTGGAGTCATCCCAGAGATGACATCCTAACCTTGTTAGTGTAGCAGGGCATGGAGTCATCCCAGAGATGACATCCTTACCTTGTCAGTGTAGCAGGGCGTGGAGTCATCCCCCAGATGACATCCCTACATTGTCAGTTTAGGAGGGTGTGGAGTCATCCCCCAGATGACATCCTAACCTTGTCAGTGTAGCAGGGCGTGGAGTCATCCTACAGATGACATCCTTACCTTGTCAGTGTAGCAGGATTTGGAGTCATAACACTGATGAAATCTGTACCCTGTCAGTGTAGAAGGGCGTGGAGTCATCCTACAGATGACATCCTTACCTTGTCAGTGTAGCAGGGCGTGGAGTCATCCCCCAGATGACATCCCTACATTGTCAGTTTAGGAGGGTGTGGAGTCATCCCAGAGATGACATCCTTACCTTGTCAGTGTAGCAGGGCATGGAGTCATCACACAGATGACATCCTTCCCTTGTCAGCATAGCAGGGTGTGGAGTCATCACACAGATGACATCCTTACATTGTCAGTGTAGCAGGCTGTGGTGTCATCCTACAGATGACATCCTTACCTTGTCAGTGTAGCAGGGCGTGGTGTCATCCTATAGATGACATCCTTACATTGTCAGTGTATCAGGACATGGAGTCATCCCACAGATGACATCCTTACCTTGTCAGTGTAGCAGCGTGTGGTGTCATCCCAGAGATGACATCCTTACCTTGTCAGTGTAGCAGGGTATGGAGTCATGCCACATATCACATGCTTACCTTTTCAGTGTAGCAGGGTGTGGAGTCATCCCACAGATGCCATTCTTACCTTGTCAGTGAAGCACGGTGTTGTGTCATCCTACAGATGAGATCCTTACATTGTCAGTGTAGCAGGGCTTGGAGGTATGTCCCAGATGACATCATTACATTGTCAGTTTAGCAGGGTGTGGAGTCATACTCCAGATGCCATCCTTACCTTGTCAGTGTAGCAGGGCGTGGAGTCATCCCCCAGATGGCATCCTTACCTTGTCAGTGTAGCAGGGTGCGAAGTCATCCCACATATCACATGCTTACCTTGTCAGTGTTGGAGGATGTGGAGTAATCCCACAGATGACATGCTTACCTTGTCAGTGTAGCAGGGTGTGGAGTCATCACACATATCACATGCTTACCTTGTCAGTGTTGGAGGGTGTGGAGCCATCCCACAGATGACATGGTTGCCTTTTCAGTGTAGCAGGGTATGGTGTCATCCTACAGATGGCATCCTTACCTTGTCAGTGTAGCAGGGTGTGGTGTCATCCTACAGATGGCATACTTACCTTGTCAGTGTAGCAGGGTGTGGAGTCTTCCCACATATCACATGCTTAGTTTGTCAGTGTTGGAGGGTGTGGAGTCATCCCACAGATATCACATGCTTATCTTGTCAGTGTAGCAGGGCGTGGAGTGATCCCACAGATGCCATCCTTACGTTGTCAGTGTAGCACGGTGTGGTGTCATCCTACAGATGACATCCTTACCTTTTCAGTGTGTGGTGTCATCCTACAGATGGCATCCTTACCTTACCAGTGTAGCAGGGTGTGGAGTCATCACACAGATGACATCCTTACATTGTCAGTGTAGCAGGCTGTGGTGTCATCCTACAGATGACATCCTCACTTTGTCAGTGTAACAGGGCATGGAGTCATCCCACAGATAACATTCTTACATTGTCAGTGTTGCAGGGTGTGGCGTCATCCCCCAGATGACATCCTAACGTTGTCAGTGTAGCAGGGTGTGGAGTCATCTCCCAGATGACATGCTCACCTTGTCAGTGTTCCATGATGTGGAGTCATCCCCAATATGACATCCTTACATTGTCAGTGTAGCAGGGTGTGGTGTCATCCCCCGGATGACATCTTAACCTTGTCAGTGTAGCAGGGCATGGAGTCATCCCACAGATGACATCCTTACCTTGTCAGTGTAGCAGGGTTTGGACTCATAACACTGATGAAATCTGTAACCTGTCAGTGTAGCAGGGCGTGGAGTCATCCTACAGATGACATCTTTACCTTTTCAGTGTAGCAGGGTATGGAGTCATCCCACAAATGGCAGGCTTACCTTGTCTATGTAGCAGGGGGAGGAGTCATCCCAGAGATGACTTCCTTACCTTGTCAGCGTAGCAGGGTGCGGAGTCATCCCCCAGATGACATTCTTACCTTATCAGTCTAGCAGGGTGTGGAGTCATCCCAGATATGACATCCTTACCTTGTCAGTGTAGCAGGATGTGGTGTCATCCTACAGATGACATCCTTACTTTGTCAGTGTAGCAGGGTGTGGAGTCATCCAACATATCACATGCTTACCTTTTCAGTGTAACAGGGTGTGGAGTCATCCCACAGGTCACATCCTTGCCTTGTCAGTGTAGCAGGGCGTGGAGTCATCCAACAGATGACATCCTTACCTTGTCAGTGTAGCAGGGTGTGGAGTCATCCTACAGATGAGATCCTTACATTGTCAGTGTAGCAGGGCGTGGAGGCATCTCCCAGATGACATCCTTACATTGTCAGTGTAGCACAGTGTTGAATCATCCCCCAGATGCCATCCTTACCTTGTCAGTGTTGGAGGGTGTGGAGTCATCCCCCAGATGACATTCTTACCTTGTCAGTCTAGCAGAGTGTGGAGTTATCCCAGAGATGACATCCTTACTTTGTCAGTGTAGCAGGGCGTGGTGTCATCCTACCGATGCCATCCTTACCTTGTCAGTGTAGCAGGGCGTGGAGTCATCCAACAGATGGCATCCTTACCTTGTCAGTGAAGCACGGTGTTGTGTCATCCTACAGATGAGATCCTTACATTGTCAGTGTAGTAGGGCGTGGAGGCATCTCCCAGATGACATCCTTACATTGTCAGTGTAGCAGGGTGTTGAGTCATCCCACAGACGCCATCCTTACATTGTCAGACTAGCAGGGTGTGGAATCATCCAACAGATGGCATCCTGACCTTGTCAGTGAAGCACGGTGTTGTGTCATCCTACAGATGAGATCCTTACCTTGTCAGTGTAGCAGGGCGTGGAGTCATCCCCGAGATGCCATCCTTACCTTGTCAGTGTAGCAGGGCGTGGAGTCATCCCACAGATCACATCCGTACCTTTTCAGTGTAGCAGGGTGGGGAGTAGTCCCCCAGATGACATCCTTGCCTTGTCAGCGTAGCGGAGTGGGGAGTCATCCCCCAGATGACATCCTTACCTTATCAATCTAGTAGGGTGTGGTGTCATCCTACAGATGACATCCTTACCTTACCAGTGTAGCAGGGTGTGGAGTCATCACACAGATGGCATTCTTACATTGTCAGTGTAGCAGGGTGTGGTGTCATCCTACAGATGACATCCTCACTTTGTCAGTGTAGCAGGGCATGGAGTCATCCCACAGATAACATCCTTACATTGTCAGTGTTGCAGGGTGTGAAGTCATCCCCCTGATGACATCCTAACGTTGTCAGTGTAGCAGGGTGTGGAGTCATGTCCCAGATGACATCCTTGCCTTGTCAGTGTTCCATGATGTGAAGTCATCCCCCAGATGACATCCTTACATTGTGGGTGTAGCAGGGTGTGGTGTCATCCCCCAGATGACATCCTAACCTTGTCAGTGTAGCAGGGCATGGAGTCATCCCACAGATGACATCCTTACCTTGTCAGTGTAGGAGGGTGTGGTGTCATATGCTTACCTTGTCAGTGTAGCAGGGTGTGGAGTCATCCCACAGGTCACATCCTTACCTTGCCAGTGTAGCAGGGCGTGGAGTCATCCAACAGATGACATCCTTACCTTGTCAGTGTAACAGGGCGTTTAGTCAGCCCCCAGATGCCATCCTTACCTGGTCAGTGAAGAAATGTGTGGAGTCATCCCACATATCACATGCTTACTTTGTCAGTGTTGGAGGGTGTGGAGTCATCCCACAGATCACATGCTTACCTTGTCAGTGTAGCAGGGTGTGGAGTCATCCCCCAGATGCCATCCTTACCTTGTCAGTGAAGCAGGGTGTGGAGTCATCCCACATGTCACATGCTTTCCTTATCAGTGTTGGAGGGTGCGGAGTCATCTCACAGATCACAAGCTTACCTTGTCAGTGTAGCAGGGTGTGGAGTCATAACACCGATGAAATCTGTACCCTGTCAGTGTAGCAGGGCGTGGAGTCATCCCACAGATGACATCCTTACCTTTTCAGTGTAGCAGGGCATGGAGTCATCCCACAAATGGCAGGCTTACCTTGTCTATGTAGCAGCGGGAGGAGTCATCCCACAGATGCTATTCTTACCTTGTCAGTGCAGCACGGTGTTGTGTCATCCTACAGATGAGATCCTTACATTGTCAGTGTAGCAGGGCTTGGAGGTATGTCCCAGATGACATCATTACATTGTCAGTTTAGCAGGGTGTGGAGTCATACTCCAGATGCCATCCTTACTTTGTCAGTGTAGCTGGGTGTAGTGTCATCCTACAGATGACATCCTTACCTTGTCAGTGTAGCTGGGTGTGGAGTCATCCTACAGATGACTTCCTTACCTTGTCAGTGTATCTGGGTGTGGAGTCATCCTACAAATGACATCCTTACATTGTCAGTGTAGCAGGGTGTGGAGTCATCCCACAGATGACATCCTTGCCTTGTCAGCGTAGCAGGGTGGGGAGTCATCCTACAGAAGACATCCTTACCTTATCAGTTTAGCATTGTGTGGAGTCATCCCAGATATGAGATCCTTACCTTGTCAGTGTAGCTGGTTGTGGAGTCATCCTACAGATGACATCCTTACCTTTTCAGTGCAGCTGGGTGTGGTGTCATTCTACAGATGACATCCTTACCTTGTCAGTGTAGCTGGGTGTGGAGTCACCCTACAGATGACATCCTTACCTTGTCAGTGTAGCTGGGTGTGGAGTCATCCTACAGATGACATCCTTACCTTGTCAGTGTAGCAGGGTGTGGAGTCATCCCACAGATGACATCCTTACCTTGTCAGTGTAGCTGGGTGTGGTGTCATCCTACAGATGACATCCTTACCTTGTCAGTGTAGCTGGGTGTGGAGTCATCCTACAGATGACTTCCTTACCTTGTCAGTGTATCTGGGTGTGGAGTCATCCTACAAATGACATCCTTACATTGTCAGTGTAGCAGGGTGGGGAGTCATCCCACAGATGACATCCTTGCCTTGTCAGCGTAGCAGGGTGGGGAGTCATCCTACAGAAGACATCCTTACCTTATCAGTTTAGCATTGTGTGGAGTCATCCCAGATATGAGATCCTTACCTTGTCAGTGTAGCTGGTTGTGGAGTCATCCTACAGATGACATCCTTACCTTGTCAGTGTAGCTGGGTGTGGAGTCATCCTACAGATGAGATCCTTACCTTGTCAGTGTAGCTGGATGTGGAGTCATCCTACAGATGACATCCTTCCGGTGTCAGTGTAGCAGGGTGTGGAGTCATCCTACAGATGACTTCCTTACCTTGTCAGTGTATCTGTGTGTGGAGTCATCCTACAGATGAGATCCTTACCTTGTCAGTGTAGCAGGGTGTGGAGTCTTCCTATAGATTACATCCTCACCTTGTCAGTGTAGCTGGGTGTGGAGTCATCCTACAGATGCCTTCCTTACCTTGTCAGTGTAGCAGGGTGTGGAGTTATCCTACAGATGACATCCTTACCTTGTCAGTGTAGCAGGGCGTGGTGTCATCCCCCAGATGCCATCCGTACCTTGTCAGTGTAGCAGGGCGTGGATTCATCTCCCAGATGACATCCTTACCTTGTCAGTGTTGCAGGGTGTGGAGTCATCCCACATATCACATACTTACCTTTTCAGTGTAGCAGGGTGTTGTGTCATCCCACAGGTCACATCCTTACCTTGTCAGTGTAGCAGGGCGTGGTGTCATCCCACAGATGATATCCTTACCTTGTCAGTGAAGCACGGTGTTGTGTCATCCTACAGATGAGATCCTTACATTGTCAGTGTAACAGGGCGTGGAGGCTTCTCCCAGATGACATCCTTACATTGTCAGTGTAACAGGGTGTTGAGTCATCCCCCAGATGCCATGTTTACCTTGTCAGTGTAGCAGGACGTGGAGTCATCCCCCAGATGACATTCTTACATTGTAAATCTAGCAGGGTGTGGAGTCATCCCAGAGATGACAGAGATACACACAACGTCACTGCCGTCGCAAACGAAAGGACGTGAAACATGTTTTGCGTGGAATCTACCTGCACCATACTTGAGTTACTTGTGGAGATGATTTCTGCATTTGTGTGTGATGAATAATGTTTCATAATGATATTTATTTTAAAAGTTATACTAGATGTCTTATTGAGTTTTACGATATACATTACATTAACAATTTGATTAAAGTTCGACTCATACCGACTAATACTGAAATCCTGGATTTATTATATCCACGCATCAATATATCAATTTTTATATCCTAGAAACAGTGTTTATATTCTAGAACCAGTGTTTAAAATCTAGCGCCAGTGTTTATATCCTACAACCAGTGTATATATCCTAGAACCAATGTTTATATCCTAAAACCAATGTTCATATCCTATAACCAGTGTTTATAATTTAGCGCCAGTGTTTATATCCTAGAACCAGTGTAATATGTCCGTGTATCTGTCCAAATGATCTTTTTATCCGTCTGTCTGTCTGCCTATCTGTGTGCCCGTCCGTCTGTCTGCCGATCTTAGCATCCCCCTCCGTTGGTTTGCCGATCTATGTATCCGTCCGTCTGTCTGCCGATCGACGGAACTCTACAATTGTACAACCCACCGTCGTAAAATCTGAAGCAAATTATAGATTTTCCACTTGATATTAAATTTGTCTTCTCGTAGATGATATTTGATGTAAATCATGAATCAGTATCTTGATATATGCTTGATATCTAATATAAAAACATCAATTTACTTTTCGAAAATAAAGAAATACTTGAACTGAAATCCCCAGGGTTATTGAAATGGAAGATATGACATCATTCCTCTGAATCACTTTGAAGTTACACCGTGTACACAACCATCACGTCTCCATCGGTGATGTTGTGGAAGTTGAAATCAATTTCTACAGACGACTTTTGATTTGATCTCCTTTGTACTAACACCTCAAACCATTGCTGCAGTCGCTAAACAAACCGGAAGTGCCGAAACTATTTATGTTTAAACATTTTGATCCTCCAGCGAGTATTGCACGTGATTAGAAAGACAGAAGATCAATGATATCACACGATATCAAACAGGATTCGGGGGGTGTTTTGGTCTTATATCTTCAAATAATATGAAATTACAGTTTAGTGACCTCGTTCCAAAACAAACATTGATGAATCGTCTGTCGGGGTGTGGAAGCAGTTTGTCGTCTGCTCCTCATGTAGTATAATTGCTCATCAGTTTGATCTGGTGAGGCGCACGTGCTGCATGATCTGCTCGTGCAAATACTCCCTCTCGGGATCAGTTTTTGTTTCATAAGGTAAATATATACTAGGCACATAAAGAAACTGTGCATACAAAAAAATTGACATCTTAATTTATCAAACCTGTGTAGACACATAAGGATTTTAACTCAGAGATTAGTGATATGTATCCAACATGCATGCACGTGCCACGTTCCGTGATGTCAGTGGTTTTTGTCCAAGACGTGCAAGACGTTGTTGCACGTGCAGTCCGGGAAAGAGTAACAGAGCAAATGAATGCCACCCAATTCTGTCACTTTGGAAAGCTCAACCCTGCCCTTGCGATCGTTCAAAAAATTAAACGGCTATTGAAACCACCCTTTCATATCACTACCTCCCACTACCCATATTTAAACATGTTTTTTTATATAATTTTATGTACAAAATTGCTGACCCCCAATACCTCCCCAGAACAAAATGGGTTCGCGGAAAGGGGCGACAGGTGACGAGTGGTGATGTGTGTTCGTTTAGGTCACGGAAAGAGACGAGTGGTGATGTGTGTTCCTTTAGGTCATGGAGAGGGACGAGAGGTGATATGTGTTCTTTTAGGTCACGGAAAGGGACGAGTGGTGATATGTGTTCTTGTAACACATGTGTGTTCTTCATGATACATCTGTCCTCGGTCTCAGGGTGGTTGCGTTACACCAGATTGACAGCTATATATTGGTTTTTGTATATCAGATGATATATCTGTGCTTGGTCCGAGGCTGGTGCAGGCAGTGTGAAGCTGGAATACAAAGGTAACCGTCTCATGCTCACAGCTCATGAGGGTCACTGAATTATCCAATGTTGTTCATCACTTATTGTTCTAGGCAGAAGTGTGGTCATCCATGGCAGATTAATTGTAGTCTGTCGCAGTAGGTTAGACCCAGCTGTAATGGTCACCACTGTAATCTACTATACATTCATGAAACAAATTCTTAAACCTACGAATTCAACATGCTGAGAAGCATACTTTCTTCAGATATTGTACAAACGCAGCACGTTTAATACCCAAATCCAATGTACGGTTCATTCACATACACACGTGAAACACATGTACAGGCCACCTTAATGCGACACTGCATCGACATACTCACTGGGAGTCTTCCTGCTGTTTTATTGGTCAGAGTGTTAAGGATGATGTATTTTTTTCTCCAGTGTGGCACCAGTCTGGATCTGGAGCAGAACACACTGCTCCGTCTTGATAATGTAGATGTTTGGATGATTGTGATCACATATGTTGGCCGCGTAAAGCTTAAACATGCGGAAGCATGACACGGGTAAGAGGCCAACAGACACATGACATATAACACAGGTCGTTGACCAACAGACACTTCACATATGACACAGGTCGGTGGCCAACGAACACTTGACATATGACACAGATCGTTGACCAACAGACACATGACATATAACACAGGTCGTTGGCCAACAGACACATGACATATAACACAGGTCGTTGGCCAACAGACACATGACATATAACACAGGTCGTTGGCCAACAGACACATGACATATGACACAGGTCGTTGGCCAACAGACATTTGACATATAACACAGGTCGTTGGCCAACAGACACATTACATTTGACACAGGTCGGTGGCCAACAGACACTTGACATATGACACAGGTCGGTGGCCAACAGACACATGACACAGGTCGTTGGACAACAGACACATGACATATGACACAGGTCGTTGGCCAACAGACACTTGACACAGTTCGTTGGCTAACAGACACTTGACATATGACAAAGGTCGTTGTCCAACAGACACATGACATATGACACAGGTCGGTGGCCAACAGACACTTGACACAGTTCGTTGTCCAACAGACACTTGACATAGGCATTTGTCATTTGTCTGTTGGCCAGCAACCCGTGTCATGTGCCTTTTGGCCACCGCTCTGTGGCGGTGACATAAAGACCCGCCATTAACGCTTTACAGGATCTTCACTATATATGGGTGTCCGGTGACCAGCCCTCGGTGGTGGCTGCTGTCAAAACACGACACAATGCCGGGTGACGCAATGACATACAAACGACTCGTGTGACCGGGAAGAATAAAGCGAAAATAAGATCCTGGCTGTACAAGTAGGCGGCATCTACGCAGTGGTAACAGTCGCCTTAGTGTACCTGCTTCACACTGTATGCACCACCCTCGGGATGGGGCAGACAGATCATCTGATATACGAGAATCCGAACATATCCATCTATATCACGTGTGATTATCAGTTGTGAAGACTCATCTGTGAAGTAATCGGATGACACTGGCTGGAATCGTCAGTCGGACGTGAGGTACTGTGTGTCTTCTACACTAGCCATTGCATTTCCACCATTAGTACGTTGTCTTGCGTTAAAGATGTGCACTGATTTGTTCTTTTATGAATAGCTGTGGCACGGAAATATATCCCTGTGTCCTGTACAGTTGTAACATGATGCGATCCACATATAACAAATGTTGGTGTTATCAACTTATGCTTTTAACATGTTTAAGATGGAATATAGTTTGCGGGGATTTGGTTTAGAAATGTGAAACAACGATTATTTGACGGTACTGAAATATGGGCCTTTTTCGCAGATAAAAACGTTGCTTATTATAGACTAGTCATGGCTGGTTTGGTTTGTTCAACGCTATTCTCGCTGACATGGGCGAAAGCGACACCTATCGAAGGATCGAAGAACGACCGGATATCAAAACATGGGAAATACAATAAGGGGACACATTCAAACTTATGTTTTGTGTCCTTGAATTCTTGAAAGGATGAGGGTCACAATCACATTTTACATAGGAATTGATGCACTGCATCATATCCTTGAAAGAATTCAGGTAAACGAAGAGAATGATAACTGTTTGCCTTGTAATACATGCAGAAATACACGTTGTGTGCTTATCCTCGTAAATTAGACAGGAAAACAAATACTGATGATATTATCATCAAGCTCCAGACCCGTGTTTGGGAATATAATTATACCCTTAATAAGAAGAAGAGGGACGAGAGGGAGAGATTTGTTTAAATCATTTTCTTCGGCCAAAATCAATTCTCTTTTTTTCCTGTTTTTTCGTCACTTTGAATAAACATCTTCTTATCTTTAAATTTAATCCATTAACATTCAAATTCTTATCTCTTTTCTCTTCAAACTTTGAAACCCAGCTTCCAAATTAGGTGACCCAGAACTATCTTTAAATGACACTCCCATCAAAGTTGTCAAGGAGGCCAAATTCTTGGGTCTAATTTTCGTCTCCCACTTAACTTTTTTGCAGCATATCAAATACCTAAAAACTAAATGCCTGAAGGCACTCGATTTACTGAAAGTTGTTTCTAACTCAAAGTGGGGAGGGGATCAAGCTACTCTCCTACACCTATACAGATCACTTGTCTGCTCGAAGCTTGATTATGGCTCCATCGTATATGGTGGAGCCTGTAGGCAACCTAAAACTACTTGATTCTGTCCACCACCAAGGCCTAAGACTTTGTCTTGGGTCCTTTAACCTTATATTGGTTATATTGGTTATACCTACTTGGGTTGTCAGTCCAGATTTGAAGAGGTCATCATCCGACGATATCGTATTGGCCACCCAAGATATACACTGTGTGTCCGTCTGCCTGGCTAACTGTGTGTCTGTCTGCCTGCCTAACTGTGTGTCCGTCTGCCTGCCTATCTGTGTGTCCGTCTGCCTGCCGATCTATGGTTTCCATCCGTGTTTCTGCCTATTTGTGTGTCGGTCTGTCTGTCAAACTGTCTGTCCGTCTGCCTGCCGATCTGTGTTTTCCATCCGTGTTCCTGCCTATCTGTGTGTCTGTGTTTCTGCCTAACTGTGTGTCCGTCTGCCTGCCGATCTATATTTTCCATCCGTGTTTCTGTTTCTGTGTGTCCGTCTGCCTGCCTATCTGTGTGTCCGTCTGCCTGTCGATCTGTTTTCCATCTGCCTGCCGATCTGTTTTCCATCCGTGTTTCTGCCTGTTTGGTGTCGGTCTGTCTGTCAAACTGTGTGTCCGTCTGCCTGCCTATCTGTGTGTCCGTCTGCTTGCCGATCTATGTTCTCCATCCGTGTTTCTGCCTATATGTGTATAGATCTGTCTGCCAAACTGTGTGTCCGTCTGCCTGCCTATCTGTGTGCCTAACTGTGTGTCCGTCTGCCTGCCTATCTGTGTGCTTAACTGTGTGTCCGTCTGCCTGCCGATCTGTGTTTTCCATCCGTGTTCCTGCCTATCTGTGTGTCGGTGTTTCTGCCGATCTGCGTCTGCATCAGGGTGTAACATGACCTTCCAAGTATGTTCTTCGCAATGTCTTCCCATGAACACAGAATTTGAAACCGTATCTGCCGATCGACGAAACCCTACAACTGTACAACCCATCGTCGTAAAATCTGAAGCAAATTATAGATTTTCCACTTGATATTTAATTTGATTTCTCGTATATTATATTTGATGTAAATCATGAATCATTATCTTGATGCTTGATATTTAATATAACAACATCAATCTACATTTCGAATATAAAGAAATACTTGGACTAAAACCCCAGGGTTATTGCAATGGAAGATATGACATCATTCCTCTGAATCACTTTGAAGTTACATCGTGTACACAACGATCACGTCTCCATCGGTGGCGTTGTGGAAGTTGGAATCAATTTCTACAGACGACTTTTGATTTGATATCCTTTGTACTAACACCTCAAACCATTGCTGCAGTCGCTAAACAAACCGGAAGTGCCGAAACTATTTATGTTTAAACATTTTGATCCTCCAGCGAATATTGCACGTGATTAGAAAGACAGGTGATTAATGATATCACACGATATCAAACAGGATTCGGGGGGTGTTTTGGTCTTATATCTTCAAATAATATGAAATTGCAGTTTAGTGACCTCGTTCCAAAACAAACATTGATGAATCGTCTGTCGGGGTGTGGAAGCAGTTTGTCGTCTGCTCCTCACCTAGTGTAATTGCTCATCAGTTTGATCTGGTGAGGCGCACGTGCTGCATGATCTGCTCGTGCAAATACTCCCTCTGGGGATCAGTTTTTGTTTCATAGGGTAAATATACATGAAGTTTCCATTCAGGCTGTCTATTATATTTTGCCGTTTTGATCCATTTGGCAAACACCCCAGCCCCTATATATGTTACAGTCAGATTGTGAAATCAGTCATTTCGTGAAATAACTAAGAGGGTCAGCCATTCAACTATCCCTACTGCTCGTTCTCTTTCTTCCTGGGTTAACCTTGGCATGCTCTCTGTGTGACCTTATGTGCAGTGATATTGCAGTGTTGGACAGGCCACTTCACAGGCCCCCACTGCGGGTCAGAAAATCGATAAACTATAGTACTGTCGGAAATAGAAAAAAACTGTATTTTCTCATTTATACCTACAATTCATGTAGTTGATGTGTGCAAGTGTGAAATATCTCTTAAACTAAATTCGGCCTAACTACAGTTTCAATGGTAGGGACACAAGAAACGTAGAAAAAGGACTTTACTGAGGAGAGTTAAGTGCAGAAATGAGCAATGCGATTTTTTTCTAAGTCCAAAACGAATTATTTGGAACAGACCATGGCTGTATGCAAATTAGTGTGCGACGATATTGTATTATAAAGGACACTTTTTAAGTGACCAATTTGAAATTAGACGTAGCTTCATTATAAACGATAGCTGGTGTAAAAAATAATAACTTTCATGCTGAAACTATTAAGGATGTAGCTACCATGGAGTCTCACTGTCACTATAAAAAGAAACAGATAGGAGGGTTCGTCTCAAAAGCAAAACCTGGACGGGTGTCGCAGACGATCGTTGGGGTGGGGCTTGGGGACAGAGATATCAGCTAAGATACGATAATCCTTTAGGGGAATTATACTGGGGAAGTAAACGGCATGTCATAACAATTTACAAATAATATCCAGTCCTGTCGATCTTCGCGATCGGGTGGTCATGCCACCTCTATATTTTGAGACATTTAATACGATGCGTTTCTATGGTTATCAGGTATCAAACTCTTTTACATATCGCAACATAAACTTTATGAAAGAAAGACACTTATACCAAAAAAATATAAGCTGTTAATCAATAGATGAGGCATAGTCAACACACATGAAAAAGCACAAAATATCTTTGAGATGACCCCTTGGGCGCCTGTAGGCAGCACATGCATTTCATGACGGTCATGACATAAAGGTTCATCACAGAAATACGGCGACATGATCGAAAACCGGACAATTATGCACACATCAATCAATATATCCTATTTTAAAGGCCTTACCGGGATCAAAAGCTTTTGTCCATATTTCCTGTCCGGTTTTCGATCATGTCGCCGTATTTCTGTGATGAACCTTTATGTATTTTATAGTAGGGGTGTTGATACTAAACCGGGACCTAGTTTATCGATTTTCTGACCCGCAGTGGGGCATGTGGGCCACTTATACTGATTCTTCGAACGATCTTTCCCATGTACCGGCCTAAGACATGTGTTTCGTGTTTCTGAGAGTCGCGGGCACAAAATGCGTTTCGGTGATTTGTTTCGTGCATCACGAACACTGGGAATATTTATCAAGCACATTTACATCAAATTTGATGGAAACGCCTAAACCTATTTATATAGCCAATAGCGAAATGGCTGATCCTCTTAGTCATTTCACGAAATGACTGATTTCACAATCCGACTGTAAGATATATATTGAGAGTGGTGGTCATTCAGCGTTGTAAAAGCTGAGCAGCAGATGACGAATGGACTGAAAATTGTTATACACCGCAGTAACCGATAACGGAAGTCAGTTAGAAACCAATTTTAGACATATTAACACGTTGGGCGTGTGGTGGCTGGGCAGAAGGGTTGGAGGTGTTGTAAGATTTGGAAGAGTTAGCGATCAACACTATCCAAGCACCGGTGGCCTAGTGAATAGAGGGTCTGTCAGGAGAGCAGAAAGTCGGCGGTGTTGTTCACAGGGCGTCTGTCACGAGAGCAGAAAGTCGGTGGTGTAGTCGACAGGGCGTCTGTCACGAGAGCAGAAAGTCGGTGGTGTAGTTGACAGGGCGTCTGTCAGAAGAGCAGAAAGTCGGTAGTGTAGTCCACAGGGCGTCTGTCAGGAGAGCAGAAAGTCGGTGGTGTAGTCCACAGGGCGTCTGTCACGAGAGCAGAAAGTCGGTGGTGTAGTTAACAGAGCGTCTGTCAGGAGAGCAGAAGTCGGTGGTGTAGTCCACAGGGCGTCTGTCAGGAGAGCAGAAAGTCGGTGGTGTAGTTGACAGAGGGGCTGTCAGGAGAGCAGAAAGTCGGTGGTGTAGTTGACAGAGCGTCTGTCAGGAGAGCAGAAAGTCGGTGTAGTTGACAGAGCATCTGTCATTAGGCAGGAAGTCGGCGTTGAAGTTGACAGAGCGTCTGTAAGGGGAGCTTGTGGTCGGTGTAGTTGACAGAGCGTCTGTCAGGAGAATAGAAATTTGTTTTTTTGTTATTTTTTATTGGTTCCCAAGATGAAAATATTACAGATATACCAAGCCGTGATAAATACGGCTTAAAGTCATATGTCTACATGATGTACAAGTGAGATATTATTGTATTAATATTTTTAAACATGCATAATTCATTAAATAGATAATGTATAGATAATGTCAGGTACAAGTCAATACAGTTTGAGTCATCCCAGTACTGGGGAGAGAAGGCTCCATTTATGATGGAAATTAATTATTTTATTATTTTTTGTTGATATATGATTTTCCACAAAGAATACTTCTTTTAGAGTTTGTATATAGAGAGTTAGATTTGGAAGCATATTTTTAATACTGCATAAGTGAATATGTCTCTTCGCAGCCTATTTTCACGTTGAGTACCAAACAAAATCATGTTTTTTTGATAATTTCAATGGATGTCGATAAAAATTGTTAAGCCGAATTCGTAGGTTTATCCAAATGGTTTGTGTCTCCTGACATTCCAATTACATATGACACACACTCTCATTTACATCTTTGGAAAAACAACACTACACCACATGACACACACTCTCATTTACATCTTTGTAAAAACAACACTACACATGACACACACTCTCATTTACATCTTTGTAAAAACAACACTACACATGACACACACTCTCATTTACATCTTTGTAAAAACAACACTACACATGACACACACTCTCATTTACATCTTTGTAAAAACAACACTACACATGACACACACTCTCATTTACATCTTTGTAAAAACAACACTACACATGACACACTCTCTCATTTACATCTTTGTAAAAACAACACTACACATGAAACACACTCTCATTTACATCTGTGTAAAAACAACACTACACATGACACACACTACACATGACACACACTCTCATTTACATCTTTGTAAAAACAACACTACACATGACACACACTCTCATTTACATCTTTGTAAAAACAACACTACACATGAAACACACTCTCATTTACATCTGTGTAAAAACAACACTACACATGACACACACTCTCATTTACATCTTTGTAAAAACAACACTACACATGACACACACTCTCATTTACATCTTTGTAAAAACAACACAAACTGTTGTCAATGTTTTTCATTTTGACCAATTCCCTTTTTGTGTAAATAATACCTTGTAGAAATCTATATTGAAAGTCTATAAGCTTTGTATCTTGCAATCCCTTTCTATATATACTGTAAATATATTTTTCCAATCAAAGTCAGTTTCAGGAAATAAAAGCAGCCATGTTTGGATATTTATCATTCCAAATAAGTTTATCATAAAAAATTCCGCAGCCTTTTGATGCTTTTACTAAATTTATCTGGCATTGGTTAACATTCAAATTACTGACTGGAATACAGAGAAAGTAAGTATGTTTCCAAGATTCAGGTAATATGTTCAGTAAATATCTGAAATCTAAAATAGTACCTTTCATATGAAAATTTTCTTTCAAAGATTATTGATAGTAAGCCATTCTCATCACATATATCCCTAATATTTATAATCCCTTTCTCTGCCCAATTCTTTATGAAATAGGTAGAGTTTTTGAAGTTGTGATTGAACCATAGTGGTTGGGATAGAATTTCATTAAGGTTATTAGGGTCAACATAATGTTGTTTGTGTATTAGTTTCCATGCTTTCAGCACATCATGCCAAAAAAGGTTTTCAATCTCATTAAAAGTTTCAGAATTTGCTGCAAAGTTAAATATATCTTTGAAAGGTATATTGGATGGATTTGTATTTTCACATTTTTTAAAATATAATCTTAAGGTTGATAATTTCAAAGCATCAATAAATCTACTTGTATCAATCATTCTCAATCCTCCTTCTTCATTTATATTTTTTACTACACTCCTCTTTATTTTATCATTTTTATCATTCCAAATGAACTGGTGGGTTGGGCATATGAATTGAAATTATGAACTATACTGAGTCAAAAAAAACACTTCACATTCTTTCTACAGGGCACTATAAAAGAACAAGAGATAGTAAGATGGTTAAATTGCTATTATTTCATTGCTGAGATCTGTGTAATGTACTCGATACACTGACAGTGCCATAATCAGTTCCATTAGGCTACATCGCCGTTCCAAAACATGGGTATACAGAATGTCAAGTCACAAGAATAAAAATGCGAAATTTCTCAGTTCAGTATCGTGTATGGCCGCCCCGCGCATTCACCACTGCCAAACACCATCTCCTCGTCGACTGCCTGATGCTTGTGAACAAGTGGTTGGGGATATTGCGCCATTGCTCTTGCAAGGCAGCGCCAAGTTCCTGCAAATTCTGAGGTTGGTTCCTAAGACCACGAAGCCTTCTCCCAAGTGCATCCCAAACGTGCTCTATTGGATTAAGGTCAGGGGACCTCGATGGCCAGTCCATGACGTTCATTCCAGCGTTTTGAAGAAAATCTCGTGTCAACATCGCGGTATGCGGCCGAGCATTATCATGCTGGAACTGTAGACCTGGGCCATGAGCCGCCATGAAAGGAACGAGTTCAGGGGTGAGCACCTGGTCGCGGTAAGCAGCAGCTGTGAGGTTTCCACGGATGACCAGAAGTCGGGAACGGTTGTTCCCACAGAAAGCACCCCACACCATGCAACTTCCGCCCCCGAATCTGTCGACTTCCTGTACACAACATTGGGCATACCGTTCACAACGTCGTCTCCAGACTCTATGCCTGCCGTCAGCGAATCTGAGGGTAAACCTGGATTCATCGCTAAAGACGACTCGATTCCAGTCTCTCTGGGTCCATTGGAGGTGACGTTGGGCTCCCAGCAGACGTTGACGTTGATGAAACGGCGTCAATATTGGCCCACGATATCGATGTCGAGAATGGAGATTGGCAGCCCGCAACCGATTTCGAATGATCTGTGAGGACAGTCGACCTCTAAACATCTCAGCCCTGGTTCGTGTAGCCGGCAGAAATCTGTCACGTAGGTGCATCCCATTGCTCTTGCAACGTCAATAACTGATCTTCCCGCTTGCAACATGCCAACGGCACGTTCACGTTGCACATATGACAATCGTGGCATTTCAAGTACCGTTAGAACTGTGGTTTAAAAGTGTTTTTTCAATTCTTGAGGCCAATGCAAACACGTGCATATGAAGAAAAACTTCGATGTGAAGATCACGTGATCGACTGCACGTGCAAAACCTGATTTGGCACTAACATCCTTTGCACGACGAATGGCGGGGTTTGAGTGGGTTTTGCTAACGTTTTTCTAGAGTCGAAAGATAGGGATCCCATTTCGGATACATGGATGTATCATCAGAAAAAAAATAGTCATTATTTTTCAAATTACATTTTGTGAAGTTTCTTTTTTGACTCAGTATAGTTTGGATAATGCTAGAGGTTTTATTACTGTTATTTTACCAATAAATGTTAAATTTCTTTTTCTCCAAGATGCTAAGAGTCTATTAATTTCTTCCAGTCCCTTTCTGGTTTTGATTACCCAAAGGTTTTCAAGATCTGGTGTAAATTTAATACCAAGTACATCAAATTCACCAGCATTCTCTTCCCACAGAGGTTACTCCTGTCATATTTTCCTACGTAACCTCTGTTCTAATACGGCCCTTTCATGGTGCGAGAGTTCAAGACTCGTGATTGGAGATAATCAGATTTAGTTGTGCAATCAGCGACGTTGTTTCAAAAGTGATCATTCGCAAGGCCTCGGTAATTTCCGTATGCTTCGAGAAAACTAAACTTCTTCCCCTGCGCGATGCGCAAACGTTTCTTCTAGACAGAACTCAGTCATGTTATGGCGGATCAGCGGCGTCTCCATCGCCCTCGTTGACAATGGACAAGCTAGCCATTAAACGTCTTGTGTGTAACATCAACACAAGTCCCCGGCAGATGGGGGATATTTGTGGCCCCACATTTGCTTGTGTTAGTCAAGTTGAATCTAAGTCGATGTAACAGGTGTTCTGATTGGATAGAAAGAAGGGAGATAATTCGTGTTGCGATCTTTTGCCGCTAGGGGATTTTACGAGAACAGGGAAATATGGCCGTATTAGAACAGAGGTTACGTAGGAAGATATGACAGGAGTAACCTCTGTGGGAAGAGAATGATTCACCAGTTACCCATTCAATTTTCAGGTCATTACATATTTTATCAGTAGATTAAGCTTTTGATCAAATCCAGATTTAATAAAATGCATTAATTGTGTCGATAGCGAGATATATACTCTCCTCGGTTCCATCAAGAAATAGTTCAGTATCATCAGCGTATTGATCCAGCTTATATTCCTTATCATTGATGACAATTCCTTTAATGTTTCCATTGTTTCTTATCATACAACCAAGAATCTCAGCTACAAAAAGAAAAATGTAAGGGGAAAGTGGGTCTCCCTGTCTGCATCCTCGTTCATTAGCCAAAAATTCAGAGAGATTACCATGTTGGATGACACAAGATGTTGGTTTCAAAAATCAACATATTTATCCATCTTATTATTTCAGGGCCAAATTCAAATTTATGTAAAACAAGGTTGATAAAATCTTTAGAAACAGTGTCAAAAGCTTTTTCAAAATCAATCAGAATTAGCAAGCCAGGAATGTTTTGTTTCTTTGTTTCGAACATTATGTCATATAGCAGTCTAGTATTTTCGCTAATAGTCCTACCTGGTATAAAACCAGTTTGATTACAATGAATACGATTATCTAAAGTAGCTTTTAATCCATGTGCAATACAGGAGCTGATAATTTTATAAATGGCATTGAGTAAAGTGATAGGCCTCCAGTTTTTAAGTAATGTTCTGTCTTTATTGGATTTTGGAATACAGGTGATGACACCCCTTTTCATATTTGAAGACATTTCATTCTTAGTTGATACATTTTTAACGAATCTATAAATCCATACTTTTAATTCTTTCCAAAAAACTTTAAAGAAATCAATAGGAAATCTATCAATACCTGGGCTTTTATTATTCTTCATCTTGTAAACTGCATTGCTAATTTCCTCCATACTGATTTCTTTTTCAAGATTCTACTACAGTATTTCTCGATTTTGGAATGTTTACATGCTTATAGTTCTCCAGATCAATTGTGGGGTCAAGCACTATGTTCCAGTATCCAACTATTGCTAATGAATCATTTTCACATTTTAAAATATTTTAAAATAGATTAATATAAAATTGAGGTTCATCATTATTAGGTCCATAGAGATTAGTTAGTGTTATTTTTTTTATCTTCTATTGAAATATCAGCAATAATATAATTGCCATTTTCATCTAATAAGGTCCTATGTATCTTGATATCAGTATCATTATTAAAAAGTATGGCAACACCTCTAGAATTAGATTTAAAAGGAGCTATGATGGCGGTGTGGTTGACAGAGCATCTGTCAGGAGAACAGAAAGTCGGCGGTGTAGTTGATAGAGCGTCTGTCAGGAGAGCAGGAAGTCGGCGGTGTAGTTGATAGAGCGTCTGTCAGGAGAGCCTGTGGTCGGTGTAGTTGACATAGCATCTGTCAGGAGAGCAGGAAGTCGGCGGTGTAGTTGACATAGCATCTGTTAGGAGAGCAGGAAGTCGGCGGTGTAGTTGACATAGCACCTGTCAGGAGAGCACGTGGTCATTGTAGTTGACAGAGCGTCTGTAAGGAGAGCCTGTGGTCGGTGTGGTTGACAGAGTATCTGTCAGGAGAGCCTGTGGTCGGTGTGGTTGACAGAGTATCTGTCAGGAGAGCAGGAAGTCGGCGGTGTAGTTGATAGAGCGTCTGTCAGGAGAGCACGTGGTCATTGTAGTTGACAGAGCGTCTGTCAGGAGAGCCTGTGGTCGGTGTAGTTGACATAGCATCTGTCAGGAGAGCAGAAAGTCGGCGGTGTAGTTGATAGAGCGTCTGTCAGGAGAGCTTGTGGTCGATGTAGTTGACATAGCATCTGTCAGGAGAGCAGGAAGTCGGCGGTGTAGTTGATAGAGCGTCTGTCAGGAGAGCACGTGGTCATTGTAGTTGACAGAGCGTCTGTCAGGAGAGCCTGTGGTCGGTGTGGTTGACAGAGCGTCTGTCAGGAGAGCCTGTGGTCGGTGTGGTTGACAGAGTATCTGTCAGGAGAGCAGGAAGTCGGCGGTGTAGTTGATAGAGCGTCTGTCAGGAGAGCACGTGGTCATTGTAGTTGACAGAGCTTCCGTCAGGAGAGCTTGTGGTCGGTGTAGTTGACATAGCATCTGTCAGGAGAGCAGGAAGTCGGCGGTGTAGTTGATAGAGCGTCTGTCAGGAGAGCTTGTGGTCGATGTAGTTGACATAGCATCTGTCAGGAGAGCAGGAAGTCGGCGGTGTAGTTGATAGAACGTCTGTCAGGAGAGCACGTGGTCATTGTAGTTGACAGAGCGTCTGTCAGGAGAGCCTGTGGTCGGTGTATAGGTGAAAACAATGTCTGCGAGAAGAGAAGGTCGGTTGTATAGTTGATAGCGTCTGTCAGGAGAGCAAAAAGTCGGTGGTTCAGAGGCCATGAGAGAAGAGGATTGTCGTTTCAATACGTTTAAAGATAATACTTGTGGCTTCCTTCCTGACCAGTAATCGGTTAAAAGACTGGCTGGCTCGGGACTAGTCTGCTGTGTCAATCTGTGTCTTGCAACCTCAGTAGGTCGGCACTATACACCCGACGGCAGCCCTGATCAAGATGTGTTCCCTCATGCAAAAATGCTATGTTCATTAATGTAACAATGTTATATTTCCGAATGTAACAGTGCAATATTACCGAATGTAACAATGTAATTATCCAGAATGTAACAATGTTCTCTCCAGTAACTAACAAAGTTCCATCACTGTGTGTGACAATGCTCCGTCCCTTTATGTAACGATGTTATTTTTCTTTATCTAACAACGTTCTGCCTTTTATGTAACGATCATATGACCCTTAATATAACAATGTTTTCTCTCTTAATGTAACAATTCTATACCTTATTGTTTCAACATTTGCTCCCTCAATGTAACAAAGTATTACACCGCGTGTGAGCTGGATATGTGTGGAATCTTAAGCCTATCATTTTGTCAGAACATGAGCTGTAGTTTGGATGGTGCCGCGAATTAAGAAATCATAAGGGCATAACAACATATTTTACGGACGCTTCAAAGAATTCTGTAACTAGCGCAAATACTGATCATTTCTACACCCTTGTGATCCTCCATTGGCCCTACACTGTGGGTCAGAGAGAGAGAGAGAGAGAAAGAGAGAGAGAGAGAGAGAGAGAGAGAGAGAGGGGGGAGGAAGGGAAGAGGGGATGGGGGAGAGAGAAAATGCCACCCCCACCCACCACCACCCCTTGCATATCACTACCTCCCACTACCCATATTTAGGCATGTTTTTTAAATAATTTTATGTACGAAATTGCTGAGCCCCATTACCTCCCCAGAACAAAACGGGTTCGGAGAGCGACGAGTGGTGATATGGGTTCTTTGAGGTCACGGAAAGGGACGAATGGTGATATGTGTTCTTGTAGGTCACGGAGAGGGACGAGTGGTGATATGTGTTCTTGTAGGTCACGGAAAGGGACGAGTGGTGATATGTGTTCTTGTAATACATGTGTGTTCTTCATGATACATCTGTCCTCGGTCTCAGGGTGGTTGCGTTACACCAGATCATATATTGACAGCTATATTTTGGTTTTTGTATAGCAGATGATATATCTGTGCTTGGTGCGAGGCTGGTGCAGGCAGTGTGAAGCTGGAATACAAAGGTAACCGTCTCATGCTCACAGCTCATGAGGGTCACTGAATTATCCAATGTTGTTCATCACTTATTGTTCTAGGCAAGTGTGGTCATCCATTGCAGATTAATTGTAGTATGTAGCAGTAGGCTAGACCCAGCTGTAATGGTAACCACTGTAATCTACTATACATACATTAAACAAATTCTTAAACCTACGAATTCAACATGCTGAGAAGCATATATTCTTCAGATATTGTACAAACGCAGAACGTTTAATACCCAAATCCAATGTACAGTTCATTCACATACACACGTGAAACACATGTACAGGCCACCTTAATGCGACACTGCATCGACATACTCACTGGGAGTCTTCCTGCTGTTTTATTGGTCAGAGTGTTAAGGATGATGTATTTTTTTCTCCAGTGTGGCACCAGTCTGGATCTGGAGCAGAACACACTGCTCCGTCTTGATAATGTAGATGTTTGGATGATTGTGATCACATATGTTCGCCGCGTAAAGCTTAAACATGCGGAAGCATGACACATGTCGTTGGCCAACAGACACATGACATATAACACAGGTCGTTGGCCAACAGACACTTGACATATGACACAGGTCGTTGGCCAACAGACATTTGACATATAACACAGGTCGTTGGCCAACAGACACATGACATATGACACAGGTCGGTGGCCAACAGACACATGACATATAACACAGGTCGTTGGCCAACAGACACTTGAAATATGACACAGGTCGTTGGCCAACAAACACTTGACATCTAACACAGGTCGTTGGCCAACAGACAGATGACATATGACACAGGTCGGTGGCCAACAGACACATATGACACAGGTCGGTGGCCAACAGACACATGACATATGACACAGGTCGGTGTCCAACAGACACTTGACATATGACACAGGTCGTTGGTCAACAGACAATTGACATATGACACAGGTCGGTGGCCAACCTGTGTCCTGTGCCTGTTGGCCATTAACGCTTGTCAGGATGTTTACTATATATGGGTATCCGGTTACCAGCCCTCGGTGGTGGCTGCTGTCAATACACGACACAATGCCGGGTGACGCAATGACCTACATACGACTCGTGTGACCAGGAAGAAGAAAGTGAAAACAGGATCGTTGTTATACCACTAGGCGGCATCTACGCAGTGGTAGCAGCTACCTTAGTGTACCTGCTTCACACTGTATGCACCACCCTCGGTATACCTGCTTCACACTGTATGCACCACCCTCGGTATACCCGCTTCACGCTGTATGCACCGCCCTCGGGCTGGGGACAGACACAACATCTGATATACGAGAATCCGAACAGATCCATCTATATCACGTGTGATTATCAGTTGTGAGGACTCATCTGTGACGTAATCGGATGACACTGGCTGGAATCGTCAGTCGGACGTGAGGTACTGTATGTCTCCTTGGCAACTTTGATGGGAGTGCAATTTAAAGATAGGTCTAGGTCACCTAATTTTGAAGCTGGGTTTCAACCCTTCATTTAACTGTGTCTTTAATCCTCTTGATAAGGATTTGTACAACAAAGAGCCTTCTCTTGTTCCGCCTCTTGGTTTAAGAGTTAAACCATTCATTTCTGCTGCCGGTATTGAGCTGGTAAATATATCTCCTTCCCGTCTTCTTTCTTCTCCTCCTTGGCAGTTGGTTAGGCCACAAGTTGACCTAACATTAAGCACTTTTAAAAAATCAGAAACTAATGACTTACAATATATACAAGAATATAATCAATTAAGAAGTAAATATAATACATACAAATCCTTATTTACAGATGGGTCCAAGAATAGTGGCGCAGTGGCTTGTGCCACTGTCATTGGATCCAGAACAATATCTTGTCGACTACCAAATAACAGCTCTATTTTCACAGCAGAACCTAATGCTATATTAACAGCTCTTAGATATATTAATAAGCACCGTAAATATAAACAATACATAATCTTGTCCGATTCTCTTTCGTGCCTTCAAGCTATCTAAAAACTCTCTTGTAAACATCCACTTTTAATTGAGATTATTGAACTTTATAATGATCTAGCTACTGGCCAATGCGACATCGTCTTTTGTTGGTTCCCCAGCCGTGTTGGTATTTCTGGGAATACAGTGGCCGATCTTGCTGCTAAGGCAGCACTCAATAAATCTGTGACACCACTTCTTATTCCATACTCTGATTATAAAGCTGTTATCAGATCTTATATCCGTGATCTAATGCAAAAGAAGTGGGACACCCAAGTGGGTATAAATAAATTACATGCAATACAACCTTATCAGAGGGGTACACAAAGTCCGCAGTCTAGACTACCAAGTGTCCGACTTCCATTTTTGTGGAAGCCACGGTGGCTGAGCGGTCTAGGCGTCTGACTTTGCGTGCTGGCGGTTAGGTGCCTGACTCTGAGGGTGTAGGTTCGAATCCCGGATTATCAAAGCACCGCAACCATTGTTCTGACGGTCCCTTCCGTCATATTATGACCGTCACCGGACATAAGTCTGAATCTAGCCTGAAAACATATACTGGCTACACTGATGAGAAAGCCAAGAAGAAAATGTCAGCAACCATAGCTGAGAAAACGTGACGCTATCCCGCCAGCTGAAGACATCAAGAACTTTCTGAATGATGTTGACTTTGACAGACTTTTGCAAACAATTGATGTTCATGAAACTACTGACTCTGCACTTAGGCCTAATGTGCAGGTGCAGAGCAGCATGGTAAATAACTGCTTGACCCGAATGCCCGGACCTGTAATGCACGGCTACAATGTTACCATTAACTACACTTTCTACCAACATCAGTATAAGCAGCTTTGTTTTAACTGCTGCTGTGACGGATATTGTACCATGAATGTTTATGTAAGGGCGTCAAGCTATGACGTCATCCTATTGTTTACATGTCACAGTATTGTTGACATAACGTTATTGGTTTGTAGTGAAAATAAACTTACTTTGCTTTACTAAATGGACATGTTTTGGTATTTAGAAGATTTTTCCTAAAATTACTTAATAAAACAATTATGGACTGGTGAATTCCGTCAATACCTGCTATTATGGACCCGCGAAAGCAATATTGAACGAGGACGCTTATACTATAACTGTATAATGTGGCTATTGACCTCATCACCAGTCTATAACTGTATAACGTGGCTATTGACCTCATCACCAGTCTATAACTGTATAATGTTGCTATTGACCTCATCACCAGTCTATAACTGTATAATGTGGCTATTGACCTCATCACCAGTCTATAACTGTATAATGTGGCTATTGACCTCATCACCAGTCTATAACTGTATAATGTGGCTATTGACCTCATCACCAGTCTATAATTGTATAATGTGGCTATTGACCTCATCACCAGTCTATAACTGTATAATGTGGTTATTGACCTCATCACCAGTCTACAACTGTATAATGTGGCTATTGACCTCATCAGCAGTCTATAACTGTATAATGTGGATATCAACCTCATCACCAGTCTATAACTGTATAATGTGGCTATTGACCTCATCAGCAGTCTATAACTGTATAATGGGGCTATTGACCTCATTACCAGTCTACAACTGTATAATGTGGCTATTGACCTCATCACCAGTCTACAACTGTATAATGTGGCTATTGACCTCATCACCAGTCTATAACTGTATAACGTGGCTATTGACCACATCACCAGTCTATAACTGTATAATGTTGCTATTGACCTCATCACCAGTCTATAACTGTATAAAGTGGCTATTGACCTCATCACCAGTCTATAACTGTATAATGTGGCTATTGACCTCATCAGCCGTCTATAACTGTATAATGTGGCTATTGACCTCATCAGCAGTCTACAACTGTATAATGTTGCTATTGACCTCATCACCTGTCTATAACTGTATAATGTGGCTATTGACCTCATCACCAGTCTATAACTGTATAATGTTGCTATTGACCTCATCAGCAGTCTATAACTGTATAATGTGGCTATTGACCTCATCAGCAGTCTACAACTGTATAATGTGGCTATTGACCTCATCACCAGGCTCTAACTGTATAATGTGGCTATTGACCTCATCAGCAGTCTATAACTGTATAATGTGGCTATTGACCTCATCACCAGTCTATAACTGTATAATGTGGCTATTGACCTCATCAGCAGTCTATTACTGTATAATGTGGCTATTGACCTCATCAGCAGTCTATAACTGTATAATGTGGCTATTGACCTCATCATCAGTCTATAACTGTATAATGTGGCTATTGACCTCATCAGCAGTGTCGAGAAGCATCCCTATGCCAGGATTTCAATTTATCCGTGACTCGTCCGGTTTACTGAGGACTTTTTTTCCGGATTTCTTTTTGTACTGTAATATTATGGGTAATACACGAGACAAGAGAGCACGTGTTTTCCTGTTTTGCCTTGAAGTTGACAACCACTTGACTGAGAAGTGCCCTGATAGATTTTTCATGGTCCCGCGAGCCGGATGGTAACCCCAGTCTTACGTTGCCCTTGAATATGAACGGTGCCATTGTCGGTAAGAACGACAGTGATGAAACTCGTCAGCCAGCCGAGAGAGGTGCTCGGTTTTCGTCGCGCGACAGACGACTTCCGAGGTATCTTTCTGACTATGTTTTGGACAGATATTTAAACGAGTCACAATTACAGGAATCGTCAGTATTGATAACACGATCGCAAGCCTCAAATGCACCCAGTAGACATTCTCATGCATCTAAACACTCTCAGCGGTCACAACAGTTTGAGAAGTGCCCTGTTAGATTTTTCAACCAGTCTATAACTGTATAATGTGGCTATTGACCTCATCACCAGTCTACAACTGTATAATGTGGCTGTTGACCTCTTCACCAGTCTATAACTGTATAATGTGGCTATTGACCTCATCAGCAGTATCTAATTGTATAATGTGGCTATTGACCTCTTCACCAGTCTATAACTGTATAATGTGGCTATTGACCTCTTCACCAGTCTATAACTGTATAATGTGGCTATTGACCTTATCAGCAGTCTATAACTGTATAATGTGGCTATTGACCTCATCAGCAGTCTATAACTGTATAATGTGTCTATTGACCTCATCAGCAGTCTATAACTGTATAATGTGGCTATTGACCTCATCAGCAGTCTATAACTGTATAATGTGGCTATTGACCTCATCATCAGTCTATAACTATATAATGTGGCTATTTACCTCATCACCAGTGTCGAGAAGCATCCCTATGCCAGGATTTCAATTTATCCGTGACTCGTCCGGTTTACTGAGGACTTTTTGTTCCGGATTTCTTTTTGTACTGTAATATTATGGGTAATACACGAGACAAGAGAGCACGTGTTTTCCTGTTTTGCCTTGAAGTTGACAACCACTTGACGTGTTTTTCCGTTTCGCCCCTGATACAAACCACTCTGACTGAGAAGTGCCCTGATAGATTTTTCATGGTCCCGCGAGCCGGATGGTAACCCCAGTCTTACGTTGCCCTTGAATATGAACGGTGCCATTGTCGGTAAGAACGACAGTGATGAAACTCGTCAGCCAGCCGAGAGAGGTGCTCGGTTTTCGTCGTCGCGACAGACGACTTCGAGGTATCTTTCTGACTATGTTTTGGACAGATATTTAAACGAGTCACAATTACAGGAATCGTCAGTATTGATAACACGATCGCAAGCCTCAAATGCACCCAGTAGACATTCTCATGCATCTAAACACTCTCAGCGGTCACAACAGTTTGAGAAGTGCCCTGTTAGATTTTTCAACCAGTCTATAACTGTATAATGTGGCTATTGACCTCATCACCAGTTTATAACTGTATAATGTGGCTGTTGACCTCTTCACCAGTCTATAACTGTATAATGTGGCTATTGACCTCATCAGCAGTATCTAATTGTATAATGTGGCTATTGACCTCTTCACCAGTCTATAACTGTATAATCTGGCTATTGACCTCTTCACCAGTCTATAACTGTATAATGTGGCTATTGACCTTATCAGCAGTCTATAACTGTATAATGTGGCTATTGACCTCATCAGCAGTCTATAACTGTATAATGTGGCTATTGACCTCATCAGCAGTCTACAACTGTATAATGTGGCTATTGACCTAATCACAAGTCTATAACTGTGTAATGTGGCTATTGACCTCATCAGCAGTCTATAACTGTATAATGTGGCTATTGACCTCATCACCAGTCTATAACTGTATAATGTGTCTATTGACCTCATCAGCAGTCTATAACTGTATAATGTGGCTATTGACCTCATCAGCAGTCTATAACTGTATAATGTGGCTATTGACCTCATGATCAGTCTATAACTATATAATGTGGCTATTTACCTCATCACCAGTGTCGAGAAGCATCCCTATGCCAGGATTTCAATTTATCCGTGACTCGTCCGGTTTACTGAGGACTTTTTGTTCCGGATTTCTTTTTGTACTGTAATATTATGGGTAATACACGAGACAAGAGAGCACGTGTTTTCCTGTTTTGCCTTGAAGTTGACAACCACTTGACTGAGAAGTGCCCTGATAGATTTTTCATGGTCCCGCGAGCCGGATGGTAACCCCAGTCTTACGTTGCCCTTGAATATGAACGGTGCCATTGTCGGTAAGAACGACAGTGATGAAACTCGTCAGCCAGCCGAGAGGTGCTTGGTTTTCGTCGCGCGACAGACGACTTCGAGGTATCTTTCTGACTATGTTTTGGACAGATATTTAAACGAGTCACAATTACAGGAATCGTCAGTATTGATAACACGATCGCAAGCCTCAAATGCACCCAGTAGACATTCTCATGCATCTAAACACTCTCAGCGGTCACAACAGTTTGAGAAGTGCCCTGTTAGATTTTTCAACCAGTCTATAACTGTATAATGTGGCTATTGACCTCATCACCAGTCTATAACTGTATAATGTGGCTGTTGATCTCTTCACCAGTCTATAACTGTATAATGTGGCTATTGACGTCATCAGCAGTCTATAACTGTATAATGTGGCTATTGACCTCATCAGCAGTCTATAACTGTATAATCTGGCTATTGACCTCATTACCAATCTACAACTGTATAATGTGGCTATTGACCTCATCATCAGTCTATAACTGTATAATGTGGCTATTGACCTCATCAGCAGTCTATAACTGTATAATGTGGCTATTTACCTCATCAGCAGTCTATAACTGTATAATATCGCTATTGACCTCATCACCAGTCTACAACTGTATAATGTGGCTATTGACCTCATCAGCAGTCTATAACTGTATAATGTGGCTATTGACCTCATCACCAGTCTATAACTGTATAATGTGGCTGTTGACCTCATCACCAGTCTATAACTGTATAATGTGGCTATTGACCTCATCAGCAGTCTATAACTGTATAATGTGGCTATTGACCTCATCATCAGTCTACAACTGTATAATGTGGCTATTGACCTAATCACAAGTCTATAACTGTATAATGTGGCTATTGACCTCATCAGCAGTCTATAACTGTATAATGTGGCTATTGACCTCATCACCAGTCTATAACTGTATAATGTGGCTATTGACCTCATCATCAGTCTACAACTGTATAATGTGGCTATTGACCTAATCACAAGTCTATAACTGTATAATGTGGCTATTGACCTCATCAGCAGTCTATAACTGTATAATGTGGCTATTGACCTCATCATCAGTCTATAACTGTATAATGTGGCTATTGACCTCATCATCAGTCTATAACTGTATAATGTGGCTATTGACCTCATCACCAGTGTCGAGAAGCATCCCTATGCCAGGATTTCAATTTATCCGCGACTCGTCCGGTTTACTGGGGACTTTTTTTTCCGGATTTCTTTTTGTACTGTAATGTTATGGGTAATACTCGAGACAAGAGGGCACGTGTTTTCCTGTTTTGCCTTGAAGTTGACAACCACTTGACTGAGAAGTGCCCTGATAGATTTTTCATGGTCCCGCGAGTCGGATGGTAACCCCAGTCTTACGTTGCCCTTGAATATGAAGGGTGCCATTGCCGTTAAGAACGACAGTGATGAAACTCGTCAGCCAGCCGAGAGAGGTGCTCGGTTTTCGTCAAGCGACAGACGACCTCCGAGGTATCTTTCTGACTATGTTTTGGACAGATATTTAAACGAGTCACAATTACAGGAATCGTCAGTATTGATAACACGATCGCAAGCCTCAAATGCACCCAGTAGACATTCTCATGCATCTAAACACTCTCAGCGGTCACAACAGTTTGAGAAGTGCCCTGTTAGATTTTTCAACCAGTCTATAACTGTATAATGTGGCTATTGACCTCATCACCAGTCTACAACTGTATAATGTGGCTATTGACCTCATCAGCAGTCTATAACTGTATAATGTGGCTATTGACCTCATCAGCAGTCTATAACTGTATAATGTGGCTATTGACCTCATCAGCAGTCTATAACTGTATTATGTGGCTATTGACCTCATCATCAGTCTATAACTGTATAATGTGGCTATTGACCTCATCAGCAGTCTATAACTGTATAATGTGGCTATTGACCTCATCAGCAGTCTATAACTGTATAATGTGGCTATTGACCTCATTACCAGTCTACAACTGTATAATGTGGCTATTGACCTCATCAGCTGTCTATAACTGTATAATGTGGCTATTGACCTCATCAGCAGTCTATAACTGTATAATGTGGCTATTGACCTCATCAGCAGTCTGTCACTGTATAATGTGGCTATTGACGTCATCACCAGTCTATAACTGTAAAATGTGGCTATTGACCTCATCACCAGTTTATAACTGTATAATGTGGCTATTGACCTCATCACCAGTCTATAACTGCATAATGTGGCTATTGACCTCATCACCAGTCTATAACTGTATAATGTTGCTATTGACCTCATCACCAGTCTATAACTGTATAATGTGGCTATTGACCTCATCACCAATCTGTAACTGTATAATGTGGAGATTGACCTCATCACCAGTCTATGACTGTATAATGTGGCTATTGACCTCATGACCAGTCTATGACTGTATAATGTGGATATTGACCTCATCACCAGTCTATGACTGTATAATGTGGCTATTGACCTCGTCACCAGTCTATAACTGTATAATGTGGCGATTGACCTCATCACCAGTCTATAACTGTATAATGTGGCTATTGACCTCATCACCAGTCTATAACTGTATAATGTGGCTATTGACCTCGTCACCAGTCTATAACTGTATAATGTGGCTATTGATCTCATCAGCAGTCTATAACTGTATAATGTGGCTATTGACCTCATCAGCCGTCTATAACTGTATAATGTGGCGATTGACCTCATCAGCAGTCTATAACTGTATAATAAGGCTATTGACCTCATCACCAGTCTATAACTGTATAATGTGGCTATTGACCTCATCACCAGTCTATAACTGTATAATGTGGCTATTGACCTCATCATCAGTCTATAACTGTATAATGTGGCTATTGACCTCATCAGCAGTCTATAACTGTATAATGTGGCTATTGACCTCATCACCAGTCTATAACTGTATAATGTGGCTATTGACCTCATCACCAGTCTATAACTGTATAATGTGGCTATTGACCTCATCACCAGTCTATAACTGTATAATGTGGCTATTGACCTCATCACCAGTCTATAACTGTATAATGTGGCTATTGACCTCATCACCAGTCTATAACTGTATAATAAGGCTATTGACCTCATCACCAATCTATAACTGTATAATAAGGCTATTGACCTCATCAGCAGTTTATAACTGTATAATGTGGCTATACAACTGTTCCCGACACACAGAACGAATTCAGCCAGCGCGATGGCTTTGATGGATGTGTCCCATTCGTCCCCTTCCGTAACCTACAAGATGACTCGTCCCCCTCTCAGTGCTTGTTATATGTGAAAATACGACAAAAGGTGCTTTGATAAAGATAATCCCGAGTACTTAAATCGTTTATGGAATCATGTGATTGTTAAACACATTCTAAAGCTTATATATCATCATACTGAAACTACGAAGAACCTTTGTAACAGAATTGTTTTGTGTAGCTTTTAGTAAGGATAATGCCATAGACGGTGAGAGATTCAAACGCACGCACATGGGTTTTGAGCGTTTTTCTGACGTAACAAATGTTATATTTGGGATTACACTTTCTTAGTGAGGTACATATTCTTGCCGTTTTGCTGGGTTAAGTCCCATCCGGGATTCGAACCGACACCCTCAGAGTCAGGGACCTAATCGCCAGTTACAGAAGTAACACGTTTAAAAGATTTGAATTCGGAGGACTTGGTGTGATAGATGTAGGTGAATATTTTCTGGAATTAAACCTGTCTTACCTGAAACACAGTTATGCAATGTTAAAAACTTAAAACCTCTGCAATGAGATTTTCTATAGAAAAGATCTATTCAGATTAGGTGCAAATGTACGTAAGTATAGTCACTGCAATAAGCCTTTCTGGCAGGGTACCTGTGAGGTTTGGGGCTACATATATGAAACCGAAAAATAGTTAAACTCAAAATATCATCCACACGTTCAAAAAACAGTCAGGCTCAAAAACCAGTTAACAAAAACGACTGGCAACGACAAGAAAAACTTTCTGAATATCTTTCTGTCTTTGGTATGAACTTATCTACCACAGCTATCATATCAGTATAACCATGACAGTATATAAGCTGAGAACAGGTTTCACTATATACAGGTATACTGTGTGTTCCTTTGTCGGGACCATGAACCTGTTCTCTTGCTGGAATCAAAACAATGACAAAAAATAGACTGTATGTTGCACAACAGGGTTCATTTAGCTCTTGACTGATTACGAAGGTCGGGACTAATAGACTGGAAGTGCATATGACTTTCAAATTTCAGTTGCAATTTTTTTGTTTCATCTGTTAGACCGCACTGCATAAACTGCTGGAGAAATTCTTTCAAAATGGAAAGATCAGACCCATGTGGAATGTACTGTAGCTTGAGCAAGTCCTCAGTTATAGTGTAGTAAGTGTAGTTTACTTTCAGAACGGTGAGCAATGGAAGGAACTCCCGACTCACGTGACCAGCACATGACCAGATGGCTTACTGAGGAAGCAGCTGAAGTACTGAGGAGGAATGAAGAAGGGAGACAACCCACTTCTTTCTCAGCCATACAGCAGAACTACAGTGAGCATTTCATTCATTCAAGTCATGCATGCAGTTAGATAAGCAGGAGTATTACCAAATGAAATAATTGGTTTAAATTTATGTTTATGGTTCCCTTACTGGATGGGTATGACGTGAATATTGAGACCAGAGGTTATCTTGTTCTGTTGCAGGTGGCCCAGTGTCTCAGGTGGACTTGACCAATGCTTCCAATGTCTCCGTCTCTGTTGGGGAGCAAGGAACTAAAGGATGTCTGTCCCAAGGTGAGATGATGCACAAACATACTGATAATTTGGTAAAGACGACAATGGCGACAATCGCATCTCGATCTTGAGTGCTGTTTTTGATCCCTCATGTAGCTGCTCAAACGTGTTATCCTGAAAATGAAAATGAGGGCATGGTAATAAGGACCAAGGGTTGACTTATAGATTTCCAGGGGCTTCACAATCCATAATACTCTTCCCAAATTAACTGGGGATTGGTTCTCAGGTTTTATCTCAGAAAATATTGCTCAGACATGATAGATGTTCCGAACAATGAACAGTTGTTCTAAAATATTGACAGTATTTTCATTATGTAGCAGTTAAGATAAATGCGTGTAAGTCCATACTTTCATCCTCTGTGGTGAGCTTAAAGATGGAAATTGTTACGTTTACGTGTATGCTTGTATGAATTGACAGCATCAGATCCAAACACCGCCCGCATGAACTGTTACCCAATTGTAGTTTCCTTTTCCCCACAGAACGTTTCCGTCAAAAGATGGAACACCTAAAGAAGTATTTTGTGAACATCCATGCCCTCCAGACAGCCAGACAACTCCTTGAGAAACATAGTCATGTCAGCATCTGTGGAGCCCCGGGGGATGGGAAGACCAGCATTGCTCTGATGATCTGTGAGGCATATCAGCAACAGGGATATGAAACAGTCTTTGTGGAAAACATTGAACACTTTGATGTTGATACAATTTCTAAGAGACAATCACACATGTTGGTTGTGTTTGATGATATATTTGGCTGTGTTACTTTCATTTCAAATCTGGAAAAACTGCATAAATTGTTTAGTGCTTTGGTTGATGATCGTGCTAAAACAGCTGCAGATATAGAGGTTTCAAAGAAGAAGAAGAAGAAGAAGGATGAACAATCAAAACACGAAGACAAATCTAATGAAGAAATCCCTGTCTACAGACTCAAGCTTGTGTTCACATCCAGGACATACAACTGGAAGGAAGGATGTTCCAGACTACATCAGTACAAGGTGGATCTGCTTACAACAGAAGCTGTTCTTGATATGGCTAAAGACTGTCTCACGATGGAAGACAAGAAACGTATGTTATGGTCCTACAAGTCCAAACACCCTGCATGCGATATCTCTGAAAAAGATATTTGTATCATCGCAGAGTCAAAACACAGCATATTTGGATTTCCTCTGATCAGCAGACTGTTTTTCACCAATGCTGTCTTCCAGATGCACAAACTGCAATTCTTCAACCATCCACTGACCTACCTGAGAGGCGACCTTGACACCATTGTCCGGGAGGAAAGCAATAGATCGGCAGCAATCATCATCCTCATCCTGTCTGATGGGAAACTTAATCTTGTTTCTTTGCAGTCACGGAAAGCTGGACATGAAATGTTTGACGCTGTCAAGGAAGTAGTTCCTTGTTGTACAAGGACAGGCATTGCCAATGAGATCAGCAACTTTACTGGGATCTACTGTACAGTGGAGGATCACGTGGCATCTTTCTCCCACCCCTCCATATACGATGCTGCAGCCTGTGCTGTAGGACATCTCGATATCGTGTTGCTGCTGGAACACTGCTCGCTGAAGTTCTTGTATGAAAGAGTGAGACTGGATAAGAGTTCTGAGTCGTCAAGTATGGACGATGTCACAAACATGATCACCATCACTCCCCAACTACACCCAACAGTAGTGAACAGATTGGTGGAAGGTATCCGACAAGGATGCTTCATTTGGACAGTAAAACACCCAGTTCTCCGTGATGAAAGGATTGCCTCTCTACTTTGGACAGAGATTAATGATAACATACTTGAGACTGTCCTGCGAAGGGATGTGGACACTGCTGAAGGCTTTTTGTGTTTGACTTCCCTATCTAACAGTTACTTTCTATTTTCCAAGTCTTTAGAAGTTGCTGTACGTCTGGGTGACAGAGCACCTGATCTGTATGCATGTGTTGTAGCCTGTGTTACCCATGACAAACTGGAACATCTGGAACATCTCGTTACAGTGATGTGTAACCATGGAGGATTTAATGTTGAATATGCCATCGATGGGACAACCCTCATGATCATGGCTGCAAAGTCCCGAAATCCTAAAGTGTTCAGCTTTCTCATCCAGAAAGGTGCTGATATTTCAGTGAGGGACTGGAAAGGAAACACCTGTTTGCATTATGCCTGTGAATCAGGAAGCATAGCATTGGCAGCCAAGGTGGTGGAAACATGCCCTGTCTTGATTAATTTGATGAATTATCAGAATTTCACGCCTGCAATGATTTGTGCTAAAACAGGTTACCTTGATATTCTGAAGTTCCTCAAAGAAAAAGGAGCCGATTTAACATGTACATACGGGAAAGACTGTTTACATTTGTCAAGTGAAAAGGGCAATCTGTCAACAGTGAACTTCTTAATTTCATTGAAAATATATGATGTAAGCAAGAGGGAAAGTACATTAATGCAAACCCCAGTTATGTTTGCCGTGGCCGGAGGGCACTATGATGTTTATCATCTCCTTGTATCTGAGGGCGCAGATCTGACCCTTACTAATAGATACGATGAAGACTGCCTGATGTTGGCATGTGAAGGAGGTAACGTATCTATTGTGAAACACATCCTATCCATGAAAACATGGGACATCAACAGTTGGGGAAGATACTACAGCACAACACCACTTACGACGGCATTAAAAGGGGGACACTATGATGTTTATAATCTCCTTGTATCTAAGGGCGCAGATCTGACCCGTACTGATATAGACAACACTGACTGCCTTATGTTCGCATGTGCAGGTGGAAACATATCTATTGTGAAACACATCCTATCCATGAAAACATGTGACATCAACAGACGGAGAAGATACTCAAACCTAACACCAATAATGATGGCATTACAAAATGGACACTCTGATGTTTATCATCTTCTTGTATCTGAGGGCGCAGATCTGACCCTTACTTATGAAGACAACACTGACTGCCTTATGTTGGCATGTGCAGGTGGTAACATATCTATTGTGAAACACATCCTATCCATCAAAACATGGGACATCAACAGACGGGGAGGAAAGTCAAACCAAACACCAATACTGATGGCATTAGAAGGTGGACACTATGATGTTTATCATCTTCTTGTATCTGAGGGCGCAGATCTGACCCTTACTGATGAAGACAACACTGACTGCCTTATGTTGGCATGTGCAGGTGGTAACATATCTATTGTGAAACACATCCTATCCATGAAAACATGTGACATCAACAGACGGGGAGGATACTCAAACCAAACACCAATAATGATGGCATTAGAAGGTGGACACTCTGATGTTTATCATCTTCTTGTATCTGAGGGCGCTCATCTGACACTTACTGATGAAGACAACACTGACTGTCTGGTGTTGGCATGTGCAGGTGGTAACATATCTCTTGTGAAACACATCCTATCAATGAAAACATGTGACATCAACAGACGGGGAGGAGACTCAAACCAAACACCAATAATGATGGCATTAGAAGGTGAACAGTATGATGTATATCATCTCCTTGTATCTGAGGGCGCAGATCTGACCCTTACTGATAAAGACAACACTGACTGCCTGATGTTGGCGTGTGAAGGAGGTATCATACCTATTGTGAAACACATTCTGTCCATCAAAACATGGGACATCAACAGACGGGGAGGGAAGTCAAACCAAACACCAATAATGGTGGCATTAAGAAGTGGACACTATGATGTTTATCATCTCCTTGTATCTGAGGGCGCAGATCTGACCCTTACTGATGAATACAACACTGACTGTCTGATGTTGGCATGCCAAGGAGGTAACATTTCTATTGTGAAACACATCTTATCCATGAAAACATGTGACATCAACAACCGGGGAGGATACTTTAACCAAACACCAGTAATGATGGCATTAAGAAGTGGACACTATGATGTTTATCATCTCCTTGTATCTGAGGGCGCAGATCTGACCCTTACTGATGAAGACAACACTGACTGTCTGATGTTCGCATGTGCAAGAGGAAACATATCTATTGTGAAACACATTCTATCAAGGAAAACATGTGACATCAACAGGCGGGGAGGGAGGTCAAACCAAACACCAATAATGATGGCATTGGAAAGAGGACACTATGATGTTTATCATCTCCTTCTATCTGAGGGCGCAGATGTGACCCTTACTGATGAAGACAACTCTGACTGCCTGATGTTTGCATGTGAAGGAGGTATCATACCTATTGTGAAACACATTCTATCAATGAAAACATGTGACATCAACAGACGTGGAGGATACTCAAACCAAACACCAATAATGATGGCATTGAGAAGAGGACACTATGATGTTTATCATCTTCTTGTATCTGAGGGCGCTGATCTAACCCTTACTGATGAAGACAACTCTGACTGTCTGATGTTGGCATGTGCAGGTGGTAACATATCTCTTGTGAAACACATCCTATCCATGAAAACATGTGACATCAACAGACGGGGAGGAGACTCAAACCAAACACCAATAATGAGGGCATTAGAAGGTGGACACTCTGATGTTTATCATCTTCTTGTATCTGAGGGCGCTCATCTGACCCTTACTGATGAAGACAACACTGACTGCCTTATGTTGGCATGTGCAGGTGGTAACATATCTATTGTGAAACACATCCTATCAATGAAAACATGTGACATCAACAGACGGGGAGGAGACTCAAACCAAACACCAATAATGATGGCATTAGAAGGTGAACACTATGATGTATATCATCTCCTTGTATCTGAGGGCGCAGATCTGACCCTTACTGATGAAGACAACACTGACTGCCTGATGTTTGCATGTGAAGGAGGTATCATACCTATTGTGAAACACATTCTATCAATGAAAACATGTGACATCAACAGACGGGGAGGAAAGTCAAACCGAACACCAATAATGATGGCATTAGAAGGTGGACACTATCATGTTTGTCATCTCCTTGTATCTGAGGGCGCAGATCTGACCCTTACTGATGAAGACAACACTGACTGTCTGATGTTGGCATGCCAAGGAGGTAACATTTCTATTGTGAAACACATCTTATCCATGAAAACATGTGACATCAACAGACGGGAACGATACTCAAACAAAACACCAGTAATGACGGCATTAAGAAGTGGACACTATCATGTTTGTCATCTCCTTGTATCTGAGGGCGCAGATCTGACCCTTACTGATAAGGACAACACTGACTGTCTGATGTTCGCATGTGCAGGAGCTAACATATCTATTGTGAAACACATCCTATCAATGAAAACATGTGACATCAACAGACGGGGAGGGAGGTCAAACCAAACACCAATAATGATGGCATTAGAAAGAGGACACTATGATGTTTATCATCTCCTTCTATCTGAGGGCGCAGATCTGACCCTTACTGATGAAGACAACACTGACTGCCTGATGTTGGCATGTGCAGGAGGTAACATATCTATTGTGAAACACATCCTATCAATGAAAACATGTGACATGAACAGACGGGGAGGAAGGTCAAATCAAACACCAATAATGATGGCATTAGAAAGAAGACACCATGATGTTTGTCATCTCCTTGTATCTGAGGGCGCAGATCTGACCCTTACTGATGAAGACAACGATGACTGTCTGATGTTGGCATGTAAAGGAGGTAACCCATCTCTTGTGAAACACATCCTATCCATCAAAACATGGGACATCAACAGACGTGGAGGATACTCAAACCAAACACCAATAATGATGGCAGTAACATGTGGACACTATTTCGTTTATCTTCTCCTTCTATCTGAGGGCGCAGATCTGACACTTACTGATAAAGACAACAATGACTGTCTGATGTTGGCATGTAAAGGAGGTAACCCATCTCTTGTGAAACACATCCTATCCATCAAAACATGGGACATCAACAGACGTGGAGGATACTCAAACCAAACACCAATAATGATGGCAGTAACATGTGGACACTATTTTGTTTATCTTCTCCTTCTATCTGAGGGCGCAGATCTGACACTTACTGATAAAGACAACAATGACTGTCTGATGTTGGCATGTAAAGGAGGTAACCCATCTCTTGTGAAACACATCCTATCCATCAAAACATGGGACATCAACAGACGTGGAGGATACTCAAACCAAACACCAATAATGATGGCAGTAACATGTGGACACTATTTTGTTTATCATCTCCTTGTATCTGAAGGCGCAGATCTGACAGTTACTGATGCACACAACAATGACTGCCTTATGTTGGCATGTGAAAGAGGTAGGATATCTACTGTGAAACACATCCTATCAAGGAAAACATGTGACATAAACAGACGGGGAGGAGATTCAAACCTAACACCAATAATGATGGCATTAAAAAGTAGACACTCTGATGTTTGTCATCTTCTTGTATCTGAAGGCGCAGATCTGACTCTTACTGATGAAGACAACACTGACTGCCTGATGTTGGCATGTAAAGGAGGTGACATATCTATTGTGAAACACATCTTATCCATGAAAACATGTGACATCAACAGACGGGGAGGATACTTTAACCAAACACCAATAATGATGGTGTTAGAAGGTGGACACTATGATGTTCATCATCTCCTTTTATCTAAGGGCGCAGATATGACGCTTACTAATTAAAACAAAGGACTGCCTTATGTTGACATGTGAAGGAGGTAACATATCTATTGTGAAACACATCCCATCCATCAAAACATGTTACATCAAAATGACAGGGAAGATACTTTTACCAAACACCAATAATGATGGTGTTAGAAGGTGGACACTATGATGTTTATCATCCCCTTGTATCTGAGGGCGCAGATCTGACCCTTACTGATGAAGACAACACTGACTGTCTGATGTTGGCATGCCAAGGAGGTGACATATCTGTTGTGAAACACATCCTATCAATGAAAACATGTGACATCAACAGACGGAGAAGATACTCAAACCAAATGCCAATAATGATGGCAGTAGAAAGTGGACACTATTATGTCTATCATCTCCTTCTATCTGAGGGCGCAGATCTGACCCTTACTGATGAAGACAACACTGACTGACTGATGTTGGCATGTGAAACAGGTGACATATCTTTTGTGAAACACATCTTATCCATGAAAACATGTGACATCAACCGACTTGGAGGATACTCAAACCAAACACCAATAATGATGGCATTGAAACGTGGACACTATGATGTTTATGATCACCTTATATCTGAGGGCGCAGATCTGACAACTAATAGATGACACTAACACAATTTGCGATGTCGTTACATGTGAAACACTGTAAGTTTGTGATCTTGTCTTAGGTGTGCAGATATGACCTTTACTGATGAACCCAACAGAAACTGTCTGCCATGCATGGGAGGAAACATACCTGGAAGCTGAATATCTGTATATAACACTGTGTCATGGTGTACGTGACATTGTAGTATACTATCGTGTTATACTATGGCATTGTTTAGCTGTGGTGTAAATGTCATATATATATAGTTGTGTATTGCTGCATGTACCAGCGTATAGGGTTGTAGAGGTGTATATAGCATGGTACTATTTTCAAGTATTGTAACCTTAGTGGATTCTGGTATGAATGTATGCATGACATATTGCATACACTGTATGACATGATGTTTTACACTGTGTACGCTACCCGACTGATGTAACCGGGCACTGGATAAGTGGGAACCACAGCACTGTGTAAACAGCATTGTACAGTGCTGAAGGGTTATCTATTGTAGGCATTTTAAAGGAATGAATTCTTTAGCTTTATATATGATGCAGTGTGTTAGGTTTTGGCAAAAATTCTCCTTGTCTTTGTTTTCCTGTTCAGTTTGGTTTACCTAGTTACACAAATTTTCGAACCAGCGGGCTTTGTTTTAGAATTTTGGTTCTTGTGGATTTTTCTGGTTTTCGTTATTTATATTGCCTACTGTTACAAGGACAGGAAAATGGTCGCTTCCCAACGGACTGAAATGCTTTTGAGACAGGGTACATTGAGCGAGCTCCGGGTGCAGATAATATAATCGCTAACAGACATAGTTCAGTGCTGACTGTCATACCTAGTTGGTTCAATCTTAAAAATATACGTCAATCACAAAACTCACTTGAAAAGCTTTTAATTTTTACTGCATGATATATACTTGCTAATAAAAGTACAGAAATTCCTAACAGACTTAATGTATTTTATTTGTTGGTTTATGATTATTAATCGTGTTGTGTTCACACTGCATTATGGGGTTTACTGCTTACATATGCCGGATTTACACGAAGTAGGATTAAGTCATGCCACCCAACTAATACAAACATCTTGAGAATGTTGAGACTGTTGAAAGTCTTGAAAAGCGTTAAAAACGGATTAACCATACCCATTCACTTTTGTAGTGGAACTAACTTTAAACAGCGGTTATTGGCGTGGAATATTCTGTTGTAGAACCAGTACGTTCTCTCCTGGGATCGGTCCATACACACTATACTACTGCCACAAGCGGGCATTTACCACAAGTGGGCCTCTGCTCCAGTAAATGTTGGTTACTGCCACAAGGGGGCTCTGCTACAGAAACTATAGGTTACTGCCACAAGAGGGCCTCTGCTACAGAAACTATTGGTTACTGCCACAATTGGGTCTCTGTTACAGAAGAATTGATGATTGGCGCAATAGAACATAAATGACTTGTTCCAGATTAGATTTTTAACGCCACTTTGAAGGCGTAGTGCGGTGTTAAACAACAAACAGTGAGGACTTATAGTGTAGCTTCATCAAATTAGATCCTCACGACGACCGTATCTGAACCACTGGAAATTACCTATGTATGTTAATGATTTACGAATAATATTATCATTCTCCATGTCAGTTGTTGGTAACACAGCATACAGCGATATTTTATCAGTGTTCCCAACAGGTGCACGAACACAGTCACGCTCCTTTCTCCTCCACGAAGTGGGGGCGGTGAGGTAGTCTAGTGGTTAAAGTGTTCGTTCGTCACGCCGAAGACCCATGTTCGATTCCCCACATGGGTACGATGACTGCATCGTCTGCGTCTGCAATATTGCTAAAAGTTGTGTAAAACCTCAATCACCCATTCCACAAAGTGATGGAATCATGAAAGGAATATACTGTTGCGGATCGATGTCAGGTTTTAAATGGTTTTGCAATGACAACTCGACAATGTCCCTTCTGGGATTCCATACCATTTGGATATTTCTGACCTGCCCTTGAAAGTATGAAAGTATTCGACAATATGGACAGCCACATATATAAGTGGCATATAATCATAGGTCAATATGAGTGCATTGAAATTGAGTTTATTGGGTTTTATCACTTTCATCAGTTTTCCAGTTACTGCTGGAGAAAATTCTGCACCAACAGTTTACTTATGTGATTGCAGTAAAACGTGCGAGCCGCGGCTGATCCTGGCGAGCTAAGGGAGATAATGTAGTTGCACATTGCACCCTATATTTACCCTAGTGCAAAACAGTCTACGACGGATAAGACAAGACCCAGATGACCTACAAGAGTTACCCAATCATCGTGTTCTGACATATTGGAAGCATTATTTGTTGAACGACTTGTTAATATCATCTAAACTCCCCCTTTAGCATTCCTTGAGTGTTATACATTGTCACGTTAATCCTGGTTAACTCAGGCTATGTTTCTGCTTGATATCTACTTGATTCACGTCCCGAGTGCTGAGATTGATGCTGACGATGTCAAGCAGTTATGTCGGACCCAGAATGGATCATGTACATTGCTACTACAACATATATACGAGACAATATCCATTCAGTATTTGGTGTATTTTATTAAACAAGGATGACATAATATGTGCTGTCCATGACGTCAATAGCAAACTAACACATTGCGTTATTACTATTGTTATTAGTATGGTAATCACGGGTTCCGCAGGAAATACACAGTTTCGTGGTTTTGATTGCCTCCGTTTTGAGTAACAGATCCAACAATAAGTCAATTTCTCAGAAAAACAAGCATGCTGACATTGGATGATACAGGTTATCTCCCCTTGTGTAGTGACTCCGAGGCGAAGGGAGAAACTCAATTTGGCGTCACAGCATCACGTCATCATATCTCGTAACAGAACATACTTCCCAGCAGCAGAAGAACAAGATACACATTGCTTTGTCACGGGTCACACAGGATCTTCCTTACGTGTCTCACTGGCCTCGCATGTAATTCAGTCTAGGTACAAGGTTCAAAGTACAAAGTTCAAAGTACAAAGTTAAGTTCGTATAGCAGTGTCAGTTGAACATCACGGCTCTACAACGTGGACATTCCCTTGGGTCAAACATTTATACGTGTGATTCCGGTTTTAATCCGCAGACCTTTCTCTGGGATATACACCGCTAGCTCTACATCGTCGTAGTGGAAGCACAACGCCTTCAAAAGTAATGTTGATCTGGGACAGGCAAACCCAGTGTCAGCATCGACCCACGAACTAGGAGTTTCCTTCACAGCTGAGAACAGTAAAGAGCGATATACATGTATACTTGGGAAACTTTCTACCCATGCCCCACACATGAACTGATAATGAGAGGTGATACTGTATATAGGGAGGTCAGTGAAGGATTGTCTGGTTGAAGTTCACAGTGTACACTAGCTTGAGCAACTCTCAACACAAACATAATATCAATGATATAACAGATACACGAATACAGTTCAACATTATAATATTACTCAGTCATCTATCTACATAAATAGTTATCTCCCCTTGGTGTAGGATTTCACGGAAGGATGTAACTTTGACGAGTAGTCACGTGATCAGATGGGCTTTTCATATTTCAAGGACCAGCCCCGAATATCTATACGAGATACCTGGAAATGCCCGCATGTGTTTCTGACGAACAAACAACAGTGTTTCAACGAGAGAATTTTTTGTTCAGTTTCAATATTTTCAAAGCCTCCTTGTAATTTGGAGGTGGGGCTTCTTCAACGGAGGAAGCAGATGTTGACCTGAATAAAGAAAATACAGGCAAATGCATCCCCGGCATCCGTGATGACCGGCCATTATGTATCTCTACTTCCGGTTCATATGCGGGATTGTCATAAACACTGAGTCCAGGTGCTTGTTTATGGCAAGGGCAGTCACACTGAGCAGGCTGGACTGTTTGAGAGTTCGGAGCCTCGGCGTCTGTGTTCGTTAAGGAGGCACTGCTTTCGGAAGAATTGCTTTCACTGAGCGAGTTCGATCTCGAAGAGGACGGAGACCCCGCGGATGAAGACGTGGTTTCTGATGTTATCATGACGTCCGGCTCATGTTCAGATGAAGTTGAAAGAGATTCGTTAGAGGTTTCAGAGTCAAGATTTGTCAAATGTGTGTCCCTAAAAATGCCACATTTGGAAGATTTGCACTTTCTGCACAAAGAATAATGTCGAGATAACAAAAAAGGCCGTCCATGCAAGCCCAGTAGTTCCTGATAGCTCGGCGGAGGAAGAAACACTTCCGGATGAACAGCCTCCTCGTCTTGAGCTGGACGTCGCGCACGCGTAGAGCGTCTGTTCCGGCGACGTCGCTTCTCGAAGGTGAACGACCAGCAAATACGGAACAGGAAGATGACGACCGGAATAGCCGCGAGGACGATGTAAATGCGCATGTCAAATCGGAGGACACGTCTTGTACCATTCCCTTCCTGGTCCTCGTCTTGTGTCGTGTCTCCTTCCGTGTGGACCCTGTTTAGTGCTGAAAACACGGACAGGAGGTGAAGAGTTTGCACGAATTTATGCTACTGCTATGAGATATATTCCAAATGTTTAACGTAAAACTCGAGAAAAGTATTATGTCAATAAAGACATGTCAACAACCAAGTTCCCGAGCCTGAACCGCTGTTACCGTAGGTCGCCTCCTACAACCAGCTTATGTTGCTGCGAACAACAGAGTTTAATGTGAGGAGCTAGACTGACTTTTAGTCCCCAAATAAAATTTATAAACACTAAATTAAGATCTTATTTACCATAATGTAAAAAAATCTCAAATGCCAATGGGGACCAGGACAGTTTTTAGGCATCCAGACTTGAATTCACCAAAAAATATCATACAGAGAAACGTAAGTATTCACGCAACATAAAGGCACGTACGTTGACAGAAGAATCTTATTCTGTAGTTATTGCATATTCCGGAAGTCTGGTCACTATTCCTGCAGGCTAGACCCGCAGTGGAGCAGGGCAATGCCAGACTGTCTTCCCTCACGATGTCGTCGACGTCACCGTTGTCGACATCGCAGTCAGCTCTGGTGATGGTGTGAGTTGATGGGCAGATATTCCGTCTCAGAGCCTGTAAAGGAGGTAAAGTTATACTTCGCATAGTTTTAAAAGCTGAGCTCGGTCGTGCTATATCCGAGTTCGATTTTTTTTAAAAATTCCGATATGAGCGAGCGTATAGTTGCCTGTGTCAGTCCTTTCCTTGTGTAAACGTACTTGAAACTGTAGTTCCTGGTGTACATTTCATATGTGTTTAATTGGCAGTGTGACTTAATGTAAACATGTTTGTGGGTGTGTCAGGGATCAGATACATCTTGCAGTCACTAGCTTCAGGTATAAAGATGTCAGACTTCTGATATAGCTTGTAGTCACTAGCTGCAGGTATGTAGGTGTCAGGGATCAGATATAGCTTGTAGTCACTAGCTGCAGGTATGTAGGTGTCAGGGATCAGATATAGCTTGTAGTCACTAGCTGCAGGTATGTAGGTGTCAGGGATCAGATATAGCTTGTAGTCACTAGCTGCAGGTATGTAGGTGTCAGAGATCAGATATAGCTTGTAGTCACTAGCTGCAGGTATGTAGGTGTCAGGGATCAGATATAGCTTGTAGTCACTAGCTGTAGGTATGTAGGTGTCAGGGATCAGATATAGCTTGTAGTCACTAGCTGCAGGTATGTAGGTGTCAGAGATCAGATATAGCTTGTATTCACTAGCTGCAGGTATGTAGGTGTCAGAGATCAGATATAGCTTGTAGTCACTAGCTGCAGGTATGTAGGTGTCAGGGATCAGATATACCTTGTAGTCACTAGCTGCAGGTATGTAGGTGTCAGGGATCAGATATAGCTTGTTGCCACTAGCTCCAGGTATGTAGGTGTCAGGGATCAGATATAGCTTGTAGTCACTAGCTGCAGGTATGTGGGTCTCAGGGATCAGATATAGTTTGTAGCCACTAGTTGCTGGCATATAGGTGTCAGGGATCAGATATAGCTTGTAGTCACTAGCTGCAGTTATGTAGGTGTATATGCACGCGATCAGAAATACACGACGGAGTATCAAGTTAATTATATATACAAACGTGATGAGGGCTAACTTGGATTTGAAAACTGATCCATTTTGAAAAATTCGAAACCGCTTATTTCATCCATTAGTTACAAATATCGTGAACGCGTTTGACTAAAACTCCAAACTGTGGCTATAGTGACTGGAAAGGGGCGGGGCTGTAAGACAATGGAGTACACAATGTATTGTGACGACTCACCATATTAAGGCTATAGGGGTCCCCAAGGCAATAAGGAGCTAATTATTTCTCAGGTAATAGGCAGCGCGACCAATGTATGTGAGTGTGAAGCTCTACAGGTGTTATATCAACCCTTAATACACAGTCGGGGTACATGAGTGTGAAGCTCTACAGGTGTTATATCAACCCTTAATTCCCAGTCGGGGTACATGAGTGTGAACCTCTACAGGTGTTATATCAACCCTTAATACACAGTCGGGGTACATGAGTGTGAAGCTCTACAGGTGTTATATCAACCCTTAATTCCCAGTCGGGGTACATGAGTGTGAAGCTCTACAGGTGTTATATCAACCCTTAATACACAGTCAGGGTACATGAGTGTGAAGCTCTACAGGCGTTATATCAACCCTTAATAAACAGTCAGGGTACATGAGTGTGAAGCTCTACAGGCGTTATATCAACCCTTAATACACAGTCGGGGTACATGGGTGTGAAGCTCTACCGTTATATCAACCCTTAATTCCCAGTCGGGGTAAATGAGCGTGAAGCTCTACCGTTATATCAACCCTTAATACACAGTCCGGGTACATGAGTGTGAAGCTCTACAGGCGTTATATGAACCCTAAATTCCCAGTCGGGGTACATGAGTGTGAAGCTCTACCGTTATATCAACCCTTAATTCCCAGTCGAGGTACATGGATTACAACACCCACAACACCCACCCTGGTGATGGATTGAACCGTTTCGTAGTCGCCGTCGCCGCTCACTGGGTCGTCCACGTCGTACCACTCAGTCCAGTACTCGCGGTCGCCCTGCCTTAGTCGGGAGGCTGCAACACACAATAATAATGATGACGATTATAACAATAATAAGAGTCCCCCTTGAATGACGTAGTGTACACACGATTTGTGATTCTCTGCCTGTGCCATGTGCCATGTGACATGCTAAAATAGTCCCATTATCATCTCACCCACCGGGTACCCATTCCCTGCTGCATCAGCAGAGGATTATTTCAAATACTTACTTGCCTAAGGAGACACCCACGTGCTACGCGAGCCCCGGTGTTGGTCACAACCTCAAGAGCCAAGGGAGATCACCCATCGAGTACTTTTCGTGAACAGCGTTGTTTAACGTGAGCTGGTCGTTGTAAGCAGGTCAACTTACCACTGATATATTTCAGTACCACAAAGTCAGCCAAAGATGAACTCAGGAAATTGATAAGATCTAAGTAGACAGCACCCACAGTTGGAAATATAAGAAAAATAAGATGCAAATAATAAATCTACGGCGTGACACGTGTATATGTAGACGATGAGTGAGTGAGGCAACATTACCTTATGTCCTGATGGTATACAATGAGTGAGTGAGGCAGTCTTGCTTCGTGCCCTGGCGGTATACGATGAGTGAGTGAGGCAGTATTACCTCATGCCCTGACGGTATACGATGAGTGAGTGAGGCAATATTACCTTATGTCCTGATGGTATACAATGAGTTAGTGAGGCGGTCTTGCTTCGTGCCCTGGCGGTATACGATGAGTGAGTGAGGCAGTATTACCTCATGCCCTGGCGGTATACGATGAGTGGGTGAGGCAGTCCTGCTTCGTGCCCTGATCGTGTACGACAGACCAAGGTTGCAGAGTGTGTTTACATACAACGTAACAGGAGATGATAAATAAACATCAAGTGGGTCAAGTGGAGAAAATGGATACCAGACAATACACGTAGCAACATCAAGTCAGATGACCTCTTGTCGGGGACTACTCAGATACCAACTGAACTGTGCGTATCTTCACACATCCGTGTGGCAAGGAAGTGGCTGGTCAGGTGTGTGAACGATGGTGTTTAAGGAGGCAGTGACACATCCTCGATTATCCGGGGCATTATACCTCCATTCTACGTGACACGGTGGGTAACCGATGGTACCACTGGCGGTTGGGTAGCCTAGTGGTTAAAGCGTTCGCTCGTCACGCGAAGGTCCGGGTTCGATTCCCCACATGGGTACAATGTGTGAAGCCCATTTTTGCTGTAATCCCCTCGTGATATAGGTGGAATATTGCTAAAAGCGGCTTAAGATACAAATCACATCAGTGAACATGACACGCTGGGTAAACGAGGTCACAACTGGCCACAGAAACGACTTTGGGGTTGTACAAATTGGGTTGAAAAGAGCCAGATCACAAGATACAAAAAGCATCTAAAAGTTTTACGAACAGATGAAATATTTCAAGAGATTATGGGAAACAGGAAGGACAATACACCATACTTATACCTTCAAGTACACATCAATATCACTTGAAACGCAATGCATGCAACACAGAAAGAAATACCATAATACAGGTAAACTGTCTGCATCCTCCCCAAATATGCATAGTGGTCACTGGAAGTCCAATAACCTTGACCGCCACGAACACAGTTACTAGTTACGGATTTCACCGAGTCGTAGACTGAAATGAAGGCCGAGGCTCGTTTGTTTACAAACAAAGTGCTGGAGTTGACATTCTTTCATGGAATATAGAGGGTCTACGTAAACATGAGCAATGTGGATCTCCTCTTAAGAACTACTGCAATAAGTTCGACGTAATCGGATTCTAAGAATCGTTTTTACGATCAGCAAGTGAGTTCACTGATTTTTTGCCAGGCTACTTATTGTTTTCAACAGTGTACGTCAGAAAGTCAGACGACTTGGCAAGTATAGCGGTGGTGTAACTGTCGTCATAAAGTGAGGTGAGGTGAGGTGAGGTGAGGTGAAATTGGGTTTAATGTCGTGCTTAAGAATATTTCGCTCATATGACCACGTATATGCGTGTGTATGTGTATGTGCGCCTGCTTGTACTAGCCCAGACTTAAGCTGGTTTTATAGTCCTAGCCCACTGGGATACCATGCCGCAGTGAAGCATGAATAACCCACTCAGACACATTCTACTGACTCCGAGCCGATCAGTCCTTGTTGTACCCATTAATGCCGAGCGCCAGGCAGGGACCAACAACCCAGATAGCATTCAGGCAATGTTGGCAAAACCATTGCTAACGTTGGGCCAACGTCCGCATGCTATCTGGGAAGTACCATATTTTAACGTCTTTTGGTATGACGCGGTCGGGGATCGAACCCGCGACCTTCCACTCTCCGGGCGGACGCTCTAACCACTACACCACGGAGGCGGTCGTCATAAAGTCATGCCTAGTTGAAGATGGGTATTGTAAACGTCTTTATGAACATTTTAAGGACTGTATAGTGATTCTACTACATTCGTCACGGTTAGACTGGGATCGAGACATTATTTTACTCTTCAAGTATATATCACCTGAAAACTCTGAGACTCCTACATATAATGATGATGATAAAGATGATATATCTGTATTGGAAGGCTACATATCAACTATACGTTGTGATTATCCTGTAGACCATATACTTTTGTCTGGAGACCTCAATGCCAGGATGAAGGATTTCCTCGACTACATCCCTGGTGACAATTTAGATTGCATTTTTTGGATTCAGCAGACTATCCCAGTGATGAGTTTGATACTCCACGAACAAGCAGACACAATATTCAATTTCAAAATAATTATGGCATTAAATTGTCCATACCTTTAACGACCGGCTCCATAATGATAAATCTGGGGAGTTTACTTGTATCACTCACAATGGCTCCAGTGTTGTGGACTATATGACTGGAAGCTCTTCATTATTCCACAAGGTTAGAAATTTTGGGATAGGTACTCTGGACCTCTCTTGTCATTTCCCCCTCTACTGCACTCTCGATATTTCATGTGCTCTGTCTAACTCTGAATGTACCACAACTTCTAATACAGATGCTAATCAGCAGGCCACTACTGAGGAGGATTCATGGGTTAGATATGTGTGGTCTAAGGTCAGTAATAGTCAGTTTGCAACACAGTTTCACAACAAATTTTAGATATGTCTGTTACACTAACTGACCTTGTGTATACCAATATTGATTAAGCAGTTAATCTCTAAATCTCTTAGTTAGACTGATGCAACAAAGTGCTTCCCATACTAGGAGTGTGTATTGTAGGTTTGATAAGCACAGGCACAGATCCCAGCCCCCCTGGTGGGATGCAGAGCTGGAACAACTAAAACACGATAAATATTCTGCATTGCGTGCACACAAAGACAATAATCAGGACTTGGATATATTTCGACAACTACAAAAACTATTAAAAAAGACATTCATAACCAAAAAGGGGAATTATCAGTGTAAGCAAAGACAGAAACTAGTGGATTCCTGCAGTGACTCGAGCCAACTCGAGCCAATAACAGAATGTGTGACAGTCTTCCCTGATCTATCTCAAGTAATCAGTGGTTTGATCACTTTCTATCATTACTTGGTGTTGACCAGCCTGATGTTTACCTATTGTTTCACCACATGTTGTAAATGTTACTGATGTGTAAACACTTAATGCTGCTATTACTGAGCAGGAAGTTTGTTGCACATTTTACATTCTCCTAACAATAAGTCCCCTGGACCTGATGGTATATCAAATGAGTTTCTTAAAGCATCAAGTGCCTCAATTGTAGCTTGTCCTACAGTACTATTTATTTAATAGTGGTAATTTTCCATGTGGTTGGGGCAAGAGTATCATATACCCTCTGTTCACATCTGGCTGTAAAAGTAACCCAAATAATTATAGGGGTATATCTCCTATTGATTCTATTTGTACAATTTTCCTATATTTTGAATAAGCGTTAAAAATCATGGTGCGATGCACATGAAATTATTAATGAGTCCCAGACAGGCTTCAGAGCAGGGTACTCCACAATTGATCATATTTTCTCTCTTCAGGCTTTAGCCCCAAAATATTCTGGTAAAAAGAGAGGTAGATTTTATTGCCTTTTTATTGATTTCTCAAAGGCTTTTGACACAATAAAACATTATGTTCTCTTGCAATCTTTAGCTGAAGTTGGTATTTCTGGTAAATTTTATAATATAATATCATCAGTGTACAGCAGTTTATCTGCATGTGTTAGAACCTTTAACGGGTTTATCTAAGTGTTTTACATGTAATATTGGTACCCGTCAGGGTTGTGTGTTAAACCCACAGCTGTTTATCATATTTATAAATAAGTTGTTTTCCTTAATGGAAAAGGAAGGTGGTATAGGTGTTAATGTTTCACCTGATTTTAACAATTTGTGTTCACTTATGTTTGCTGATGATGTTTCTGCACTTTCTGATGCATGTAATCAGTTACAACAGAAGATAATGCTCTTGAATGTTTCTGTAAACAACCTGGAATGTCAGTTAATCTTAGTAAAACAAAAGTTCTTGTTTTTAGAAATGGTGGGCCATTACGGGAATATGAAAAGTAGTTCTATAATGGTAATCCTATTGAAACTGTATCCTTTTATAAATATCTAGGACTTGTATTTACACCAAATCTTGTATGGAGTACAGCGCAAAGCTGTCTAGTATCTCAAGCTAACAAGTCAATATTTTCTGTAAATGGTTTTCAAAAAAAGATGGGAAGAGTAAATTGTAAAGACTTGTTTAAGATTTTTGACTGTATGCTTTCACCTATTTTGTGTTATGGGTCTGAGATTTGGGGTACTAACTATTGTAACATCGAGTCTGTTCAGGTACAATTTTGTAAATATTTCTTGAAAGTTGGTAAATCTAGCTGTAATAACATGGCTCTTGGTGATTGTGGCAGACTTCCTCTACAAATTACTTATATGACTAAAGTAATTGAATACTGGTTTCACTTATTGCATATGCCTTATAATAGACTGCCAAAACATTGTTATATTATGCTCAAGTCCTTAGATGATGTTGACCGAACTACTTTGGCAACTTGTGTCAAAATATTTTATTTAAGTATGGTTTTGGCTATGCATGGATCAGTCAGGATGTTGGCAATGTTGATTATTTCATATCCTTGTTTAAGCTGAGACTTTCGGATAATCTTAAACAATGTTGGTCCACTTCAATTCAAAATCTAATAAGTGTAATTGCTCCCAATTTAAGACATTTTTAAATTTTGAAGGTATTTAAGTTATGATATTCCTTCACATATCAGATCTGCACTCTCTAAATTTAGATGTGGTAATTTTAATTTAGCTGTTGAAGCTGGAATATACAATAAAGTTAATTACAATGAGAGATTATGTTTATTTTGTAACTTGGATGACAGAAATGTTATTGAAGATGAATTCCATGTACTCATTAAGTGTGAACGTTTTTCTGATTTAAGGTTAAGATATATTCAGAAATATTTGGCCGATTTTGATCCAAATGCCAATTTTATTAACATAATGAAAACGCATAATGATTGTATCATAAGAGACGTCAGTATGTTTCCGTATCATGTACTTCAGCGCATTAGAAATGTTCCTCGTACACAGCATGTGCACTAAACTATCTCTATCATATCCAAATGACTGTATGATGGGCCTGTGTCCTTTTACTGAATAAACTTGTCTGTCTGTCTGTCTGTCTGATTTCACCGAGTCGTAGACGATAGTGTGGCTCTGTAGCATAAGACATCGTCCACACAATCATGTCGAGCGACAAAACTAGAGTAACAGAAATTATTTCCCCTGGATCCACCGTGATGCTTTGGTTCCCGAAGATAATCGTTTACCATAGACATGCTGGGGTTATTTACACTGCTTAAGTCAAGACTGTTTTGTAACGTACTTTGTAATGCTCAGCCTGAGAGCCACCCGATATATAGAGCTCCAAACAAGTTACAGAATACCCACAACAGGGAGGCTGGATGATCTTTCTCTGCCTGAGAGCCACCAGATATATAGAGCTCCAAACAAGTTACAGAATACCCACAACAGGAAGGCTGGATGATCTTTAACATGATGGATGATCTTTAGTGGTATAAAATCTCAACCCGTCAGTGTAGCGAAGAGTTCATACTGCACGTGCGTTCCATGCACGTGCGTTCCCTCTGTTAGTAAGATAGAGATCGTTCATCTTCCGAAAACAAACAAGACAACTACTCTTGCCCCCTTTCCTCAGGTATAATTCGATCTCTGTCAGTTACACGGGAATTGTAAACAGGACACTTGAATACATACCTGTTTACAATATGCCTTGTGTACCTAGTGACTCGCTATGGCGATAACAGTCGGGGACAATTGTGTACGTGCCGCGTGATAAACGTATATACAGATCATACACAGACACCGCTTCCGTGTCTCAACATCGTAAACTTAAATACATATTTTTCATTGTTGATGTATGGTATTTACGATACCGATACACACGGGGGTATGTTGCCCCTCCCATAAATTGTCCTTCTTAAAAAGTACGTAATTTCATTGATACCGTGCATGAATACAATATTTCAGTGAGCGTGACATATGACCATGGTTCGTCAAATATTTAGGAAACCCTGAACTAAAAACAAACTGAAGAACTGGTGACTGAGCAACATGTACATATTGTTTGTGATTCGTTAATAACTGTCAAAATAGTTTATATTTTTCATATTCACGCTGTGTTCTGGGAAATTCATCCCAGTACAGCAGGTGTATACTTTCTATTGTACGTCAGTATACATTTAGTCAACAGTTACTTGAGAACGTGGTTTCATCTATGCTCTTTAAAAAGGACAGGGGACACTCGGAAATAACATTTTCTAAAATTGTAAGTAGGAGACATAAATAATTGCTGTAATTTGATAATTAACAAATAGGGGCCGCATTACAACCAGTAGTGACGTATGACAGTAAATGTTCTTGTATTTAATTGTATGTATACTGTACATCATTTAAACATTTTTTTAATTATGATGCGTTTCTGTTATCCGTATATCTTTATTATATCACACTATGCGGCTTGTTTTTGTTTTTGTTGTGATTTCCATTTACACTTTTGGCTTTGTCCATCTTGTAACATTGTTTTCATGATTTTATATTATAATTCATGTACCACCATTGGTGGCGTTTGTTGAGTAAAATGAAAAGAACCTTGAACTTGCCACCATCTTGGAGACGATAGTGGCAAGTTGGGAAAATTTCAGTGTTAACGTTTTGGATCAGTAGTGAGTAACACTGTGAAGTTGAAGATCTCGTTTCCCAATCGCGTGCCATACATGTTCAGATGGGAAACCATTCCGGGTATTCTATATTGTCCTGCGATTCTTGGGCAGTAAGCACGGGGATTGTCGTCCTGTAAGCTTAAGACGTCGCCTGCAAGCCTTCCAAACTGGTAAACAGGGGCCGTCAGCCTTTTGTACTTACACTGTCCACTGGATCTTCTTTTCACAATGTGGTGATGCCGCCCAACACCATAATACATTCTGATGACGCGCAGTCACGCAACGCATGTCGCCCTTACTTGGAACCGCCTCTATTCCCTGGAATAACATGCTGGGGTACTGATGACGCATGTTGTCTACTTCCGGTTCCGTCTGGAGTATCCAGGGTTGATACAGACATGCAATCTACTGGATGAGGTTGTAGGCAAGATCAAGGCGCAACCAGCCACAGAAGGTAACTGTGGCGACCCCTGCGATATCATCCTTTTGATTGGTTTATTGATTGTACTGTGACCCGTGATAATTTCCGGCTGGGATCTGCCCTACCAAACTGGTCAAGATCCTGAACCCGACTTGATTCGCCATTTGAGCACGAATTCGTACAACCTGATTTCGGATCAATCGATCATGTATTATTGACGTGGGGCGCCCCGAACGAGGTGGTTGTTGGTACATGTTTCATAACCTGCAAATTACAGAATGTGAAACATGGAACGTTGTAGCCACAGCTCTCTGACACTGCCAGCTTCCTTCGTCGCAAAGTGGCTGAAAAAATTACTGAATGGAGTAGAGTGGAGTGGACTGGAGCTTAGTGAATGAGTGAGTGAGTCTTGATTAATGTGAGCCGTGATTAATGCACGAATTCTTAGGAGTTTTGCACACACACAACACACACACACACACACACACACACACACACACACACACACACACACACACACACACACACACACACAAAACAAACACACACACACAAAGTGTAGTCTATAACGTCATTCTCAAGATGATCACATTGACAGTGTGAGAATTGAAGAAATTATATCTGTGCTTAGGACCTACAGACTTTTGTATGTATGTATGTATGTATGTATGTATGTATGTATGTATGTATGTATGTATGTATGTATGTATGTATGTATGTATGTATGTATGTATGTATGTATGTATGTATGTATGTATGTATGTATGTATGTATGTATGTATGTATGTATGTATGTATGTATGTATGTATGTAATACACACACACATATATATATACGCACAAAATGTCCAAAGTAGTACAGGGGTTCAGTCATAAATATTACATAGATAAATAAAAACAGAATGCCTTTTTCTCCAACATGTTTCGTTCTTTACTCTTCAGGGAGATTGTGAGATATGTCAATCTCCTTAAGAGTAAAGAACGAACCGTGTTGGAGAAAAAGGCATTCTTTTATTTATCTATGCAATATATATATATATATATATATATATATATATATATATGATTTCTGCAGGTGTATAAGCAATAAATATATAGAATTCAAATCTTGGCAAGAAGAAATATCTGGACTTATATTGTATTACTTATTTATCTGTATATGTGAAATACTCGACAGCACATATAATGTTTAGAACTGTATGGATGTATTTAATTATAAAGCATATGTAACCTCATATATGCCTCTTCCTGCAGCCGAAGTTGAAGTAAAGTTCACTTCAGGCGACGTGGTTTCTTGTAGGTCACGGAAAGGGACGAGCTGTGACGTGTGCTAATCTACGTTATCCTCCTATGCAAGTGGAAAATTCAGAATTTCGCTTCAACACAAATCCTCACCAATTATTACTTTTCGATTTTTTTCCCATAATATGAAATAGCAACATGCAAACAGTTGTTTGTTGCATCAGCTAAATCTCTATAGGGCATACATATCTCTGTTGGCCACCGCCCAGTGTCATGTGCCTGTTGACCATCGCCCTGTGTCATATACCCTCTGCCTGTTGACCACCGCCCTGTGTCATATGTTATGTGCCTGTTGACCAACGCCCTGTGTCATGCGCCTGTTGACCATCGCCCTGTGTCATATGTCACGTGCCTGTTGGCCACCGCCCTGTGTCATGTGCCTGTTGACCATCGTCCTGTGTCATATGTCATGTGTCTGTTGATCATCGCCCTGTGTCATATGTCATGTGCCTGTTGACCACAGCCCTGTGTCATGTCATGTGCCTGTTGACCCCCGCCCTGTGTCATGTCATGTGCCTGTTGACCACCGCCCTGTGTCATGTCATGTGCCTGTTGACCACCGCCCTGTGTCATATGTCATGTGCCTGTTGACCATCGCCCTGTCTCATATGCCATGTGCCTGTTGACCACCGCCCTGTGTCATATGTTATGTGCCTGTTGACCACCGCTCTGTGTCATATGCCATGTGCCTGTTGACCATCGCCCTGTGTCATATGCCATGTGCCTGTTGACCATCGCCCTGTGTCATGTGCCTGTTGACCACCGCCCTGTGTCATATGCCATGTGTCTGTTGACCACCGCCTTGTGTCATATGTCATGTGCCTGTTGTTCACTGTTCTGTGTCATATGTCATGTGCCTGTTGGCCACCGTCCTGTGTCATATGTCATGTGTCTGTTGGCCACGGCCTTGTGTCATATGTCATGTAACTGCTGACCATCGCCCTGTGTCATATGTCATGTGCCTGTTTGCCAACGCGTTGTGTCATATGTCATGTGCATGCTGACCATCGCCCTGTGTCATATGTCATGTGCCTGTTGACCACCGCCCTGTGTCATGTGCCTGTTGACCACCGTCCTGTGTCATATGTCATGTGCCTGTTGGCCACCGCCCTGTGTCATGCGCCTGTTGGCCACCGCCCTGTGTCAAGTGTCATGTGCCTGTTGGCCACCGCCTTGTGTCATATGTTATGTGCCTGTTGACCACCGCCCTGTGTCATATGCCATGTGCCTCTTGACCATCGCCCTGTGTCATATGCCATGTGCCTGTTGACCATTGCCCTGTGTCATGTGCCTGTTGACCACCGTCCTGTGTCATATGCCATGTGTCTGTTGACCACCGCCTTGTGTCATGTGCCTGTTAACCACCGCCCATTGTTATGTGCCTGTTGGCCACAGACCTGTGTAATGTGCCTGTTGACCACCGCTCTGTGTCATATGTCATGTGCCTGTTGTTCACTGTTCTGTGTCATATGACATGTGCCTGTTGACCACCGCCCTGTGTCATGTTTCATGTGCCTGTAGGCCACCGCCCTGTGTTATGTTTCATGTGCCTGTTGGCCACACCCCTGTGTTATGTGTCATGTGCCTGATGGCCACCGTACTGTGTCATGTGTCTGCTTACCATCACCATGTGTCATGTGTCATGTGCCTGTTGACCATCGCCCTGTGTCATGTGCCTGTTAACCACCGCCCTGTGTCATATGTCATGTGCCTGTTGGCCCCCGCCCTCTGTCATATCTCATGTGCCTGTTGGCCACCGCCCTGTGTCATATGTCATGTGCCTGTTGGCCACCGCCCTCTGTCATATCTCATGTACCTGTTGGCCACCGCCCTGTGATATATGTCATGTGCCTGTTGACCACCGCCCTGTGTCATATGTCATGTACCTGTTGGCCACCGCCCTGTGTCATATATGTCATGTGCCTGTTGACCACCGCCCTGTGTCATATGTCATGTGCCTGTTGACCACCGCCCTGTGTCATGTGCCTGCTGACCATCGCCCTGTGTCATATGTCATGTGCCTGTTTGCCAACGCGTTGTGTCATATGTCATGTGCCTGCTGACCATCGCCCTGTGTCATATGTCATGTGCCTGTTGACCACCTCCCTGTGTCATATGTCATGCGCCTGTTGGCCACCGCCCTGTGTCATGTGTCATCTGCCTATTGGCCACCGCCCTGTGTCATATGTCTGTTGGTCACCGGCCTGTATCATATGTCATGTGTCTATTGACCCCCGCCCTGTGTCATATGTCATGTGTCGATTGCCCCCCGCCCTGTGTCATATGTCATGTGCCTGTTGACCACCGCAGGCCTCTGTCATATGTCATTTGTCTGTTGGTAACTGCCCTGTGTCATTTGTGATGTGTCTGTTGGTCACCGCCCCGTGTGATATGTCATGTGCCTGTTGACCACCTCCCTGTGTCATGTGATTGTTAGCTGCCAACCCGTGTCATGTGCCTGTGGCGGTGACATAAAGACCCGCCATTAACGCTTGTTAGGAGTTTTCATTTAGACGGGTATTCGGTTACCAACCCTCTGCGGTGGCTGCTGTCAATACCAACACAATGCCGGGTGACGCAATTACCTACATACTCGTCATGTGACCAGGAAAAAGAAAGCGAAAATAAGATCCTGGTTGTACAAGTAGGCGGCATCTACGCAGTGGTAGCAGTCGCCCTAGTATACCTGCTTCACGCTGTATGCACCGCCCTCGGGCTGGGGACAGACACATCATCTGATACACGAAAATCCATCAATCCATCTATATCATGTGAGATTATCAGGTGGGAGGACTGTGACGCATTCGGATGACACTCATTGGAATCCATCAGTCGGACGTGAGTACTGTGTCTTCTACACTAACCATTGCATTTCAGTCATTATTAGGTTGTCGTCCATTAAAGTTGTCAGGGGTGTTGCTACCATTATAAAAAAAGCCCGGGCTTACACGTGATTTTGGCTAGAAAGGTTGGACAAGCCCCCAATACTATCTAAATATAAAGCTTTGCAACCTATCGGGCTTACACGAAAAATTGACTTGCTTCTCGCCTGGATGAAAGGTTTGATTTGCATTCACATTCCTTTTAATTTATACATATCACATACTTGTTTTTGTATGTAACGAAAAGCACCAACTGAGCACAGTTTTGAAAAAATCTGACCGACAACGCGTCCGACAACAAGTCCCAGCCAGTGCGACCTAATTTTCAAATTTCCGCTACGGTTTCAAGGAACCCCAATGATCTTGCTGCATTTGGTGATGACAATTTAGCGAGCGATCCTGTTTCAAGTCCCCCCAATTTTGTTTGCGTCGCTTCTTCACGACCAAACGGATTTCCAATTGCCGAGCATTGTTCCTTATCACAAGAGTTTTATCTCTCGCGGTTTGCGGGTTCTGCCCTGTGATCTGTTTAAAAGCTGCTAATTAAATTTCACAATAAACAATCACAAGTAAATAGAATACACCAACGAGATCTGCTTCCTATTCACCACGCCGCACAACTTCGAAATCGGTCAGTGTATTATTACGCTGTCAAACGAATCCGTCATAGTTTTATAGGTACAATGACAGTTTGTTAAAATGATATTGTTATTTATATTTGTTTCTATTTGATAATTTTATTGATGTTATGCTTATTAAAGCAGTTTCAAACCTATTTTTCAGGAATACTTTGAGAACTATTTCTTCAAGGGTTTGGATACATGTGTAAAAAAATCGCCAAGTATACACACATCGCTACAATACGGTCTTGAACAGATGACATTACAACATTTTACAGGTATTAAAACACATCACTGTAAACAATGATCATGTAGAAGTGGGTAAGAAACGTATGTGTAAACATCAAAGTGAGAAATTATAAGAATTGAATGTCACTTTGTGTGTTTGCACTGAAAAATGAACGATGTCAGCGTTTTGACATCGTTCATTTTTCAGTGCAAACACACAAAGTGACATTCAATTCTTAATGAATTCATGACGTCACAGGTCAGAAAGGTGAATGAACCCGTGTTTCGTTTAATGTGCTCGTGCTATTTTGCATGAAACCCTTCATGAAGCGAAAACAAAGCACAGTTCAAATGATGCGCGCAATGACAAGGTGGTCATGTCACCCTGAATTGTATATAACACTGAATTACATGAATGTACCTGGATTTAAAAAACCGGTGCTCGCCAGAGCGTGCGACCTACTTTGTTGAATAAAGAGCTCGAGAACTTTATATTCTGAATCATTCAGTCCTCACCCGACTTGGACAGTTTAACCCGATGTTATGTTTAAATGTTATCAAACTATTTTAATGGTGACTTTCTCTCAACGTTAAGACATCAGGTCAGTTACCAGTTTGGTTGAAGCAATTAACAATCTTCGAGAAAGCAAGAGAAAACATGAGAAAATATCTTCCCTGAATGTCAAGCAGAAGGTATCCTCCCAACTTATTATCGGCGCGAATGTACCTGCAGCGCCAGTGGAAACCGGTTTGGTTTGGTTGTGGGCGAACACCCGTACCCATTTTTAACTGTATAACATCTACGAGAGCAAGATATTCACTCCTCTTCACATACAAACAAGAGTTGTGGTAGTCATCAGTTTGACACCTTGTCAACGCATACGTGATCCGAAATAACATGCCAATAGTTCTGTATGCATCTTTACTGTGTATTCAATATAGTGTAGGTTGCGCATGACTGCCGGCCTGTGTCATGTGTCTGATGACTGCCGGCCTGTGTCATGTGTCTGATGACTACTGACATGTGTCATGTGTCTGATGACTACCGACAAATGCGGTCTCCATATCCCTGACCCTGTGTCATGTGTCTCTTGATTGCTGACATGTTCAATGTGCCTGATGTCTGCCGATATGACATTGTGTCATGTGTCTGCTGACTGCCGATCTGTGTCATCTGTTTGTTGACTGCCTTTTGACTGCCGACATGTGTTATGTGTCTGCTGACTGCAGTCATATCATGTGTCTGCTGACTATCCGACCTGTGTCATGTGTCTGCTGACTGCCGACCTGTGTCATTTGTCTGCTGACTGCCGACCTGTGTCATGTGTTTGTTGATTGCCTTTTGACTGCCGACATGTGTTATGTGTCTGCTGACTGCAGACATGTGTCATGTGTCTGATGACTGCAGACCTGTATCATGTGTCTGTTGACTGCAGACAAATGCGGTGTTCATTGCAATTGCCCTGACTCATGGCCCAGTACTTTCTAAATGCCTAACTCTGGTTCATCACACTGACCCCAGGCAACCCCTTCATAATTGTTGTCTTGGTGACAGCAAATACTCGACACAACACTGGATAATGCATTGGCCTAGAAAAGCCTTGTGCTTCTTTGAAAATGAAAGCGAAAATAGGATGTTGCTTTACAATATTAGGCGTCCTCTACGCAGTGGTAGCAGTCGCCTCAGTATACATGCTACACGCTGTATGCACCAACCTCGGGCTGAGGACAGACACATCATCCGTTATACAAAAATCCAAACATCACCATCAGCATCATGAGTGATTATCAGGTGGGGACTTACCTGTGACACAATCGGATGACACTGACTGGAATCCATCAGTCGGACGTGAGTACTGTGTGTATTCTACACTAGCCATTGCATCTCAGTGTAGAACTTGGGTACAAGTGAGCACTGTTCCTGAATATTGGTTACATATTATTATAATCAAGCTTTAGGCCCGTGTTTGGAAACTTGATTGTACCCGTAATGAGAAAAAGAGAAACCGTTACAGTCAAGCAGTTTACTGTTGTGTACAATATAGAATACAAATCACAAAACAGTGGTTTTGTGTACAACATTGATAAATCATATACAGCGATACATTGCATATAGATTTAGGATGATAAGAATACATGAAATATATACAAACAACGTAAATAAGGAGTGTCAATATTTATTATATTTAAGGAGAAGCTAGATACATTGGGGATATAACTAAAGGTGAAGCTGAGCACACTTTCATGTTTAGAGAGAGAGCATTACGTCATGTAAGTGAAAATGAATGTAATATGCTTGGATAATAATATCTGATTTAAGTTCAATAAATGTAGATAGATATGTTCACAATGCATATTTATCGTCAGTAGTATTGTTGGTGGAAGTACAAGCTGATCTGCCGGATCCGTGATTAATACGCACGAGAACTCATTCATATGATACTGTGAATGAGCCCTTGTTTCATTTAATGCGGTCGTGCTATTTTGCATGAAACCTTTCATGAAGCGAAAATAAAGCATAGTTCAAATGAGGCGCGCAATGACGAGGTAGTTATGTCACCCTGAATTGTATATAACACTGAATTACATGAATGCACCTGGATTTAAAAAAACTCGTGCTCGCCAGAGCGTGCGACCTACTTTGTTGAATAAAGAGAACTTTATATTCAAAATGTTAATCGAGGGTGTGACTTGAAACTATTGAAATCAACTTGTAAAGGAGTGCTGAATCATTCAGTCCTCACCCGACTTGGACAGTTTAACCCGATGTTATGTTTAAATGTTATTAAACTATTTTAATGGTGACTTTCTCTCAACGTTAAGACATCAGGTCAGTTACCAGTTTGGTTGATGCAATCAACAATCTTCGAGAAAGCAAGAGAAAACATGAGAAAATATCTTCCCTGAATGTCAAGCAGAAGGTATGCTCCCAACTTATTATCGGCGCGAATGTACCTGCAGCACCAGTGGAAACCGGTTTGGTTTGGTTGTGGGCGAACACCCGACAAAGTACCCATTTTTAACTGTATAACATCTACGAGAGCAAGATATTCACTCCTCTTCATATACAAACATGAGTTGTGGTAGTCATCATTTTGACATCTTGTCAACGCATACGTGATCCGAAATAACATGTCAATAGTTCTGTATGCGTGTTTACTGTGTATTCAATATAGTATAGGCCTCTATCGGGCTATTGGCGCATGATGACTACTGACATGTGTCATGTGTGTGATGACTACTGACATGTGTCATGTGTCTGGTGACTGCCGACCTGTGTCATGTGTCTGATGACTGCCGACCTGTGTCATGTGTCTGATGACTACTGACATGTGTCATGTGACTACCGACATGTGTCATGTGTCTGATGACTGCCGACCTGTGTCATGTGTCTAATGACTACTGACATGTGTCATGTGTGTGATGAATGCTGAAATGATTTATATTCGTTGAGTGAAACTAAATTATATTTGCAAATTAAAGATTGTTTAGATTTTGATAAGTATCTAGTACATATTGATATAATTATTGCTCTTACACGGTTCAGATTGAGTTCACATACACTGATGATTGAAAAGGGTAGATGGACTACACCTAAAACACCATTACACGATCGCCTGTGTCCTTTTTGTGTGAACGATGTTGAAGATGAATACCATATCTTGCTCATTTGTCCAAAATATTTAAGTATAAGGAATCTACCAAAGAATGTCATTGCCGGACCAAGTATGATAAAGTTTGTGAACATGCTACAAACTAATAATGTACAACTATTGATTGGTATTGCTAAAAGAGTTTATCATATCTTTAAAATGGAAAGTACAATGGACATGTTATAATTATTTACTCTTAGGTTACCATCCCTCATTTCTCTGTTAAAGTATTGTAGATCAAACTATGTACATCCACAAACACTCACGACTGTGCAATTATGAATTTTGTAACCGTTGTGTTTGGGTTGGTACGCCGAGGTGAGCAGATGTGCTCTGTGGGAGCTCTCGGGCTTATGTCACGGTTGACTGATCTTGAAGTGACTGAGAACATTCGAAGTTACACTTGCTTACTTCAAGAAATGGATACATTCTCTTGTGCTGTGTGAATTTTATGGACTATTCCTGGATTTTAAGGAAACCAATCTGGTAAATATACTATTTACACACTTCAAGCATGAGTGATCAGAACTGTTAATGCAGAACACAAACACTGATACTCGCATCAACAGGGTTTAATGTATTGATATTTGAGAAATTACAGTTCATAATAAATGGCTGCTGCTGAGGACTTGATGAATATTATTGCGTTCACTTGAAGAGTAAAGTTGCTGATGAGCTGATGAGGTTCAGAAAACTACAACAAACAATGGCTTTCGATGAAATTCAGAAAATGTACAAATTTCATAGCACATAACATTCAATGTTTCATTCGAATGATATGTGAATACATTGAAATTGCAAAAGTAACAACTACAAATTTACAAATAATTGTGTGAAATATATTAACACTTTTGACACAGCCAATTAACATTTTGGCATATATACAATTTCATTGTAATTTAGAGATAGTACAACCTAGCAATGAAAGGGTAAAGTACTCACATATGTGTCTTTAAATAGTTCAGCTTACAGTCAGCTGGGTGACAACCAGGCAGCATGGAGGTCCAATACACACCGGTAAGCATGTGCTCCAAAATGCATGAGCTTTGGAGAGGTCATGATGTGACCTGTGAGCTTTGACATCACACATGAAGGTGAAGGCCACAGGGTAATGGAAATTTACTGGGCCACATTGTTTACAATTTTGACCGATAAGGATTTAAATGGAAATGAACTTTAGATATTAATTAAGTGTTTTAATTATTGGACCACCATGGATAAAATACTAAAAACCAATTGTCACAACTTAGTAAACAATTTCATTTGAAAGAATTTGTACATTGAAATGTATGTAAAGAAACCTTGCATTTACAAGAACTCTTCACAAGTATATGACACACAAGATCATAACGACCATGACTACGATATCATTAAAGAGCTTGATGAACTATTAGGAGAATGTGACAGAAAAACTTGTGAAAGAAAGCTTATAGACAAATTTGATAATGATGAATCTGGTCTAAACTTCAAAAGACAGTCTGTATATGACGTGGCAAAGACACAATGTGATGATTTTCCTGACGGTGTCTTGATCAAGAGAATAAAACGACAAACTAAGAGTGTCTCGACAAAATATGCATCTGATATATATCTGCTGTATATGTTTGTCAAAGGCTGTGTGCCTGCACATGTAATACAGAACGAAGTTCTATCTCGACATAAGTGTACCAATGCTGCAGCAGACAACGAGACTTTAAACAACAGAGACAAAGATATAATATGTAGTGTTCTGTCTAAAATGATGCATATGCATGAAGACATGACGAAGAATTTTCAGTATGTAACCCAAGAGCTACAGGACTTTCGAGATAAATACAACTCTGACATGTTACAACTTATTGGCGCATATGAGTGTAAGAGAGATGACGCTAGACGTCTCGAGATTGAAAATGAACGCCATCGTGCCCATGTGAAAGCACTAAAGGCAGAAATTGTTCAGTTACAGACACAGCTTGAACAAAAATACATTGATTTCCAAGTCATAAAAGATACATTGGATAAATCCATAACTCGTATCGACAAAAAATGTACGTGAAGTTGATGGAAAAAATTGATTGCATGAGTACACGAAGTAAGCTCATGTATCCAGAATGTGTTAAGACTGGCTATCATCTCCCAAGCCAATCCGTAAAGCCAGCTTTATATAACAACACCACACCAAGCCATCCAGATACACCCAGCAGCACGCAACTCTCTCCCAACACAAGCGATTGCATAATCACAGACACATACTCAAGCAATGATGACAAGCAATGTGATCAGCAATCAACACACCCTGCTGGACAGAGTAATGACAACAAACAAGACAAAAGAGATGTAACAGTTACTTTCAACAACCACTGGAAATGTGCATTCACTGGAGTGCACAGAAGTAAGAACAGGCGTTTTGTGCTCAGTTATGTTCGTGCTGACGAACCTTTTGACGTTGTGAAGGATGCTATCTGTAAGTATGCATCAGATCGCGGTGTTACTGTCACGAACACTGTGCTGCTAAAACATTGTGACAGCAGATACAACCCAACCTACACCATCAGGATAGCTGTCTCCAGTAAGTGTGCTGACGTCATAGCAGATGATGACTGTTTCTGGCCCGAAAACGTCAACTGTCGTGAGTGGGTGCCAAAGCAACAATGGTACGGTGATAACAGACAATAATGACCATGATGAACGTCATGAACATTTTACTTATGGCAATGACGCTCTCCCGTATTATCACTTGGAACGTTGCCGCTACGTGTCTAGACGAAATCAACACCAAACTAGACTGCACAGATGTGATGTTTATCAGTGACAATTGGCTACACACGGATCAGCTATCCCTCCTTACAGATCTACATACAGACTTCGATGTGTATGTTAAGTGTCAGACTGATCACTCCTCACTCAGAGGAGCAGGAGGACTCGCTATGTTTGTACGGAAAATGATAGTTACTCCACCTCTAGTCTGCACATCCCGGGGAGTGATCATGTGATTGGTGTGCAGCTAACTACGGATAAGACTCCGATCCACATCATTGGTGCACGTCTTCCATCTACCAATGTCTTGGACAGTGTATACAGTGACAAAATGAATACCCTCTTTAAGGCTTATGACAGACATTCATATAACGGTGAGACTGTCCTGGTCGGTGACTTTAACACAGATCTACGTGACTGTAAATACATGAAATCTAGATCGAGAATGATTTAAACATATTTCTATTCATGAAGATGAATTGGGATTGGTGAACAAGCATTACTGCTTATATTAACACCGCTCCCATGCAACATATAATACAACATGAAAATGGAGGATTTGACGTCATCGATACTGACCATTGCATAAATATAATATATTTAAAATATGTAAATATATACAGATTACATGAAATACAACTATTCTCTAAGTAGTCACAAGTTAGAGAGTTGCAGTTGTGTGTGTCTAGATCGAGAATGCTCCTTCGAGCCTTGCATGAACGGAATGTCCTACATTACATACTTATACAAGGAAATGTAGGGATATCCAAACTATGATTGATTATGTTTTTGTCAACACAGAGCATAGATGTAATGTCATTGGTTACGCCTTAGATAACCGTCAGCTTTACAGTATATCTGGTCACTATCCCATACAGGTATACTTTTCTTTTTTTTTCTTTCTTTTTTTTCTTTGTTCCCAAGATTACAATATTGCAGATATACGAAGCCGTGATACGTACGGCTTAAAAGTAATATGGCTACATGATGTACAGGTGAGATATTTTTGTATTAATATATTTATAACATGCATAATTCATTAAATTGATAATGTACAGATGTACAGGTGAGATATTTTTGTATTAATACATATGTATATTTGTAAACATGCATAATTCATTAAATAGATAATGCACAGATAATGTCAGGTACAAGTCAATACAGTTCAAGTCATCTAAGAACTTGGGAGAGAAGGCTCAATTTATGATGGAAATTATTTATTTTATCATTTTTGGCTGATATATGTTTTTCCACAAAGAATATTTCTTTTAGAGTTTTTATATAGAAAGTTAGATTTGGAAGCATATTTTTAATACAGCATAAGTGAATATGTCTCTTTGCAGCAATGATGATTTGATGTTAGTAATCTATTTTCATGTTGAGTACCAAACCAGATCATGTTTTTTGATAATTTCAATGGATGTGGATAATAATTGTTAAGCCAAATTTGTAGGTTTATCCAAAATGTTTGAGTCTCCTGACATTCCCAGTACACATGACACACACTCTCATTTACATCTTTGCAACAACAACGCAAACTGTTGTCAATTTTTTTCATGTTGACCAATTCCTTTTTTGTGTAAATAATACCTTGTAGACATCTATATTGAAAGTCTATAAGCTTTATATCTTGCAATCCCTTTCTATATACTGTAAATATATTTTTCCAATCAAAGTCAGTTTCAGGAAATAAAAGCTGCCATTTATTACAAATGTTTGGATATTTATCATTACAAATAAGTTTATCTTAAAAAGTTCTGCAGCCTTTGGATGCTTTTACTAAATGTATCTGGCATTGGTTAACATTCAAATTACTGACTGGAATAGAGAGACAGTGCTTTAAAGTATGTTTCCAAGATTCAGGTAATATTTTCAGTAAATATCTGAAATCTAAAAAGGTGCCTTTGATATGATAAGTTTCTTTTAAAGATTCGTTTGATAGTACACCATTCTCATCACATATATCCCTAATATTCATAATCCCTTTCTCTGCCCAATTCTTTATAAAATATATAGAGTTTTTGAAATTGTGATTGGGATAAAATTTGATTAATGTTATTTGGATCAACATAATGTTGTTTGTGAAATAGTTTCCATGCTTTTAGCACATCATGCCAAAAAGGATTTTCAATCTCAAGAAAACTTTCAGAATAAGCTCCAAAGTTAAATATGTCTTTAAAAGGTATATTGCATGGATTTTTATTTTCACTTTTTTTAAAATATAATCTTAAGGTTGATAATTTCAAAGCATCAATAAATCTACTTGTATCAATCATTCTCAGTCCTCCATCTTCATATCTACTTTTTATTACACTCCTCTTTATTTTATCATTTTTATCATTCCGAATGAATTTAAAAAATAGTTTTTCAAGCGAAGTCATAAATTCTGCTGGAGGGTTGGGCAAGGAATTGAAAATATGAACTAGTTTAGAGATTGCTAGGGGTTTTATTACTGTTATTTTACCAATTAATGTTAAATTTCGTTTTCTCCAAGATGCTAAGAGTCCTTTAATTTCTTCCAGTCCCTTTCTGGTTTTGATTACCCATAGGTTTTCAAGATCTGGTGTAAATCTAGTACATCAAATTCACCAGTTACCCATTCAATTTTCAGGTCATTACATATTTTATCAGGAGATTAAGCTTTTGATCAAATCCAGATTTTATAAAATGCATTAATTGTGTCGATAGCGAGATATAAACTCTCCTCGGTTCCATCAAGAAATAGTTCAGTATCATCAGCGTATTGATCCAGCTTATATTCCTTATCATTGATGACAATTCCTTTAATGTTTCCTTGTTTCTTATCATACAACCAAGAATCTCAGCTACAAAAAGAAAAGGGGAAAGTGGGTCTCCCTGTCTACATCCTCGTTCATTAACCAAAAATTCAGAGAGATTACCATGTTGGATGACACAAGATGTTGTTTCAAAAGTCAACATATTTATCCATCTTATTATTTCAGGGCCAAATTCAAATTTATGTAAAACTCGATTGATAAAATCTTTAGAAACAGTGTCAAAAGCTTTTTCAAAATCAATCAGAATTAGCAAGCCAGGAATGTTTTGTTTCTTTGTTTCGAACATTATGTCATATAGCAGTCTTGTATTTTCGCTAATAGTCCTACCTGGTATAAAACCATTTGATTACAATGAATAAGATTATCTAAAGTAGCTTTTAATCCACGTGCAATACAGGAGCTGATAATTTTATAAATGGCATTGAGTAAAGTGATAGGCCTCAAGTTTTTAAGTAATGTTCTGTCTTTATTGGATTTTGGAATACAGGTGATGACACCCCTTTTCATATTTGAAGACATTTCATTCTTAGTTGATACATTTTTAACGAATCTATAAATCCATACTTTTAATTCTTTCCAAAAAACTTTAAAGAAATCAATAGGAAATCTGTCAATCCCTGGGCTTTTATTATTCTTCATCTTGTAAACTGCATTGCTAATTTCCTCCATACTGATTTCTTTTTCAAGATTCTACTACGGTATTTCTCGATTTTGGATTGTTTACATGCTTATAGTTCTCCAGATCAATTGTGGGGTCAAGCACTAGGTTCCAGTATCCAACTATTGCTAATGAATCAATTTCACATTTTAAAATATTTTAAAATAGATTAATATAAAATTGAGGTTCATCGTTATTAGGTCCATAGAGATTAATTAGTGTTATTTTTTTATCTTCCATTGAAATATCAGCAATAATATAATTGCCATTTTCATCTATTAAGGTCCTATGTATCTTGATATCAGTATCATTATTAAAAAGTATGGCAACACCTCTAGAATTAGATTTAAAAGGAGCTATGATGGTGGTGTAGTTGACAGAGCGGCTGTCAGGAGAATAGAAAATTGGCGGTGTAGTCTGTCAGGAGAGCATGTGGTCGGTGTGGTTGACAGAGTATCTGTCAGGAGAGCAGAAAGTCGGCGGTGTAGTTGATAGAGCGTCTGTCAGGAGAGCTTGTGGTCGATGTAGTTGACATAGCATCTGTCAGGAGAGCAGGAAGTCGGCGGTGTAGTTGATAGAGCGTCTGTCAGGAGAGTACGTGGTCATTGTGGTTGACAGAGCGTCTGTCAGGAGAGCCTGTGGTCGGTGTATAGGTGAAAAGAATGTCTGCGAGAAGAGAAGGTCGGTTGTATAGTTGATAGCGTCTGTCTGGAGAACAAAAAGTCGGTGGTTCAGAAGCCATGAAAGAAGAGGATTGTCGTTTCAATACGTTTAAAGATAATGCTTGTGGCTTCCTTCCTTGACCTTGACCAGTAATCGGTTAAAAGACTGGCTGGCTCGGGACTAGTCTGCTGTGTCAATCTGTGTCTTACAACCTCAGTAGGTCGGCACTATACACCCGACGGCAACCCTGATCAAGATGTGTTCCCTCATGCATCAATGATTTGTTAATTAATGTAACAATGTTATATTTTCGAATGTAACAGTGCTATATTACCGAATGTAACAATGTAATAATCCAGAATGTAACAATGTTCTCTCCAGTAGCTAACAAAGTTCCATCACTGTGTGACAATGCTCCGTCCCTTTATGTAACAATGTCCAGTCCCTTTATGTAACAATGTCCAGTCCCTTTATGTAACAATGTCCAGTCCCTTTATGTTACAATGTCCAGTCCCTTTATGTAACAATGCTCCGTCCCTTTACGTAACAATGCTCCGTCCCTTTATGTAACAATGTCCAGCCCCTTTATGTTACAATGTCCAGTCCCTTTATGTAACAATGTCCAGTCCCTTAATGTGACAATGTTATGTTTCTTTATCTAACAACGTTCTGCCTTTTATGTAACAATCATATGACCCTTAATATAACAATGTTTTCTCTCTCTTAATGTAACAATTCTATACCTTAATGTTTCAACATTTGCTCCCTAAATGTAACAAAGTATTACGCCGCGTGTGAGCTGGATATGTGTGGAATCTTAAGCTTATCATTTTGTCAGAACATGAGCTGTAGTTTGGATGGTGCCGCGAATTAAGAAATCATAAGGGGCATAACAACATATTTTACGGACGCTTCAAAGAATTCTGTAACTAGCGCACACTGTGGAGAGAGAGAGAGAGAGGGAGGGGCGGGGAAGAGATGGGGAGAGGAAGGGAAGAGGGATGGGGAAGAGAGAAAATGCCACCCCACCCACCCACCACCACCTTTGCATATCACTACCTCCAACTACCCATATTTAGGCATGTTTTTTAAATAATTTTATGTACGAAATTGCTGAGCCCCAATACCTCCCCAGAACAAAAAGGGCTCATGGAAAGGGGCGACTGGTGACGAGTGGTGGTGTGTGTTCTTTTAGGTCACGGAAAGAGACGAGTGGTGATGTGTGTTCCTTTAGGTCACGGAGAGGGACGAGTGGTGATGTGCATCCTTTAGGTCATGGAAAGGGACGAGTGGTGATATGTGTTCGTTTAGGTCACGGAAAGGGACGAGTGGTGATGTGTGTTCCTTTAGGTCACGGAGAGGGACGAGTGGTGATGTGCATCCTTTTAGGTCATGGAAAGGGACGAGTGGTGATATGTGTTCTTGTAAAACATGTGTGTTCTTCATGATACATCTGTCCTCGGTCTCAGGGTGGTTGCGTTACACCAGATCATATATTGACAGCTATATTTTGGTTTTTGTATAGCAGATGATATATCTGTGCTTGGTCCGAGGCTGGTGCAGGCAGTGTGAAGCTGGAATACAAAGGTAACCGTCTCATGCTCACAGCTCATGAGGGTCACTGAATTATCCAATGTTGTTCATCACTTATTGTTTTAGGCAGAAGTGTGGTCATCCATGGCAGATTAATTGTAGTCTGTCGCAGTAGGCTAGACCCAGCTGTAATGGTCACCACTGTAATCTACTATACATTAATGAAACAAATTCTTAAACCTACGAATTCAACATGCTCAGAAGCATGCTTTCTTCAGATATTGTACAAACGCAGCACGGTTAATACCCAAATCCAATGTACAGTTCATTCACATACACACGTGAAACACATGTATAGGCCACCCTAATGCGACATTGCATCGGCATACTCACTGGGAGTCTTCCTGCTGTTTTATTGGTCACAGTGTTAAGGATGATGTATTTTTTTCTCCAGTGTGCTACCAGTCTGGATCTGGAGCAGAACACACTGCTCCGTCTTGATAATGTCGATGTTTGGATGATTGTGATCACATATGTTTGCCGCGTAAAGCTTAAACATGCGGAAGCATGACACATGTCGTTGGATAACAGACACATGACATATAACACAGGCCGTTGGCGAACAAACACTTGACACATGACACAGGTCGTTAGTCAACAGACACCTGACATATGACACAGGTCGGTGGCCCGCAGAGACATGACATATAACACATGTCGTTGGCCAACAGACACATGACATGTGACACAGGTCCGTGGCCCGCGGACACATGCCACAGTTCGTTGGCCAACATACCCTTGACATATGACACAGGTCGGTGGCCAACAGACACATGACATATGACACAGGTTGGTAGCCCGCAGACACATGACGCAGTTTGTTGGCCAACAGGCACTTGCCATATGACACAGGTCGTTAGTCAACAGACACATGACATATGACACAGGTCGGTGGCCCGCAGAGACATGACATATAACACATGTCGTTGGCCAACAGACACATGACATGTCACACAGGTCCGTGGCCCGCGGACACATGTCACAGTTCGTTGGCCAACAGACACATGACATATGACACAGGTTGGTAGCCCGCAGACACATGACACAGTTTGTTGGCCAACAGGCACTTGCCATATGACACAGGTCGGTGGCCAACAGACACATGACATATGACAAAGGTCGTTGGCCAACAGGCACATATGACACTGTTCGTTGGCCAACAGACAATTGACATATGACACAGGTTAGAGGCCAACAGACACTTGACATATGATACAGGTTAGAGACCAACAGATACTTGACATATGACACAGGTTAGAGGCCAACAGACACCTGACATATGACACAGGTTAGAGGCCAACAGACACCTGACATATGATACAGGTTAGAGGCCAACAGACACTTGACATATGACACAGGTCGTTGGCCAACAGACACTTGACATATCACACAGTTAGGTGGCCAACAGACACTTGACATGTGATACAAGTAGGAGGCCAACAGACACTTGACATATGACACAGGTAGATGGCCAACAGACACCTGACATGTGATACAGGTCGTTGGCCAACGGACACTTGACATATCACACAGGTAGGTGGCCAACAGACACCTGACATGTGATACAGGTTAGAGGCCAACAGACACTTGACATATGACACAGGTCGTTGCCCAACAGACACTTGACATATGATACAGGTAGGTGGCCAACAGATACTTGACATGTGATACAGGGTTGAGGCCAACAGACACCTGACATATGACACAGGTCGTTGGCCAACAGACACTTGACATATGACACAGGTCGTTGGCCCGCAGTCACTTAACATATGACACAGTTCGTTGGTCAACAGACAATTGACATAGTCATTTGTCGTGTGCCTGTTGGCCACCAACCCGTGTCATGTGCCTGTTGGCCATCGCTCTGTGACTGTGACATAAAGACCCGCCATTAACGCTTGTCAGGATGTTTACTATATATGGGTATCCGGTTACCAACCTTCGATGGTGGCTGCTATCAATACACGACACAATGCCGGGTGACGCAATGACCTACATACGACTCATGTGACCAGGAAGAATAAAGCGAAAATAAGATCCTGGTTGTACAAGTAGGCGGCATCTACGCAGTGGTAACAGTCGCCGTAGTGTACCTACTTCACACTGTATGCACCACCCTTGGGATGGGGCAGACAGATCATCTGATATATGAGAATCCGAACATATCCATCTATATCACGTGTGATGATCAGTTGTGAGGACTCATCTGTGACGTAATCGGATGACACTGGCTGGAATCGTCAGTCGGACGTGAGGTACTGTGTGTCTTCTACACTAGCCATTGCATTTCCACCATTAGTACGTTGTCTTGCGTTAAAGATGTGCACTGATTTGTTCTATTATGAATAGCTGTGGCACGGAAATATATCCCTGTGTCCTTTACAGTTGTAACATGATGCGATCCACATATAACAAATGTTGGTGTTATCAACTTATGCTTTTAACATGTTTGATATGGAATATAGTTTGAGGGGATTTGGTTTAGAAATGTGAAACAACGATTATTTGACGGTACTGAAATATGGGCCTTTTTCGCAGATTAAAACGTTGCTAATTCTAGACTAGTCATGGCTGGTTTGGTTTGTTTAACGTTATTCTCGATGACCTGCGCGAAAGCGACACCTATCGGAGGATCGAAGAACGACCGGATATCAAAACATGGGAAATACAATAAGGGGATACATTCAGACTGTTGTTTTTTTTCCTTGAATTCTTGTAAGGATGAGGGTTCAAAATCACATTTTACATAGGAAATTATGCACTGCGTCATATCCTTTCAAAGAATGCAGGTAAACGAAGAGAATGATAACTGTTGGCCTTGTTATACATGCAGAAATACACGTTGCGTGCTTCTCCTCGTAAATTAGACCGGAAAGAAAAGTACTGGTTACATTATCATCAATAAGAAGAAGTAGAGGGGTGAGAGAGAGAGATTTGTTTAAATCATTTTCTTCGGTCAAAATCAATTCTCTGTTGCCTGTGTTTTCGCCCCCATGAATAAACATCTTCTTATCTTTAAATTTAATCCATTAACATTCAAATTCTTATCTCTTTTCTCTTCAAACTTTGAAACCCAGCTTCCAAATTAGATGACCCAGAACTATCTTTAAATGGCACTCCCATCAAAGTTGTCAAGGAGGCCAAATTCTTGGGTGTAATTTTCGACTCCACTTTAAGTTTTTTGCCGCATATCAAATGCCTAAAATCTAAATGCCTGAAGGCACTCGATTTACTTAAAGATGTTTCTAACTCAAATTGGGGATGGGATCAAGCTACTCTCCTACACCTATACAGATCACTTGTCCACTCGAAGCTTGATTATGGCTCCATCGTATATGGTGGAACCTGTAAATGGTGATGAGGCTATTGACCTCATCACCTGTCTATAACTGTATAATGTGGCTATTGACCTCATCCCATCACCAGTCTATAACTGTATAATGTGGCTATCGACCTCATCAGCAGTCTATAACTGTATAATGTGGCTTTTGACCTTTTCACCAGTCTATAACTGTATAATGTGGCTATCGACCTCATCAGCAGTCTATAACTGTATAATGTGGCTATTGACCTCATCACCAGTCTATAACTGTATAATGTGGCGATTGACCTCATCACTAGTCTATAACTGTATAAGGTGGCTATTGACCTTTTCACCAGTCTATAACTGTATAATGTGGCTATCGACCTCATCAGCAGTCTATAACTGTATAATGTGGCTATTGACCTCATCACCAGTCTATAACTGTATAATGTGGCTATTGACCTCATCACTAGTCTATAACTGTATAATGTGGGTATTGACCTCATCACTAGTCTATAACTGTATAATGTGGCTATTGACCTCATCACCAGTCTATTACTGTATAATGTGGCTATTGACCTCATCACCAGTCTACAACTGTATAATGTGGCTATTGACCTCATCACCAGTCTATAACTGTATAATGTGGCTATTGACCTCAACACCAGTCTATAACTGTATAATGTGGCTATTGACTTCATCACCAGTCTATAACTCTATAATGTGGCTATACAACTGTTCTCGACACACGATAGGCATTCAGCCAGCGCGATGGCTTTGATGGATGTGTCCCATTCGCCCCTTTCCGTAACCTACAAGAAGACTACAAATACGACAAAAGGTGCTTTGATAAAGATAATCCCGGGTACTTAAATCATTTATGGAATCATGTCATTGTTAAACACATTCTGAAGCTTATATATCGTCATATTGAAAGTACGAAGAACCTTTGTAACAGAATTGTTTTGTGTAGTTTTTAGTAAGGATAATGCCATGGACGGTGAGGGATTCAAACGCACGCACATGGGTTTGAGCGTATTTCTGACGTAACAATTGTTATATTTGGAATTACACTCTCTTAGTAAGGTACAGATTCTTGCAGTTTTGTTGGGTTAAGTCCCATCCGGGATTCGAACCCACACCCTCAGAGTCAGGGACCTAATCGCCAGTTACAGAAGTAACACGTTTAAAAGATTTGAATTCGGAGGACTTGGTATGATAGATGTAGATGAATATTTTCTGGAATTAAACCTGTCTTACTTGAAACACAATGTTCTGCAATGTTAAAAACTTAAAACCTCTACAATGAGGTTTGGACCATGAACCTGTTCTCTTGCTGGAATCAAAACTGAGTACGAAGGTCGGGACTAATAGACTGGAAGTGCATATGACTTTCAAATTTCAGTTGCATACTTTCTTGCTTGATCTGTTAGACCGTACTGCATAAACTGCTGGAGAAATTCTTTCAAAATATAAAGATCAGACCCATGTGGAATGTACTGTAGCTTGAGCAAGTCCTCAGTCATAGTGTAGTAAGTGTAGTTTACTTTCAGAACGGTGAGCAATGGAAGGAACTCCCGACTCACGTGACCAGCACATGACCAGATGGCTTACTGAGGAAGCAGCTGAAGTACTGAGGAGGAATGAAGAAGGGAGACAACCCACTTCTGTCTCAGCCATACAGCAGAACTACAGTGAGCATTTCATTCATTCAAGTCATGCATGCAGTTAGATAAGCAGGAGTATTACCAAATGAAATAATTGGTTTGAATTTATGTTTATGGTTCCTTGACCGGATGGGTATGACGTGAATATTGAGACCAGAGGTTATCTTGTTCTGTTGCAGGTGGCCCAGTGTCTCAGGTGGACTTGACCAATGCTTCCAATGTATCTGTCTCCGTTGGGCAGCAAGGAACTAAAGGATGTCTGTCCCAAGGTGAGATGATGCACAAACATACTGATAATTTGGTAAAGAGGACAATGGCGACAATCGCATCTCGATCTTGAGTGCTGTTTTTGATCCTTCATGTAGCTGCTCAAACGTGTTATCCTGAAAATGAAAAGAGGGCATGGTAATAATAGATTTCCAGGGGCTTCACAATCCATAATAATCTTCCCAAATTAACTGGGGATTCGTTCTCAGGTTTTATCTCAGAAATAATTGTTCAGACATAATGAATGTTCCGATCAATGAACAGTTGATCTAAAACATTTACAGTATTTTCATTATGGAGCAGTTAGGATAAATGCGTGTAAGTCCATACTTTCATCCTCTGTGGTGAGCTTAAAGATGGAAATTGTTACGTTTACGTGTATGCTTGTATGAATTGACAGCATCAGATCCATACACCAACCGCATGAACTGTCACCCAATTGTAGTTTCCTTTCCCCACAGAACGTTTCCGTCAAAAGATGGAACTCCTAAAGAAGTATTTTGTGGACATCCATGCCCTCCAGACAGCCAAACAACTCCTTGAGAAGCATGGTCATGTCAACATCTGTGGAGCCCCGGGGGATGGGAAGACCAGCATTGCTCTGATGATCTGTGAGGCATATCAGCAACAGGGATATGAAACAGTCTTTGTGGAAAACATTGAACACTTTGATGTTGATACAATTTCTAAACGTCAATCACACATGTTGGTTGTTTTTGATGATATATTTGGCTGTGTTACTTTCATTTCAAATTTGGAAAAACTGCATAAATTGTTTAGTGCTTTGGTTGATGATCGTGCTAAAACAGCTGCAGATATAGAGGACTCAAAGAAGAAGAAGAAGAAGAATAAGGGTGAACAATCAAAACAGGAAGACAAATCTAATGAAGAAATCCCTGTCTACAGACTGAAGCTTGTGTTCACATCCAGGACATACAACTGGAAGGGAGGATGTTCCAGACTACATCAGTACAAGGTGGATCTGCTTACAACAGAAGCTGTTCTTGATATGGCTAAAGACTGTCTCACGATGGAAGAAAAGAAACGTATGTTATGGTCCTACAAGTCCAAACACCCTGCATGCGATATCTCTGAAAAAGATATTTGTAACATCGCAGATTCAAAACACAGCATATTTGGATTTCCTCTTATCAGCCGACTCTTTTTCACCAATGATGTCTTCCAGATGCACAACTTGCAATTCTTCAACCATCCACTGACCTACCTGAGAGGCGACCTTGACACCATTGTCTGGGAGGAAAGCAATAGATCGGCAGCAATCATCATCCTCATCCTGTCTGATGGGAAACTGAATCTTGTTTCTTTGCAGTCACGGAAAACTGGACATGTAATGTTTGACGCTGTGAAGGAAGTAGTTCCTTGTTGTACAAGGACAGGCGTTACCAATGAGATCCACAACTTCACTGGGATCTACTGTACAGTGGAGGATCACATGGCATCTTTCTCCCACCCCTCCATATACGATGCTGCAGCCTGTGCTGTAGGACATCTCAATATCGTGTTGCTGCTGGAACACTGCTCACTGAAATTCTTGTATGAAAGAGTGAGATTGGATAAGAGTTCTGAGTCAACAGGCATGGACGATGTCACAAACATGATCTCCATCTCTCCCCAACTACACCCAACAGTAGTGAACAGATTGGTGGAAGGTATCCGACAAGGATGCTTCATTTGGACAGTAAATCACCCAGTTATCCGTGGTGAAGGGATTGCTTCTCTGCTTTGGACAGAGATCAATGATAACATAGTTGAGACTGTCCTACAAAGGGATGTGGACACTGGTGAAAGCTTTTTGCATTTGGCTTCCCTCTCTGACAGTTACTTTCTATTCTCCAAGTCTTTAGAAGTTGCTGTACGACTGGGTGACAGATCACCTGATCTGTATGCATGTGTGGTAGCCTGTGTTACCCACGACAAACTGGAACATCTGGAACACCTCGTTACAGTGATGGGTAAACATGGAGGATTTAATGTTGAATATACCATTGATGGGACAACCCTCCTGCTCATGGCTGCAAAGTCACCAAAATCCAAGGTGTTCAACTTTCTCATACAGAAAGGTGCTGATGTTCCAGTGAGGGACTGGAAAGGAAACACCTGTTTGCATTATGCCTGTGAATCAGGAAACATGGCATTGGCAATGAAGGTGGTGGAAACATGCCCTGCATTGATTAATTTGAAGAATTATGAGAATTTAACGCCTGCAATGATTTGTGCAAAAACAGGTCAGCTTAATATTCTGAAGTTTCTCAAAGAAAAAGGAGCCGATTTAACATGTACACTCGGGAAAGACTGTTTGCATTTGTCAAGTCAAAATGGCAATCTGTCAACTGTGAAATTTTTGATTTCATTGAAAATATATGATGTAAGCAAGAAGGATAGCGAATTGAAGAAAACACCAGTTATGTTTGCCGCGGAAGGCGGACACTATGATCTTTATCATCTCCTTGTATCTGAGGGCGCAGATCTGACCCTTACTGATGGAGACGACACTGACTGCCTGATGTTGGCATGCAAAGGAGGTAACATATCTATTGTGAAACACATCCTATCAATGAAAACATGTGACATCAACAGACGGGGAGGATACTCAAACCAAACACCAATCATGATGGCATTGAAAAGTGGACACTATGATGTTTATCACCTCCTTGTATCTGAGGGCGCAGATCTGACCCTTACTGATACACTCAACACTGACTGTCTGATGTTGGCATGCAAAGGAGGTAACATATCTATTGTGAAACACATCCTATCAATGAAAACATGTGACATCAACAGACGGGGAGGATACTCAAACCAAACACCAATAATGATGGCAGTAGAAGGAGGACACTATGATGTTTATCATCTCCTTGAATCTGAGGGCGCAGATCTGACCCTAACTAATACATTCAACACTGACTGTCTGATGTTGGCATGCAAAGGAGGTAACATATCTATTGTGAAACACATCCTATCAATGAAAACATGTGCCATCAACAGACGGGGAGGATACTCAAACCAAACACCAATAATGATGGCAGTAGAAAGAGGACACTATGATGTTTATCATCTCCTTGAATCTGAGGGCGCAGATCTGACCCTTACTAATACATTCTACACTGACTGTCTGATGTTGGCATGCAAAGGAGGTAACATATCTATTGTGAAACACATCCTATCAATGAAAACATGTGCCATCAACAGACGGGGAGGATACTCAAACCAAACACCAATAATGATGGCAGTAGAAGGAGGACACTATGATGTTTATCATCTCCTTGAATCTGAGGGCGCAGATCTGACCCTTACTAATACATTCAACACTGACTGTCTGATGTTGGCATGCAAAGGAGGTAACATATCTATTGTGAAACACATCCTATCAATGAAAACATGTGACATCAACAGACGGGGAGGATACTCAAACCAGACACCAATAATGATGGCAGTAAAAGGAAGACACTATGATGTTTATCATCTCCTTGTATCTGAGGGTGCAGATCTGACCCTTACTGGTGAAGACAACACTGACTGTCTGATGTTGGCATGTGAAGGAGGTAACATATCTATTGTGAAACACATCCTATCAATGAAAACATGTGACATCAACAGACGGGGAGGATACTCAAACCAGACACCAATAATGATGGCAGTAGAAGGAAGACACTATGATGTTTATCATCTCCTTGAATCTGAGGGCGCAGATCTGACCCTAACTAATACATTCAACACTGACTGTCTGATGTTGGCATGTGAAGGAGGTAACATATCTATTGTGAAACACATCCTATCAATGAAAACATGTGACATCAACAGACGGGGAGGAAAGTCAAAACAAACACCAATAATGCTGGCCGTAAAAGGACGACACTATGATGTTTATCATCTCCTTGAATCTGAGGGTGCAGATCTGACCATTACTGATGGACACAACACTGACTCTCTGATGTTGGCATGCACAGGAGGTAACATATCTATTGTGAAACACATCCTATCAATGAAAATATGGGACATCAACAGACGGGGAGGATACTCAAAACAAACACCAATAATGATGGCAGTAGAAGGAGGACACTATGATGTTTATCATCTCCTTGTATCTGAGGGTGCAGATCTGACCCTTGCTGATGAAGACAACACTGACTGTCTGATGTTGGCATGCACAGGAGGTAACATATCTATTGTGAAACACATCCTATCAATGAAAACATGTGACATCAACAGACGTGGAGGATACTCAAACCTAACACCAATAATGATGGCATTAGAAGGAAGACACTATGATGTTTATCATTTCCTTGTATCTGAGAGCGCAGATCTGACCCTTACTGGTGAAGACAACACTGACTGTCTGATGTTGGCATGTGAAGGAGGTAACATATCTATTGTGAAACACATCCTATCAATGAAAATATGTGACATCAACAGACAGGGAGGATACTCAAACAAAACACCAATAATGATGGCAGTAGAAAGAGGACACTATGATGTTTATCATCTCCTTGTATCTGAAGGCGCAGATCTGACCCTTACTGGTGAAGACAACACTGACTCTCTGATGTTGGCATGTGGAAGAGGTAACATATCTATTGTGAAACACATCCTATCAATGAAAACATGTGACATCAACAGACGGGGAGGATACTCAAACCAAACACCAATAATGATGGCATTGAGAAGAGGACACTATGATGTTTGTCACCTCCTTGTATCTGAGGGTGCAGATCTCACCCTTACTGATAAAGACAAAGATGGCTGTCTGATGTTGGCATGTGAAGGAGGTAACATATCTATTGTGAAACACATCCTATCAATGAAAACATGTGACATCAACAGACGAGGAGGATGCTCAAAACAAACACCAATAATGCTGGCAGTAGAAGGAGGACACTATGATGTTTATCATCTCCTTGTATCTGAGGGCGCAGATCTGACCCTTACTGATGATGACAACACTGACTGTCTGATGTTGGCATGCAAAGGAGGTAACATATCTATTGTGAAACACATCCTATCAATGAAAACATGTAACATCAACAGACGGGAAGGAGAGTCAAACCAAACACCAATAATGATGGCATTCGAAGGTGGACACTATGATGTTTGTCATCTCCTTGTATCTGAGGGCGCAGATCTGACCCTTACTGATGAAGACAACACTGACTCTCTGATGTTGGCATGCAAAGGAGGTAACATATCTATTGTGAAACACATCCTATCAATGTAAACATGTGACATCAACAGACGGGGAGGAAAGTCAAAACAAACACCAATAATGCTGGCAGTAAAAAGACGACACTATAATGTTTATCATCTCCTTGTATCTGAGGGCGCAGATCTGACCCTTACTGATGGACACAACACTGACTGCCTGATGTTGGCATGTGAAGGAGGTAACATATCTATTGTGAAACACATCCTATCAATGAAAACATGGGACATCAACAGACGGGGAGGAGAGTCAAACCAAACACCAATAATGATGGCATTAGAAGGACGACACTATGATGTTTATCATCTCCTTGTATCTGAGGGCGCAAATCTGACCCTTACTGATAAAGACAACTATGACTGTCTGATGTTGGCATGTGAAGGAGGTTACATATCTATTGTGAAACACATCCTATCAATGAAAACATGTGACATCAACAAACGGGGTCGATACTCAAAACAAACACCAATAATGCTGGCATTAAAAAGACGACACTATAATGTTTGTCATCTCCTTGTATCTGAAGGCGCAGATCTGACCTTTACTGATGTACACAACACTGACTGTCTGATGTTGGCATGCAAAGGAGGTAACATATCTGTTGTGGAACACATCCTATCAATGAAAACATGTGACATCAACAGACGGGGAGGAAAGTCAAACCAAACACCAATAATGCTGGCATTAAAAGGAAGACACTATGATGTTTGTCATCTCCTTGTATCTGAGGCCGCAGATCTGACCCTTACTGATGGACACAACACTGACTGTCTGATGTTGGCATGCACAGGAGGTAACATATCTATTGTGAAACACATCCTATCAATGAAAACATGTGACATCAACAGACAGGGAGGATACTCAAACCAGACACCAATAATGATGGCATTAGAAGGACGACACTATGATGTTTGTCATCTCCTTGTATCTGAGGGCGCAGATCTGACCCTTACTGATGGACACAACACTGACTGTCTGATGTTGGCATGTGAAGGAGGTAACATATCTATTGTGAAACACATCCTATCAATGAAAACATGTGACATCAACAGACGGGGAGGATACTCAAACCAAACACCAATAATGATGGCATTAGAAAGAGAACACTATGATGTTTATCATCTCCTTGTATCTGAGGGCGCAGATCTCACCCTTACTGATGAAGCCAACACTGACTCTCTGATGTTGGCATGTGAAGGAGGTAACATATCTATTGTGAAACACATCCTATCAATGAAAACATGTGACATCAACAGACGGGGAGGATACCTAAACCAAACACCAATAATGATGGCAGTAAAAGGAGGACACTATGATGTTTGTCATCTCCTTGTATCTGAGGGTGCAGATCTGACCCTTACTGGTGAAGACAACACTGACTGTCTGATGTTGGCATGTGAAGGAGGTAACATATCTATTGTGAAACACATCCTATCAATGAAAACATGTGACATCAACAGACGAGGAGGATGCTCAAAACAAACACCAATAATGATGGCATTAGAAAGTGGGCACTATGACGTTGGTCATCTCCTTGTATCTGAGGGTGCAGATCTGACACTTACTGATGAAGCCAACACTGACTCTCTGATGTTGGCATGCACAGGAGGTAACATATCTATTGTGAAACACATCCTATCAATGAAAACATGTGACATCAACAGACGGGGAGGATACTCAAACCAAACACCAATAATGATGGCAGTAAAAGGAAGACACTATGATGTTTATCATCTCCTTGTATCTGAGGGTGCAGATCTGACCCTTACTGGTGAAGACAACACTGACTGTCTGATGTTGGCATGCAAAGGAGGTAACATATCTATTGTGAAACACATCCTATCAATGAAAACATGTGACATCAACAGACGGGGAGGATACTCAAACCAAACACCAATAATGATGGCATTAGAAGGACGATACTATGATGTTTATCATCTCCTTGTATCTGAGGGCGCAGATCTGACCCTTACTGATGGATACAACACTGACTGTCTGATGTTGGCATGTGAAGGAGGTAACATATCTGTTGTGAAACACATCCTATCAATGAAAACATGTGACATCAACAGACGGGGAGGAAAGTCAAAACAAACACCAATAATTCTGGCATTGAAAAGAGGACACTATGATGTTTATCATCTCCTTGTATCTGAGGGCGCAAATCTGACAACTGATAGATAAAACTAACACAATTTGCTAAGTCGTTACATTGAAACAACTGTAATGCTTGTGATCTTGTCTTAGGTGTGCAGATGTGACCTTTACTGATGAACACATCAGAAACTGTCTGCCGTGCAAGAGAGGAAACATATCTGGAAGCTGAATATCTGTATATAACAATGTATCGTGGTGTACGTGACAATGTAGTATACTATCGTGTTATACTATGGCATTGTTTAGCTGTGGTGTAAATGTCATATATATATAGTTGTGTATTGCTGCATGTACCAGCGTATAGGGTTGTAGAGGTGTATATAGCATGGTACTATTTTCAAGTATTGTAACCTTAGTGGATTCTGGTATGAATGTATGCATGACATATTGCATACACTGTATGACATGATGTTTTACACTGTGTACGATACCCGACTGATGTAACCTGGCACTGGATAAGTGGAAACCACACCACTGTGTATACAGCATTGTACAGTGCTCTTTTTCCTGGTCTGTTTGATTGTTTTGATGCACCACAATACTGAAGGGTTATCTATTGTAGGCATTTTAAAGGAATGAATTCTTTAGCTTTATATATGATGCAGTGTGTTAGGTTTTGGCAAAAATTGTCCTGGTCTTTGTTTTCTTGTTCAGTTTGGTTTACCTAGTTACACAAATTTTCGAACCAGCAGGCTTTGTTTTAGAATTTTGGTTCTTGTGGATTATTCCGGTTTTCGTTATTTATATTGCCTACTGTTACAAGGACAGGAAAATGGTCGCTTCCCAACAGACTGAAATGCTTTTGAGACAGGGTACATTGAGCGAGTTCTGGGTGCAGATAATAAAATCGCTAGCAGACATAGTTCAGTGCTGACTGTCATACCTAGTTGGTTCAATCTTAAAAAGATATGTCAATCATAAAACTCACTTGAAAAGCTTTTAATTTGTACTGCATGATATATACTTGCTAATAAAAGTACAGAAATTCCTAACAGACTTAATCTATTCTATTTGTTGGTTTATGATTATAAATCGTGTTGTGTTCACACTGCATTATGGGGTTTACTGCTTACATATGCCGGATTTACACGAAGTAGGATTAAGTCATGCCACCCAACTAATACAAACATCTTGAGAATGTTGAGACTGTTGGAAGTCTTGAAAAGCGTTAAAAACGGATTAATCATACCCGTTCACTTTTGTAGTGGAACTAACTTTAAACATCGGCTATTGGCGTTGAATTTTCTGTGGTAGAACCAATATGTTCTCTCCTGGGATCGGTCCATACACACTATACTACTGCCACAAGTGGGCATCTACTACAAGTGGGCCTCTGCTCCAGTAAATGTTGGTTACTGCCCCAAGGGGGCTCTGCTACAGAAACTATAGGTTACTGTCACAATTGGGTCTCTGGTACAGAAGAATTGACGATTGGCGCAATAGAACATAAATGACTTGTGCACGCTCCTTTCTCCTCCACGAAGTTGGGGCGTTGAGGTAGTCTAGTGGTTAAAGAGTTCGCTCGTCACGCCGAAGACTTGTGTTCGATTCCCCACATGGGTACGATGTCTGCATCGTCTGCGTCTGCAATATTGCTAAAAGTTGTGTAAAACCTCAATCACCCAATCCACAAAGTGATGGAATCATGAAAGGAATATACTCAGGTTTTTAATGGGTTTGCAATGACAACTCGACAATGTCCCTTCTGGGATTCCATACAATTTGGATATTTCTGACCTGCCCTTGAAAGTATGAAAGTATTCGACAATATGGACAGCCACATATATAGGTGGCATATAATCATAGGTCAATATTAGTGCATTGAAATTGAGTTTATTGGGTTTTATCACTTTCATCAGTTTTCCAGTTACTGCTGGAGAAAATTCTGCACTAAGGGAGATAATGTAGTAGCATATTGTTCCCTATCTTTACCCTAGTGCAAAACAGTCTACGACGGATAAGACAAGACCCAGAAGACCTACAAGAGTTACCCAATCATCGTGTTCTGACATATTGGAAGCATTATTTGTTGAACGACTTGTTGCATTCCTTGAGTGTTATACATTGTAAAGTTAACCTGTGGTTCTGGGTTCGAATACCGGTTAGCTCAGGCTATGTTTTGTGCTTACTATCTGCTTGATTCACGTCCCGAGTGCTGAGATTGATGCTGACGATGTCAAGCAGTTATGTCGGACCCAGAATGGATCATGTACATTGCTACTACAACATATATACGACACAATATCCATTCAGTATTTGGTTTATTTTATTAAACAAGGATGTCATAATATGTGCTGTCCATGACGTCAACAGCAAACTAACACATTGCGTTATTACTATTGTTATTAGTATGGTAATCACGGTTTCCGCAGGAAATACACAGTTTCGTGGTTTTGATTGCCTCTACTTTGAGTAACAGATCCAACAGTAAGTCAATTTCTCAGAAAAACCAGCATACTGACATTTGATGATACAGGTTATCTCCCCTGGTGTAGTGACTCCGAAGCGCATGGGGAAATTCAATTTGACGTCACAGCATCACGTCAACATATCTCGTAACAACATATATCTCCCAGCAGCAGAAGAACAAGATACACGTTGCTTTGTCACGGGTCACACAGGATCTTCCTTACGTGTCTCACTGGCCTCGCATGTAATTCAGTCTGGGTACAAAGTTCAAAGTACAAAGTTCAAAGTACACAGTTAAGTTCGTGTAGCAGTGTCAGTTGAACATCACGGATCTACAAAGTTGACATTCTCTTGGGTCAAACATTTATAAGTGTGATTCCGGTTTGAGTTTTAATCCGCATACCTTTCTCTGGGATATTCACCGCTAGCTCTACACCGTCGTAGTGAAAGCACAACGCCTTCAAAGGTAATGTTCATCTGGGACAGGCAAACCCAATACCAGCATCGACCCACGAACTAAGAGTTTCCCTTACAGCTGAGAACAGTAAAGAGCGATATACATGTATACTTGGGAAACTTTCTACCCATGCCCCACACATGAACTGATAATGAGAGGTGATACTGTATAAAGGGAGGTCAGTGAAGGATTGTCTGGTTGAAGTTCACAGTGTACACTAACTTGAGCAACTCTCATAACACAAACATAATATCATTGATATAACAGATACACGAATACAGTTCAACATTATAATATTACTGTCATCAATCTACATAAATAGTTATCTCCCCTCGGTGTAGGATTTCACGGAAGGATGTAACTTTGACGAGTAGTCACGTGATCAGCTGGGGTTTTCATATTTCAAGGACCAGCCTTGAATATCTATACGAGATAGCTGGAAATGCCCATATGTGTTTCTGACGAACAAACAACAGTGTTTCAACGAGAGAGTTTTTTGTTCAGTTTCAATATTTTCAAAGCCTCCTTGTAATTTGGGGGTGGGGCTTCTTCAACGGAGGAAGCAGATGTTGACCTGAATAAAGAAAATACAGGCAAATGCAGCCCCGGTATCCGTGATGACCGGCCATTATGTATAGCTACTTCCGGTTCATATGCGGGATTGTCATAAACACTGACTTCCGGTGCTTGTTTATGGCAAGGGCAGTCACACTGAGCAGGCTGGACTGTTTGAGAGTTCGATCTCGAAGATGACGGAGACCCCGCAGATGAAGACGTGGTTTACGATGTTATCATCACGTCCGGCTCATGTTCAGATGAAGTAGAGGTTTCTGTGTCATGATTTGTCAAATGTCTGTCCCTAAAATGTCGAGAAAACAAGAAAGGCCCTCCATTCAAGCCAAATAGTTCCTGGTAGCTCGGTGGAGGAAGAAACACTTCCGGGTGAACCGCCTCCTCGTCTTGAGCTGGACGTTGCGCACGCGTAGAGCGTCTGTTCCGGCGACGTCGCTTCTCGAAGGTGCACGACCAGCAAATACGGAACAGGATGATGACGACCATAATAGCCGCGAGGACGATGTAAATGCGCATGTCAAATCGGGGTACACTTCTTGTACCATTTCTTTCCTCGTCCTCGTCTTGTGTCGTGTTTCCTTCCGTGTGGACCCTGTTTAGTGCTGAAAACACGGAAAGGAGATGAAGAGTTTGCATGAGTGAGTGAGTGAGTTTAGTTTTACACCGCACTCACCAATATTCCAGCTATATGGCGACGGTCTGTACATAATCGAGTTTCGACCAGACAATCCAGTGATCAACAGCATGAGCATCGATCTGCGTAATTGGGAACCGATGACATGTGTCAACCAAGTCAACGAGCCTGACCACCCGATCCCGACGAGCATAGTCGCCTTTTGTGGCGAGAATGGGTTGCTGAAGATCCATTCTACCCCGGATCTTCACGGGTAGTCTGCATGAATTTATGCAGTTGCTGAGACATATGTGTTCCAAATGTTTCACGTAAAAATCGAGAAATGACCAGACAATCCTGCGATTTTGTATTATGTCAATACAGACATGCCAACAACCACGTCCCCGAGCCTGACCCCGCTGTTACCGTAGGTCGCCTCCTACAACCAGCTTATGCTGCTGGGGACAACGGAATTTATTGTGAGGAACTAGACTGACTTTTTGTCCCCAAAATAAAGTTATCGTATTTGATAAAATTTAGAAACACTAAATTAAAATCTTATTTAACAAAATGTAAAAAAATCCCAAATCCAAATGGAGCCCAGGACATTCTTTAGGCAATCTAGACTTGAATACAATTCCTATATATTTATTATCTGGGGTCTGGGGAACACACTATGGGTGAAACCAGAAAAACTCCAAAATACATCATACAGAGAAACGTAAGTATTCACGCAACATAGAGGCACGTACGTTGACAGAAGAATCTTATTCTGTAGTTATTGCATATTCCGGAAGTTTGGTCACTATTCCTGCAGGCTAGACCCGCAGTGGAACAAGGCAATGACAGGCTGTCTTCCCTCACGATGTCGTCGACGTCACCGTTGTCGACATCGCAGTTAGCTCTGTTGATGGTGTGAGTTGATAGGCAAATATTCCGTCTCAGAACCTGTAAATGGGGTAAAGTTAAACTTCGCATAGTTTTAAAAGCTGAGCCCAAAGATAAACACTCACGGATAACGCATGTTCGTGCTTTTTCCGTGTTCGGTTTGTTTCAAATTCTGTGTCAGTCTTTTCCTCGTGTAAACGTACTTGAAACTGTAGTTCCTGGTGTACATTTCATATGTGTTTTATTAGCAGTGTGACTTAATGTAAACATGTTTGTGGGTGTGTCAGGGATCAGATATAGCTTGTAGCCACTAGCTGCAGGTGTGTAGGTGTCAGAGATCAGATATAGCTTGTAGTCACTAGCTGCAGGTATGTAGGTGTCAGGGATCAGATATAGCTTGTAGTCACTAGCTGCAGGTATGTAGGTGTCAGGGATCAGATATAGCTTGTAGTCACTAGCTACAGGTATGTAGGTGTCAGGGATCCGATATAGCTTGTAGCCACCAGCTGCAGGTATGTAGGTGTCAGGGATCAGATATAGCTTGTAGTCACTAGCTGCAGGTATGTAGGTGTCAGGGATCAGATATAGCTTGTAGTCACTAGCTGCAGGTATGTAGGTGTCAGGGATCCGATATAGCTTGTAGTCACTAGCTGCAGGTATGTAGGTGTCAGGGATCAGATATAGCTTGTAGCCACTAGCTGCAGGTGTGTAGGTGTCAGAGATCAGATATAGCTTGTAGTCACTAGCTGCAGGTATGTAGGTGTCAGGGATCAGATATAGCTTGTAGTCACTAGCTGCAGGTATGTAGGTGTCAGGGATCAGATATAGCTTGTTGTCACTAGCTGCAGGTATGTAGGTGTCAGGGATCCGATATAGCTTGTAGCCACCAGCTGCAGGTATGTAGGTGTCAGGGATCAGATATAGCTTGTAGTCACTAGCTGCAGGTATGTAGGTGTCAGGGATCAGATATAGCTTGTAGTCACTAGCTGCAGGTATGTAGGTGTCAGGGATCAGATATAGCTTGTAGTCACTAGCTGCAGGTATGTAGGTGTCAGGGATCAGATATAGCTTGTAGACACTAGCTGCAGGTATGTAGGTGTCAGGGATCAGATATAGTTTGTAGTCACTAGCTGCAGGTATGTAGGTGTCAGGGATCAGATATAGCTTGTAGTCACTAGCTGCAGGTATGTAGGTTTCAGGGATCAGATATAGCTTGTAGTCACTAGCTGCAGGTATGTAGGTGTCAGGGATCAGATATAGCTTGTAGTCACTAGCTGCAGGTATGTAGGTGTATATGCACGCGATCAGAAATACACGACGGAGTATCAGGGTAATTTTATATACAAACGTGATCAGGGCTAACTTGGATGCGGAAACTGATTCATTTTGAAAAATTCGAAACCGCGTATTTTATCCTTTAGTTACAAATATCACGCATTTGACTAAAACTCAAAACTGTTGCTATTGTAAAATCTTGTCTTGTTTTGTCTTGTAACTGAAAAGCGGTGCGGCTGAAAGACTATGATTTCCACAATGTCTTGATATGTGACGACTCACATTATTAAGGCTATAAGGGTCCACAGGGGAATAAATAGCTCATTATTTCTCAGGTAATAGGCAACGCGACCAATTTAAGTGAGTGTGGACTTCTACAGGAGTTATATCAACCCTTAATGCACAGTCAGGGTACATGAGTGTGAAGCTCTACAGGTGTTATATCAACCCTTAATACACGGTCGGGGTACATGAGTGTGAAGCTCTACAGGAGTTATATCAACCCTTAATACACAGTCGGGGTACATGAGTGTGAAGCTCTACAGGCGTTATATCAACCCTTAATACACAGTCAGGGTACATGAGTGTGAAGCTCTACAGGCGTTATATCAACCCTTAATACACAGTCGGGGTACATGAGTGTGAAGCTCTACAGGTGTTATATCAACCCTTAATACACGGTCGGGGTACATGAGTGTGAAGCTCTACAGGAGTTATATCAACCCTTAATACACAGTCGGGGTACATGAGTGTGAAGCTCTACAGGTGTTATATCAACCCTTAATACACGGTCGGGGTACATGAGTGTGAAGCTCTACAGGAGTTATATCAACCCTTAATACACAGTCGGGGTACATGAGTGTGAAGCTCTACAGGTGTTATATCAACCCTTAATACACAGTCAGGGTACATGAGTGTGAAGCTCTACAGGAGTTATATCAACCCTTAATACACGGTCGGGGTACATGAGTGTGAAGCTCTACAGGCGTTATATCAACCCTTAATCCACAGTCGGAGTACATGAGTGTGAAGCTCTACAGGTGTTATATCAACCCTTAATACACAGTCGGGGTACATGAGTGTGAAGCTCTACAGGCGTTATATCAACCCTTAATACACGGTCGGGGTACATGAGTGTGAACCTCTACAGGTGTTATATCAACCCTTAATACACAGTCAGGGTACATGAGTGTGAAGCTCTACAGGAGTTATATCAACCCTTAATACACAGTCGGGGTACATGAGTGTGAAGCTCTACAGGCGTTATATCAACCCTTAATCCACAGTCGGAGTACATGAGTGTGAAGCTCTACAGGTGTTATATCAACCCTTAATACACAGTCGGGGTACATGAGTGTGAAGCTCTACAGGCGTTATATCAACCCTTAATACACAGTCGGGGTACATGAGTGTGAACCTCTACAGGTGTTATATCAACCCTTAATACACAGTCGGGGTACATGAGTGTGAAGCTCTACAGGTGTTATATCAACCCTTAATACACAGTCAGGGTACATGAGTGTGAAGCTCTACAGGAGTTACATCAACCCTTAATACACAGTCGGGGTACATGAGTGTGAAGCTCTACAGGTGTTATATCAACCCTTAATACACAGTCAGGGTACATGAGTGTGAAGCTCTACAGGCGTTATCTCAACCCTTAATACACAGTCGGGGTACATGAGTGTGAAGCTCTACAGGAGTTATATCAACCCTTAATACACAGTCAGGGTACATGAGTGTGAAGCTCTACAGGCGTTATATCAACCCTTAATACACAGTCTGGGTACATGAGTGTGAAGCTCTACAGGTGTTATATCAACCCTTAATACACAGTCAGGGTACATGAGTGTGAAGCTCTACAGGCGTTATCTCAACCCTTAATACACAGTCAGGGTACATGAGTGTGAAGCTCTACAGGCGTTATCTCAACCCTTAATACACAGTCGGGGTACATGAGTGTGAAGCTCTACAGGCGTTATCTCAACCCTTAATACACAGTCAGGGTACATGAGTGTGAAGCTCTACAGGCGTTATCTCAACCCTTAATACACAGTCGGGGTACATGAGTGTGAAGCTCTACAGGAGTTATATCAACCCTTAATACACAGTCGGGGTACATGAGTGTGAAGCTCTACAGGAGTTATATCAACCCTTAATACACAGTCAGGGTACATGAGTGTGAAGCTCTACAGGAGTTATATCAACCCTTAATACACAGTCGGGGTACATGAGTGTGAAGGTCTACAGGCGTTATATCAACCCTTAATACACAGTCGGGGTACATGAGTGTGAACCTCTACAGGCGTTATCTCAACCCTTAATACACGGTCGGGGTACATGAGA